>NW_027555514.1:82023319-82388649 GCF_003287225.1 Phascolarctos cinereus
AGAATAATTTTGATTACATTAAATTAAAAAGTTTTTGCACAAACAAAGCCAATGCAACCAAGGTTAGAAGGGAAGCAGAGAGCTGGTAAACAATTTTTACAGCCAGTGTGTCTGATAAAGGCCTCATTTCTAAAGCATATAGAAAACTGAGTTGAATCTATAAGAATGCAAGTCATTCCCTAATTGATAAATGGTCAAAGGATATGAAAAAGCAGTTTTCAGATGAAGACATTAAATCTATCTATAGTTATATAAAAATGCTCTGAATCACTATTGATTACAGAAATGCAGATTAAAACAACTCTGCGGTACCACATCATACCTATCAGACTGGCCAACATGACAGAAAAGGAAAGTGATATGAATGTTAGAGAAGATGTGGGAAAATTGGAACACTAATGCATTGTGGAGTTGTGAACTGATCCAACCACTCTGGGGAGAAATCTGGAACTATGCCCAAAGGACTATAAAACTATGCCTACACTTTAATCCAGCAATACCACTACTAGCTCTGTATCCCAAGGAGATCATAAAAAAGGGAAAAGGACCCTCATGTACAAAAATATTTATGCTAGCTCTTTTTGTGGTGGAAAAGAATTGGAAATTGAGCAGATGTCCGTCAGTTAAGGAATGGCTGAACAAGTTGTGTTACATGAATGTAATGGGATACTATGTTCCATAAGAAATGGTGAGCAGGCAGACTTTAGAAAAAACCTGGAAAAACTTGCATGAACTGATGCTGAATACAGTGTGTAGAACCAGGAGAACACCGTACGTGGTAATAGCCACATTGTACAATGACTGATTTTGTTAGACTTACCTCTTCTGAGCAATGCAATGATCTAGGACAATTCCTAAACACTCATGATGGAAAATGCTGTCCACATCCAGAGAAAGAACTAGCAAGTCTGAGTACAGGTTGAAGCATACTATTTTCTTTTTTTTTGGTCATTTTTTTGGGTTTTCTTTCTTGTGGCTTTTCCCTTCTGTTCTGATTCTTTTTTACAACATGACCAATGTGGATATATGTTTAATATGATGATATATGTATAGCCTATATTAGATTGAATGTTATCTTGGGGAGGGGGGAAATTTAGAACTCAAAAATCTTACAAAAGTAAATGTTGAAAACCATAATAAATAAATACATTAAAAACAAAAAAGAAAATCTTAAAAACCCTAGAAAGTGGCCAGAGGAACAAAGACCCTTGTCTCTTGTCGTATCTTTAATTGCCCCAGACCGTTTTACTCACCAAAGGCAAGTAGTTTTTTGTGTGGCTGATTTTACCTTTTTATTGACTAGCAGAAAGAGTGAATAAATAGTTTCATTGATTATATTTCAAGGTGACATTAATTTGGAGGCCTGCCAGACACCTACTTGGATGGAAAAATGATCCAAATGAATCCTAGGAAGGATTGAAAGAAGGGAGAGAAATCACAGCATAATTTGAAGTACAATAAAATTGTATGTAAGCAAACATAAGGATATGATGACAAAATTAGATACAGTCAAATATGTAGGGAAACCTATAGGTTGTAGAGTTTGAACACAATTTTGCTAGGTAGGCAGCATGATAGAGTGGAGAGAATACTGACTCTCAAGTGTAAGTTCAAATCCTGCCTCTGGCTTTTACTACCTGTGTGGCCTTTGGACAAGTCACTTAAAACCTGCCTAGGTCTCAGTTTCCTCATCTTTAAAACAAGGATATTGCACTAGGTGGTCTCTAGTGTTCCTTCCAGCTCAGATTCTAAGATCCTGGGATCTTCACTGGGACATGTAAATGGAGGGCTGATGTGGTCTTTAGAAGCTGGCAGGTCCTTTGGGAGCCCTTCAGCATGAGACACATGATTTTAAGAAAATTTTAATTATTTCAAAACTTCATAAGCTTTACTCAGTTAACAAAGAGATGATACCTTGGCAAACCTCTCTCAGTATCTCTTGGGCCACAGGGAGGCAGGGATGTGTGAGGATGGTAACTGACACAGGAAACAATACCCTGAAGAGCAGTAATACTGAATCCAAAGGTAGTATGGTGAAATTGAGAGACTGGTAATCTTTTTAATTTAAATTCTCATCTGTTGGATCATACTGGGTGTTATTTGTGTACTTTGGGAAAATGGAGGGTCAAGTAGCAAAATGGAGGGTCAAGTGATGATCCAGGAAACTTGGGAAGCATGGATGGTCAATCCAGGATTTTCTGGGCCCAACTCACTCTGCCCCCTACACACATGTGCGTGTATACACACACACATATGTATTTTTTTTAAATGAGGACTTACACTGAAGCAACTCTGCTCTGGATGCAGTGTTAATCATATTTGTTAATTTAAATAAAAAAATTAGTGGATAGAGCACCGGCCCTGAGGTCAGGAGGAGCTGATTTCAAATCCGGCCTCAGACCAAACACTTGATCTTACTAGCTGTGTAACCCTGGGCAAGTCACTTAACCCCAATTGCCTAAAAAAAAAATGACAGAAACTGTTATTCTATAGTCTATATTCTACAGACTCTTAGTTGAGAAAATCAAGGATAATTCAGTTTAGCCTTTCTGGTTGTACATCCTAGACACCTTCCATTTCACTTGATTTTTTTTCCTGTTATACAGGTTCCAAAAGGCCTCAAAAGTTAGTTTCAAAAAAAACAACAACAGCTCCCTGGTTCATTCATTTGGGATATCCCTTTACTCATTTCATTTGGCAACAACTCTTCATTAAGCGTCTATTGTGTGTCCAGCACTGTGCTAGTGGCTGGGGAATAGAAGACAAAAAATATGAAGAAATCCCTCCTCTCAGCTTCTATTCTAATACTTATTGAATACATAACTGAAATACTGAGATGGTAGAGGACTTTATAGGCATTACCAGGTTGACCTAGAATGTATGTAAATCAGGGCTGGACTACCGCCAGAGAACAGGTGGATATTGTTCTGGGCAACTGTGGGGTCTTTAGTCTCTATTTTCTCATTTCAAAAATGAGGGGGTTTGATTTGATGATCTCAAACCCTCCTTCTACCTCCCAATCTATGAGTGAATGGACCTAAATTTTGGATACCTAGTAGGTATGAATGGAAGCAGTTTTGCCTAGTAGCTCAATCTTTAGGGAGCTTTGTATGGCTTGCTTGGCTTATGGAATTATTTCTGCCTTGATGTGGGACTAAATGTAATTGAGAAGCCTTGACCCTTCGTTTTCTTTGTGCTGATTTCAAAACTAAATGGTGACAAAAATTGGTGAAGTTTTGCCCTAGCGGAGTTCCAAGAGGATGGCTTGGAAGGATGAAGAATTTTACTTGGCTTCCTGAATTTTGACAGATTCATTTGGAGGACAAAGAGGTCAGTCTTTGATGAGATGCTGATATGAAATTAGTAAATTGCTGTATCCAATTTTCAAGATTGCAAGCTCTTTGTAGATTCATGTGCACCATGGATAACATGCACAGATGTACATTTTTATGCATTTGTCTGCTACAAATAGGTAAGGGATTTGAGAGACTGAAATGGAAAGCATAAATTTAAGTTAGCGTATTTCACATGTCAGGGAGGAGTGGGGAGGAGAAGCTTGGATTTTTTTTCTTTACTAACAACGCTAAGTTTCTTGTGCTACTTTCTGAAAGAAGCCAGAGATCAAGATTTGTCTATTCACCCTTCTCCTCTACAGACTGGACCTTAGGTTCTTCGTATCAGGTTGAGAAACTTTTGTTGTTATTCAGTCATGTCCAACTCTTTATGACTCCATTTGAGGTTTTCTTGGCAAAGATACTGGAGTGATTTGCCGTTTCCTTCTCCAGTTCATTTTAAAGATGAGGAAACTGAGGCAAACAGGGTTAAGTAACTTGCCCAGGGTCACAAAGCTAGTAAGTGTCTGAGTCTTAATTTGAATTCAGGTCTTCCCAACTTCAGGCCTGGCACTCTATCCACTGCACCATCTAGCTGTCTACCCCTGGGAAGCTTAGAGGGTGTAAAAATTCCATATGCATTCTTTCAGTAGAATGAAAGGACATGGCAAGAGCAGGAACTCAGATAGTGAAGAAATGGGATAAAAACATGGGGAAGAGAAGTTTGTGCAGGAAGTAAGGCAGCCTGTAGCCTGTTTGCTCCTTCTTTCTCTGTCCTATAAAGAATTCTCTAACCTATACAATCCCATATCTTCCATTTGTCCTTTCCAGAGGAAAACAGCTTCTTGCCTACCTTCCCCAATAAGCAACCATACTTTTCCACAATAAGGGCAAGTAATAATTCTGATCTGCTTTCTGTCAGGTGCTTTCTGGTTGTTTTAAAAGAGAATGAGACCTAAAATCCCATGGCTTGGACTACATGATTTCTGGGGTCCCTTCTAAATCTGAGATTGTTTATTAAGCCACTGTAGAAACTAATCCCCCTCCCATGACAGTGTAATTGTCGTAATTGCCTCTTGTATTATTCCTCTCCTTCCATCTACCACAAAGTTGATTTGAGGGTGCTTGAAACTGGTAGCTTAATTCTACTTACATTGCTACTTGTAGACCCTTGACCCTTATCATCTCAAGGGTTTCTGATATGTAAGAGGCCTGATATCTTGAGTGTTGCACTCTTATATAGAATATACGTCACTGAAAAATAGAATTTCATTGCCTTAAATGTTTAAGCCTGAAACCTTAAATTCACAGCATTAAATGAATTAAAACAAATTTCTCATTGTGAATTAACTAGCATTTTGATAAATTGAATCTAGACTGGGGAGACAATGTGAAAAGAGTCCTGAATTTGGAATTGGAGGACTTGGTTTCAAATCCTCAATCTATTATTTCCTTTCTCTGTGACTTTACCTCTCTAGAACTTGTTTTCCTCCTCTGTAAAAAAACAACAACAACAAAATAAAACCAAAACTATTAATAGTGAAGATGCATATGGTGCTTTCACAAAATAATAAGCATCCAAGGTGTTGAATCCAGGTCCTCTGACTTCAGAGTGTTATTCCCACTGTTTTTCGTTGCCTAGTTAGAAGCTAGTGAACTCTGCTATGTTAAAAAACAAAAACAAAAAACGTTTGTCCTACTGATGATACTCAAGAGCTAAGTATCATCTCAACCTGGTAACTGACTTTCGTATTCTTAATGATGTGATCTTTAGATTCTGCAATAGAAACAATTTCTATACAATGAGGACTCAGGATGATAACTAAGTATTTTGGCACTTGGGGCGAGTAGCACAAAATATACCCTTATGTGAACTTTGTAATTCTTGATGTGAAAATAATACAAGGCAAAATTAAGACGAATTCTGTCAATCTGGATGGGAAATTATCTACTCTGTTGGCTCCTAAGCTGCTAGAATATATACATTTTGTTTTTATGACCTCTACATTTCAGTGTAATGGATATAGCTCAGGTTTTCTCACCCTAGTTTCAACCTTGGTTGGGGCCCTTAAATCTTGTGAAGAGTGATTAAGAGAAGTGTAGAATCTTCTTTTTAGAATTTCTTGAGGACTGAATGGTACCCCATCTGTCAGGCATGGCCATGATATGAGCTTCTTTCAGACATGGAGATGGGACTACAATTACAATCTAAGTCTTGAAAGAGAGCTTAGAGGCATTCACCCTCATCCAAACAACCACCAAATAAGCTGGAATTCATTGGAGTTAATGACTTTATGACAAGATAGGTGAGTAGAAGGCTTATGGAGAAGTGAGTGAAAGGCTTTCTGACTCTTACAGTAGAACACAGTGCTCTGTTCTTTTCCTTTAAGTAGGGCAAGTGGTACTGCCAGCAAAGGCAGATCTTGAAAATCAGTCCAGAGTAAATCATTCCTGTTAAGAACAATTTGTACGTGGTGGTTTTGCTTTTGGCAAAAGATTGAGAGGCTATTAACTGGAAAGCCAAATTGGCCCCTGTAATTAAGGATTGGGTGAAAGACAGTAAAGACATATTGTGGGATATTGTCCAAGGACATTCACTATAGGGTCAGTCTCTAGCATATTAAACATGTACAAGTAGTTTTAATCCTCTCCTTGAAGTAAGTTGGGTTTCTTGGGGGCAGAGATGGCATTTGTTTCATATGGCTTAAAATCAGACTTTTGGATATTTAAAAAATCCCCTTTCTAAATTTTTTGTATTTTTAAGTATGCTGGACACCAACTATAAAAATTATATTTAATATGATGATAATTTGGTCTTTATGCAGAGTGTCCCAATAGTCTTAGTGTAGTTTTAACTTTAATAGCTTAAAGAATGAATAAGCTCTAATAGCTTAAAACTCTACTGTCTTTTGGGACACCCTACATAGTGTTTAAGGTTTGCAAAATACTTTATCTACATGGTCATTTCAGAATCCCAACAACACTATGTTGTAAGCCTTGGAGGTATTTTCATTCTACTTTTGCAGGTGAGAAGCCCTGAGATTCAGGTATGCCAAATGACTAACCTGTGGTGTCAGGTAATTAACAAATGTCAGAAGTAAGCTTTGGATCTACCTTGAGGTCAAGCATCTTGTCCACTGTGCCATGTTCTTCTCTCTCCAGATACTAATATAGTACTTGCTACCTCAGGGAGATGAAAATAGTTTGGATCAGACGAGTGGCCCAAAGTTAAGGTAGCTTATTATAAACCAGTCTATTATCTTGCCTCTAGAGAAGTGGTCTGCAATTTCCCAAATAACCATTCAGGTAACATAGTGCCCTCATGTCCAATGCTGGCTATGATTCTATGATTCCTTCAGGCCTTCTCTCCTGGTCTATGCTTTCCAAAAATATTCCATAGGGATACTATGCTAGAAGCATTCCTATTCTTTTTATTTTTCAGGGATTCTAGTGTGCCTCTTCATGGCTATTTGTTGTCACTTGCTTCTCTCATATCTCCTCTCATAATTCATGAAATAGTGGGTTTGGGTGGGGAGAGGGGAATCCTAAAATTACCCAGTGATGACATGTAGCCACTTCCAAGAGATTGAGATTGGACTTCTTTGCCATTTTGAACAGCAGTTGTTGGGAGTGGGGCAGGATGGGGTAAAGCCAAGATGGCAGAGAAAAGGCAGGGACTTTCCTAAACTTTCTCAAAATGCTCTATAAACAACTATAAATAATGCCTCAAAATGAATTTTGAAGTAGCAGAACCCACAAAAGAATGGGGTGAAACAATTTTCCAGCCCAAGACAACTTAGAAGGTTGGCAGGAAAGGTCTGTTGTATCAGGATGAGAGTAGAGCTCAGCTCAGTCATTGCCCTAACAAATCAGCATCAGGCCTTTTGGGTAACTTAATCAGCTACTGCAGTGGTGGCTTCTGGATCTCTCAGCCCATAGATAGTAAGAGGGTTGGACAATTTGTCAGAAGGAGAATTCAGGGGTCCCTTTACTAGCACTGAGTGCAGGTCTCTCTTGCATCACCCATATGTGGATCTAAGTTGCAGTCCTGGGTCATAGTCCCAGGGCAAGGAGGAGCAACAGCACACCAGAGCTTGTGGCTACAGGGAAGCAGTGACCCTAGTCATGGTTCCAGGGTGATAAAGAGTGCTTGTGGTTGCTCACAGACAAGAGCATAGGCCAGGAGAGGAGTAAACACCTCTTCTTATATCATAGTACCTTGGAAGAACTGAAAACTTACAGACACCCCCACCTTTTCAACTAGCTTTGAAAACAGCTGCACAAAAAATCTGAAGCTTAGAATAGTGCCCCATCCACTTTGGAAACAGAACTTAATTTTAACACTTAAAGTTAAAAGTCAGGAAATAGGCTGGAAATATGAGCAAGAGAAAAAAAAAGAAGAAAAAAAAAGAACCTGACCATAGAAAGTTACTGTGATGACAGGGAAGATCAAAACACAAACTCAGAAGAACACAACAGAGTTAAAACTGCTACATCCAAAACCTCAAAGGAAAATGTGAATTGGTCTCAAACCATGGAAGTGCTCAAAAAGGATTTCAAAAATCAAATAAAAGAGGTGGAGGAAAATGTGGGAAAATAAATGAGAGTAATACAAGAAAATCATGAGAAGATTCAACAACTTGGTGAAAGAGGCATAAAAAATACTGAAGGAAATAATACCTTAAACAGAATAGGCCAAACAGAAGAGGCGAGAACATCCTAAAAAGCAGAGTTGGCCACATGGAAAAATATGTACAAAAATTCACTGAGGAAAATAATTCCTTAAAAATTAGAATTGTACAAGTGGAGGCCAATGACTCCATGAAACATCAAGAAGCAATAAAATAAAACCAAAAGAATGAAAAAAATAGAAGAAAATGTGAACTATCCCAGGGGAAAAACAAGCGACCTGGAAAATAGATCCAGGAGAGATAACTTAAGAATTATTAGACTACCTGAAAGCCATGACAAAAAAAAAAAGAGTCTAGACATCATCTTTCAAGAAATTTTCAAGGAAAACTGCCTTGATATTCTAGAACCAGAGGGTAAAACAGAAATGGAAAGATTCCATTGAAAACTTGCTTAAAGACTTCCCAAAATGTAAACTCCCAGGAATATAATAGCTAAATTCCAGAGATCCCGGGTTAAGGAGAAAATATTGAAAGCAGCCAGGGAGAAATAATTCAAATATCATAGAGCTATAGTCAGGATAACACAAAATTGAGCAGCTTTTATATTAAAGGATTAGAGGGCTTGGAATTTGATATTTTGAAGGGCAAAGGAGCTAGGATTACAAACAAGAATCACCTACCCAGCAAAACCTAAAATAATTTTTTCTGGGGGAAAAATGGATATTTAATGAAATAGAAGACTTTCAAGCATCTCTGATGAAAAGACCAGAGCTAAATAGAAATTTGACTTGCAAACACAAGACTCAGGGAAGCATAAAAAGGTAAACAGAAAAGAGAAATAAGGGATTCAGTGAAGTTAAACTGTTCACATTCCTACTCAGGAAGATATTTATAACTCTTAAGAACTTTCTCATTATTAAGGCAGTTAGAAGGAGTATACATAGACAGAAAGTGCAAGTGTAATTGTATATGATGGAGTAATATCTGAAAAATAAAATTAAGGGGTGAGAAAGAGGAATGCATGGGGAGAAGGGGAAAGAGAGAGGTAGAATAGGGTAAATTATCTCACATAAAAGTACACTTTACAGTGAAAGGGAAGATGGGGAAGGTAAGGGGGGAAGCACTTAAACCTTATTCTTATCGGAACTGGCTCAAAGAGGGAATAATGTACACACTTATGTATAGAAATCTATTTTACCCTTCAAGAAAGTAAGAGGGTAAGAGAATCAGTGGAGGAGGGGCTGATAGAAGAGAAGGCAGATGGGGAGGGGTGGTAGTGAGAAGCAAAACACTTTTGAAGATGGAGAGGTTGAAAGGAGAGAGAGTACACTAAACAGAGGGAAAATAGGATGGAGGGAAATAGTAATCACAATCATTAAATTTTTTTTTCAGCAAGTTTCTTTGGTAAAGGACTCACTTCTCAAATATATTGAGAACTGAGCCAAATTTATAAAAAATAAGAGCCATTTTTCAAATAATGAATGGTCAAAGGATATGAACAGGCAGTTTTCAGATGAAGTAATCAAAGCTATCTATAATTACATAAAATGCTCTAAATCACTATTGACCAGAGAAATGCAAATTAAAACAACTCTGAGGCACTACCTCATACCTATCAGATTGACTAATATGACAGAAAAGGAAAATGACAAATATTGGAGGGGATGTGGGAAAATTGAGATGTTAATATAATTTTGGTGGAGTTGTTAACAGATTCAACCATTCTGGAGAGCAATTTGGAACTATGTCCAAAGGGTTATAAAACCTAGCAATACCACTACTAGGTCTGTGTCCCAAAGAGATAAAAAACACAAAGAAAAAGGACTTATATTTACATAAATATTTATAGCAGCTTTCACTGGTGACAAAGAATTGGAAATAGAGGGGATGCCCATCAATTGGGGAATGGTTGAACAAGTTGTGGTATATAATTGTAATGGAATACTATTGTCCTATAAGAAATGATGAGCAGAATGCTTTCCAAAAAACTTGGGAAGACTCTGTGAACTGATGCAAAATAAAGGGGGCAGAAGCAGGAGAACATTGTACACAGTAACAGCAATATTGTACAATGATCAACTGTGAATGACTTGGCTATTCTCAGCAATACAAAGATCAAAACATTTCCAAAGGACTTATGAACAATGCTATCCAGCTCCAGAGAAAGAACAGATGGAATCTGAATGCAGTTTGAAGCATTTTTTTTTTTTCTTGTTTTAGGTCTGTGTTTTCTTTCACAACATGACTAATATGGAAATATATTTTGCATGACTGTGCATGTATACCTTACATCAAACTGCTTACCTTCTCAGTGAGGGAAGAGGGAAGGGAGAGTGGGAGAGAATTTTGAATTCAAAATTTAAAAAAATGTTAAAACTGTTTTTACATGTAATTGGAGGAAAATACAATATTAAATAAACATATTTTAAAGAAATGGCAGCTGTCATTTCATTTTTGAATCACCTCAACTTTTGGAATTCTCAAATCATGGTTTGACAAAAAGGTAACTAATGGAATCTCCAATGTAACTTAATAACTGAAAGTACCTAATATAGCTGCTTTGTAAACTAATATTTAGTGACATTTGTATAGCCCTTGAAGGTTTACAGAGGGCTTTAAATACATTGTCTCATTTGAGTCTTGAGACAGCCTGTGAGGAAGGGACTACAATTTTGATTCCTATTTTATAGATGGATTTGAGACTTAGAGCACCCAGGGTTAGCACAGCTAGTGTAAGAGTCTCAGTGGAGCCCTTATCTTACAGACTCCCAGTGTTGACTCTATCCTTGCTCCATCCTGCCAAAGCAACCTACAAATCATGTCCTCCCTACCCTAATTTCAATTGACAGAAGCTGTTATTGCCAAAATGCACCAATATATCATAGAATACCTGTTTTTAATCAGAAAACATAGTTATTTATTTACATCTAAAAGAAGGAAAACACTTTAAAGTATTATTATTATTACAAAGAGAATATAATTATCCTGCTTGAGAGCTCAACCTAAAGTTTGGAGGGAGGACAAAATTTTTCCCTTGTCTTCCTCATTGATTTTCAAATTGAATGTAAGCAAACTTATTTCTTGCCTTAGTTTTTTTCACCTTCAATGATACTTTTCATGAAGAAAAAAATCTAGTGCCCAGGCTATTATTCATGCATTTATTTAGAATCTTCAGAAGAACAGTCTCATAGTCAGTTCATTTCAGTAAGTCTTCCTTAAGGCTTCTGTAAGTCAGATGTAGTTTTAGGTCCTTGGGATATGAAGACCAAGAAAACACAAACAAAACAACAAAAAAACCTGGAAAGAAAACAATCCCAGCCTTTAAGAAATTCAAAATCTATTGGGGGAAGCCAAGTACATAGACAGATAATTAGCCTATATGTATGTGTGTATATATATAAGTATGTATAAATATATGTATGTAATAATATATATATATATATATTTATGTATGAACACACGTGCATATATTATATACTGCACACACAAATAATAGCAGGTGGTGAGGATTCTCAATATAAAATACACTAAGTTATGAATTACTTATTCAAAGTAATTGGTGATATAGTCTCTCCCAAAGAGTAAAGTCAAAAGATACAGCACATTGATTGCTTTCAAGTACATACAGTAACTAGAATTAGTATGGCAAATTGTTTCTGAGTAGAGGTCCTAGGGGAACTTGCTTTAATGAGCAGCAATGCAAGTTTGTAATTAGAATATCAATTGGTGATATGTAAATGATGCCAGTAAAATGCTTGAGAGTGTTTTGAAAACAGTTTGTTCTCTTAAGTAGTTTAAACACCCCTTTTAAATTTCCTTTTACCTCTAAGATTCACTATTAGCTTACCCTTTTAATTGACTAGCAAAAACTTTCTGTATAGGTAACATAAAGGTACACACTAGTTCAGCCTGAATTAGCACAGATTTCAAATGAATGCAGTCTGAATTAATGAGTGGTTGTACTACTACAAGGAAATGGCATGTTTTAAATGAGGAAGTTTAAAGGAGAAGCAGTATACCTGATGGCAGTCAAACAGTCCATGGATGTTTATGAAGTAGCTGGTATGTGATAGACATAGGGGATACAAAGACAACAAGGAAACAGTCCCTGCCTTCAGGAAGCTTATGTTCTATGGGGGAGAAAACATATTTATATAGATATGAACAAAATAAATTCAAGGTGAGATTCATGGGGAGAGCATTATCAGCTGGAGGAATAAGGAAAACCTTCCTGCAGGGAAGGGAAGGGATAAGCATTTTTATAGCACTACGTGCCTAGAACTGTGCTCAGTGCTTTACAGATGTTATCTCATTTGATCCTTGCAGAACAACTCTGTGAGGTAGGTGCTGCTATTATCCCACTAACAATTGGGGAAACCAAGGCAAAGAAAGTTTAAGTCAGTGTCTGAGGCAGAATTTGAACTTAAGTCTTTCTGATTCCAGGTCCAGTGCTCTGTCCATTCTGCCACCTACTTGCCTGCCCATAGGAAGTGTCTTAAAAGAAAAGTGTGATTGAAAAAGATGAGCTGGTCACATGATAAGAGCAAGGGATCACCAATGGACAGGTAACTAGCATGCTCCATTGGTATCCTGGTGATATAAAGAGAACTCACTTAGGTAAATTTATGGAGAGATAAAAGTCACATGGAATGGACAGGCATGGATGACTTGTGATGTTCATTCCTGGAGAGGATATTCATATTGATGAGATTTTAGATGCAATAGAGTATTGTGGGATCATTGATTTAAAGCTAGACGGGACCTTTGGGGCCATTGAGACCAACTCTGTGTTTTGTGGGCAAGGCTATGAATTCCAAAGGAATTTATCTGCACTCATCTAATTTCTTGCTATAGAAATGAGTTATTGGGCACTGTTTGCTTATTAGTTGTGACCAGACTTTTCATGGTGTGTGTGTGTGTGTGTGTGTGTGTGTGTGTGTGTGTGTGTGTGTGTGTGTGTATGTATAAAATTTGCTCTTAGAATCTACTGAAGGCATAAAGGCATTAATTAACGGTAGTGACTGGCTACTGCTTGTAGGTGCTGAGGATATGAGGATGAGAAACAATGTAGCCTTATCCTCAAAAAGCTTACATTCAAATGGGGATATGAAACAGTATACAAATAATTATTATGTGATCTGGAATGTGATAAATGCAAAGAGAGGGTCCAGAAAAAGTACAGTTGAAGATTTGAGGAGGAAGAGATCACTTATACTTGGAGAGGGAGTTGGGTAAGGCTTCACAAAAGAGGTTACTGGATTGTAAGTAACCTCTCTAACTGGGAGATGAGACAGCAAATGTATGTTCCATGTTTTTTTTTTCCTTTTTAAGGATTCTAGCAATGATGAACATGAAGCATTCCAGCCCCATGAGGGCATGGATATGTATATCTTAGCTGTATTTAATGTCTCATCCTAGGGTTTGGTGCAGTTCTCTAGCAGCATTTTAATAAATTTTTGTTGAATCAAGTTGAATTGACACGAGAGTAGAACATTAAATGAAAATAAGTGTGTCAACAGGTAGAGATGGGGAGAATACATTAAGCATGACTAAAGGGGTGGGGAAGGCCTATATGAAAGGAGGGAGATGGGAGTGAGCAGGACAAGGTCAGGGACCAACTAGTCATCCAGTTTGCCAGAAACATTGAGAGCACAAAGGGAAGCCATGTGAAATAAGGCTGCCAGAGTGAGTGGGGTTCAGATTATAGAGGGCCTTAAGTTCCAGGCTAAGAAGTTTGTATTTTATTCTTTAGTCACTTGGGAGTCACTGAAGTCTTCTGAGTATGGGAAGTATATGGTCACAACTCTGCATTTGGAAGGTTGTTTTTCCTGACGTAGAAAAGATGTCTTAGGAAGAGGTTGCACGAAGAGAGACCATTTAGGAAACTGTAGGAATAGCCTGAATGAAAGGCAATGTGAAAGCCTCCATTAGAGTGAGAATAACAGTTGGAAAAGATGCTATTGAGGTAGATTCATTGCCAATTTCCTTGCAGGTCATGGCATCACCTCCCTGATGTCATAGTCGTCTTTGAGAACAAAGGACAAAACACCAACAACAAAAAGACATGGAAACTGAATGAACGTAGGGGAAAGGGAAAGGGAAGAGATATATAACTCAAAAATGACCAGCCTAGCTTGGTGGGTCTGGCAGCAGAGAGAAGAGTTCCAGGAGGAGAGAAGCAAGTGCTGAGTGGAAGGAAGATGAGTTCAGTCTTAGAGAATGTGAAATGCCCTTCAAATATCCAAGAGGAGCTGTCCAGCAGATAGTTAGAAATGCAGGATTGGAGCTCAGGGGAGATATACAAGTTACTTGTATAGATTTAGGAGATATCTGCATAGAAATGATAACTGATGCCATGGGAGTAGTTATAGCCAGATTTCCAAAAGAGATTGTGAAATGGCAGACAGATGGCCATGTAATCTGACTATTTATTACTAGGAACTAAAATGAGTTTTCTGTCATTACGATAGCTCCTATGTATTGCAGCCCTTCTCAGAGATGGGTAAGATTCTTCTGGCAGAAGTGATAGTTATGGTAAGTGCAAAGTGCAGTGTGGTACTGGTTCTGAAGTCATGAGGACCTGGGTTCATAGCCTGACTTCAATTTTGTACCTGCGTGACATTGAACAGGTCATTCACCTCTGGGGGCTTTAGTTTTCTCATCTATAAAATGAATGGGTTGGACCACATGGCTTTTTAAGGTCCCTTCTAGCTCTAAATTTATGATCTTATGCATTGAGGCAAATGGATCCTGAGATGACTATTACCTTTTAGGTGTATCTGCTCTATATTGGTGAAGTCACCAGTAGCTGGCTGTGTTTTTTTTTTTCCATTACAAAAGTCACATTATGTTTATGATAAATTTATACTAGGTCAAATCATGTTACAACAAATACCTTGATTTCCAGGATTTCCCAGTGCCAAAAATTGTCAAAATCTAGCCTAGAATTTCATTTAACTTGGAATGAAATTCTCCAACTTCAGAAGAATTTGGATGTTTGGATGATTTATTCATTCAGCAAGCATTTATTTGGCACCAAGATATAAAAACAAAAAAAGAAACATTTCCTGCCTTTGCATTTTACTGGTTGCAGTTTACCATACAAAACCTGTCTAATAGTATAAAAATCTAAGTGATTGGGACTAATATCTAGATAGTCACCCTAAATTTAGGGTGACTGTCTTCCATCCTACTCCTTCCCACTTGGATAACCTGAGATCAAATGAAGTGCAAAATGAATTAATAATGTGAGAGTCAAAGTGAGATCTAGAATTCTTTTATGAATATGGACACCAGAAGTGGTTTTGTTGTTGTTGATTGAATTCAATGATATTATGACTTAAAGTTGGCAGAAATCTGTGGGCTCATTGAGTTCAAGCCCTTAATCTTACAGATGAAGAAATGGAGACCCATGGAGATAAAATGAGGAGCTGGAACAAGATCCTTGGTCTCATAACTTCCAGTCTAATGTTTTAAAGAGGAGCAAATGTTTTTGGGATTCCCCAACATATTTCTTTGTGAGCCGCCAACACACACAAGTGAAGGAACATTTTCCCTTAGGCAAGAGTACTTCTTTGTAACAAGGTTGAACCAATCTATGGCAAAAGAGTGGTGTCTAAAGGAAAAATTAGTGAGTTCCAGCTCTGGTTTGTTCTTTTGTCTGGAGCCACTTATACTTCAGACTGAAGCCGGGGAAAGAAGAGTGTACTTAAGCTTGGGCTGCTTTGATACTTGGAGCATCCCCACCCTTTAACAACCCAACCTACATTTATAGGCACTTAATAAATGTTCAATCCATAGAATTATCCAGAGACTTGTTGGGGGTTACTACAGTTATTTGCCCAGAGCCACTATTCCATTTGCAGACTGTTAATCTGAGGGTGACTTTGCTTCTCTCTGATAGATGAGAGAAAGCACTTGAATGTTGTTTATGTTTTTTAAGGGCACTATCAATGATTTATGAATATGAGGCATTCCAGTGAGAAAGGAAGGATGAAGCTGAAGAATGTGCATTGCTACTGTTCAGCCATACCTGAGAGTGAAGGGGAAGGTGTGGGTCTCCAGGATGATATAATTGTGGCTGTTAGCTAAAGGCAGCTGGAAAAAATGGATACTGTAAATTAGGGGAGCTCAGCCAGATTAGGAATGAAGGAAATATCATTGTCTAGCAGGAATTGAAATTTGGGGTGCATTAGTGTTTCTTATCTGTAGCAATGATGAAGGGCCAATTATAAACAGTTATATTTAGGTATTGGCTGAAAAAAAACAGTGAAGATAAAAATTGGAATACTAGCAAACTGAAGAGACTCGACAACAAGTATTTTCAGCTACTTTACAAGTTGGGGAGGCAGTCTGATGTAGTCTTATCAGGTTACTGGACTTGGAATCAGGAAGAACTCTGTCCAAATCCTATCTTAGATGCTTGCTAGCTTTGTAACCTTAGGCAAGTCACTTAACCCCTCGGGGCCTCAGTTTCCTCATCTGTAAGATGAGGGGATCAGACTTGATGGTTTCTAAAGTCCCTTTCAACTCTAAATATCGATGTTCCTTTAATACGTCTCTATAAGCAGAACCCTGCATGGGAAATGGGGACAGAAGATATAGAATCATAGATTTAGAGACAGAAGGGACCTTTGACATCATCTGGTTCAACCCTCTTATTTTATTGTTGAGGAGACAGAAGTCTGGAGAAGTTAAAATACTTACCCAAAGTCATAGAGTTAGTAAGTGGCAGAATCCGTTCTCTCTCTTCAAATATGGTTCCCCCCCCACCCCCACTGTCCAGGAACATTTGCTGTTCTTATGGTTAGTGTGTTAATACTTTTGTCCACAATTACTCAGAAGGGATGCAATTCATCTTTCTCATCTTGAGATTAGAACTGAATATTTTCTTTATTACCTCTTCCCTTCTGCCTCCCTCTTCACTGTAAAATAGAAGAATTAGCTTAGATGATTTATACAGTGATTTGGCAGTCTTTTGAAGAGATGGACACAATTTAATTAAATGCAAAATGATGCTATAAATAGTTATGGTGAGGAAAGGTTAGGCTGATTGCAACAGGATAGACTGGTGTGAGTACTATCTCTGGGGTCAGAGGACCTGGGTTCAAATACTGACTATGATATGTTGTCTTTGGGTGACCCTGGGAAAATCAGTTAGCTTCTATGGACCTTGGTTTCCTCATCTGTAAAATGAAGAGATTGGCCTAGATGGTTACTGAGGTCACTTTTGTAAATCTGTGATTTATGATCTCATATCACATGCACATCTTTGTGGAAATTCAAATTGTAAGGAAATTCAAAGAAATAATGGTACTGACATGTCAAATTTGGTAACCTTGGATCCTTGAGTGGGAGAGGGATTTGTCTACTTCAGTATGCTAAGAACCAGAGCTCTTGCTGTGGTGCTTCATTGTAGTGTTGGGGTAACCCTTAAAGGCTATTCTAGCAAAGGATAAGCTGGAAAGACTCCAATAATAACTCAAGGATACACTCTAGGCCTGTTATTTAAGGATCCATTGATCTATATTCAGAGAATTTTAATGAGGCTGCAGGGTGATGAATTTTTTGGCCATGGAATCATGAAGACCCTATACTAAGTTTTAAGTGTTGTGGTCTGTCTTAATAGATACCTCCCTCTGATACCATACATGCGTACCTTTTTGAAACTTTATTTCAATTTTACAGATAAGGCAACTGAGTCTCAGAGTGGTTAAGTTGCATCAGAGCTTTGCAAGCTGTGGTGAGATGCAACTTGGGAAATCAATCAATGAGCAAGCTTGCTCTTTACTAGGTGCATTTGAGGTTATAAAAGAATCCTAACACAAGACCATTGTCCTCCAGGAGCTTACCTTGAAATTAAAGTTTTTGTCTACAAAACATTTATCAAGGACTTATTGTTGGAGGACAACACATGAAATAATGAAAAAAAAAACCCAAAATAAATTGTATGTGTATTTTAAATTGTCCATTATCGAAGATAAAAATGAGCTTAATACAACATTTTAAAATTTACAGACCTTTTTATGTTCCCTCATTTGACCTTCATAATATACCATAAGGACAGTTCCAGAGGTATTAATATCCATGTGTTACCCATGAGAAAGCTGAGAGGCATACTTGCCTATGGTTATGTAGTGAGCAAAAATGATGGTGAGTAAAGTTGTCTCTAGGACAAGATATCATTTTGTTAGCAGTGATACATATACTGTTAGTAACATGAGTTGTGGCTGGCACTTTAGCAAAAGCCTGGTGTCTGACCACGATAAATTTGTTAGGCTAGCAGTAAACAATAAATTGGCTCAGTGACCTCTCTAGATGACCAGAGACTCTCATCGAGAGTCCGACAGAATCTTTAAACCTAGGTGTGTCTTCCCTCTGATTGGCCTGACGGTACCTCATTTGGAACGTCTCTGGCAAAGGTAAGACAGTACTGATTGGTGGGTGACTTGGCCTTCAGGTGTGGGTGATCATACCCTTCTCTGGAAATTAGGCAATGTTAATTGTTTCATAGGTGTCAGCTGCATCTCGTAATTTTAGCTAGAAAACAAAACTACCCCAATCAGCATTCCTCCCGACTTAGTGTCCCCCTAGAGACCAAGTTACCCCTAACTTTGATGAGGAACAGCCAGGACGGTTCCCCTAGGGAGGAACCCAGCCTAATGTGGTTTCTCTGTTTACTGGTAAACAGAAATGAGGCTTCCTCTTGGGAAGGGATGCCTGGGGTTAGGGGGAGCTGGGAGAGGTCAGATTATTCAGATTGCCCTTTAGGAACAGCTAGACTGACAAAATGAGGGGAAAAGGATGAATTTCAGATGAACATGATACAGCATAATGTGACTTTCCCTCAGCTATTATTACATCTATTAATTGTTACAAGTGTGATTTGAATCTTGGTCTTTCCCAACTCCCAGTCTGACTGTTTCAGCTGTACCATGCTGATAAGGAAGATGCTGTAGGAGTACAAATGTGTTACACTGAGTTCTTCCAGGGCAGTACTGAACATAGTTGTTTATAATCACTACTAGGTAAATAAAACAATGCTTAGAGGTATTCACAGAACAAACTGTAACACAGCTTTACAGCACTGTAGAAATGTAAGCCATGATGATGGTGATGATGATGTTGAGGAAGGATTTAGTCAAAGTTTTACTATAGTTATACATTATTTTCTTACTCCTTTACCTCCTTAATAAACAACTCTGACATTGCTTCCCCCCAACTACAACCTCTTTTAATTTCTCCTTCTGCCCTGCCCCACAAGTCTTGAGGGACCTATAGTTCCCCTACTCCTCTTTCTTCTCCCAATTCCATCATCTGTCCTCTATCTTTACTTTGCTCCATTCTTAGTTTCAACTCTGCCATTGACTATAAACTGTCTTTTTTCTTCGAATCTCTGGCTCCTTTTACCTGTTATCAATCATACCTTGCTAACCCCTAGTCCTACTGGCATCATCTTCCTTCTTTGCTCCTTTTTACATGCTACTCAATACTCTTAAAGAATATCATGTGACTATGCTTATGAGGCTCACAGCAAACCTATGTTGCCTAACCCCAATGGGGCTTTGCCTTCTATGCCATAATCTTTTTATACCTTCTTGGTTGAGTATGATACTCTTCACAATGTCTATCCCAAACAGTTTTCTTTCTCTTCAAACCTCTTATTCCTCTTGGCAGAGGACTTTGTCTCCTAATTTGCTGAGAAAAAATAAATTACAAAAAAATTATCCCTTATATGCTCCATTTTTTCATGTGCTTTCTGCTTCAAAACCTTTCTTCATCATTCCCCATTTATTCCTCCTTTTCTCCAATTTTTGACAGACATGTAGATCTTCTCCTTGTCTTTCACTTGTGCTCTTGATTTCATTCCTTCCTGTGTCTTTTGGAAGCTTGCTTTTTCTTCTTTGGACTCTGCTCTTGACTCTCTGTATTTCTTTCTCTACCATGATCCAACAGAGAGATGATCACACTGCCCCTGAGGTCCTATCCTCTGATAGGTCAGTTCCTTCTGGAACCTCCATTTTAAGGAAACTACCTAGGCTAATAATGTTCATTTCTTCATTAGTCTCTGAGTTCTTTTCCCAACTTCCTCCACTTTTTTCTTACCACCTTGTACCTCTTTCAGCTTTTTAGCTTCCTTTTATGTATTGTTTTATCCCATTAAAATGAAAATAAATATCCTAGTGCAGGGACTGTCTTTCTTGTTGTTTGTATTTATATTCCCCTTACATAGCACAGGGCCTTGAACATAGTTAAAGCTTAAAAAATGCTTGTTGAAGGGGCAGCTAGGTGGTGCAGCGGATAGAGCACCAGACCTGAAGTCAGGAGTACCTGAGTTCAAATCCGGCCTCAGACCAGACACTTGGCACTTACTAGCTGTGTGACCCTGGGCAAGTCACTTAACCCCAATTGCCTAAAAGCAAAAAAAAAAATGCTTGTTGACCTGCTGATTTGATTCATCTTTCTTTCATCTTCAGTTTATCTTTATCCACTGTCATCTTCCCTGTTGTCCACAAATATGCCAATGTCTCTCCAAGGTTTCCTCCATAATTAAAGAATCTTTCACTTAGCTCTGCCATTCCCTTAAGCTCTTATCTGATGTATCTTTTGCCTTTCACAGCCCAAAATTCAGAAAATTGGCTAGACTAATTTTTCTAGAAGATTAATTGACATAAAGGAAGTGCCACAACAAGAAAAACCAAAGAATCGAGCAAGCACCTCAGTCAGCAAGCATCTGACTTGCTTGCCAAATAGAGAGAGATGGTTGCCAACAACAATGGTGGACTATAATATAAATTTCCCTGTAGAACCTTATGAGAAGGCTGAAGGACAATCATGAGCACTACCTCATGAAGTAGAGAGAAGCAGTGGAAAGTAAAATGAATTTAAAGACAGTTTGACTTGATATGCAACTAATCAAAGCCATCCTAAGGGCATTCAGGGATGAAAACTGACATGGGATTGTAAACAGAAAAAAAAATGGAAAAAGATTTGAAAAAACTACTTTAATAAACTGTTTTTTCCATACAAGGAATAGTGAGACCACTACAATGCATTGTTAGAGAAAGTAGAACTGCCATTCAAGAGAACCAAGATGGCAGAAGTGTGTGGATTGAACCAAGTATACATAGGTGAGCACTGGACACAATACAGTTGTAAGGGTCTTGAGGTTCCAATATACAAAGTATCTGAAGTACAGGAAGATACAAAAGGAATGGGCAAGGCTTGAGCCAAGGTGATCAAGAGAATACTCTGAGTCAGCTAAGTGCCGTAGTGGGGAGTGCTAGATTGAAGTCAAGAAGACCTGAATTTGAATCCTATCTCTGACATTACTAGATGTGATGACCCTGGAAAGTCTCTTAGCCACAATTTCTTCATCCACAAAATGGGGATGATATTAGTGCTTACTTCAAAGGGGAGTTTTGAGGATCACGTGAGCTAATATAGGTAAAATGCTTTGCCAATGTTAAAGTACTACATAGATGCTATTATTTATGTCAATTGTTACCAATTCCTATACCTGTACCAATCAACCAAATCCAATGAGAGTCATCTGTACAGATATTATAAGAATCTTCAGCGAGAGGGTAGATGAGGAACAAAGAGGTATTAGCAAGTTAACAATGGACATCTGTCAACTAACTGAAAGATGTAGAGAAAATCTCATTGTGCTAATTGTGGGTTAAAAAAAAGCATTTGATTCAGTAGAATCAAGTGCCACCTTTGAAGCTTTTTCAAGCAAATCGTCTTCTATTGATAGATTAAGGTGAGTCGATGTTGGGAAATGAAACAACAGAAATAACCCTGGTCAGTGATCTTCTGATAATAAACATCATTGGAGGCATGAAACAGGAAAATATAGGCTCACCAAAAGTATTTGTATTGTGATGGATGTATCCTAGCAAAGAGAATAGGTTAGGGAGGAATGGTGGAGTCCTCCAGATATTCCTGTTTTTCAATGACATTGTGCTAACTACTTAAAGTCCCTGGACATTGCAAAGCCACCTGCTGAAGATTAATATTTACTCGAAGGAATCTGCTTTATCTATCCATGTGGGAAAGACCAAGTAGTTGAATATCTATTATCTAGATTTTACTGTGCATTTGTATGAACACCATAGAATTTGTCTGGTAGTATGTGTTTCTGAGATAGACAGTATAATTGGACAATGGACCGGGAGCTGGAGTTGAAAAGGAGGTGGCTCAGTCAGATTGCTTCTGGAGATCTCAAAGCTCTTTCCATGGAAGCAAAGACCCATATCTTCTACACTAACATCTCTAGTTTTGCTCTGGGGCATTGAGAAGTGGAATACCACTACCTCCAAAGAACTAAAGATGAGTATCACCCTGAGGGCAGCAGTGTGGTCAGGTGTGAGCCAGTGGACAACCTGAGTGTGCCACTGGTACCCTTGCTATGTTGGAAGAAATCAAGGGAGACCTCCAGCATGTTGAGAGAATACCTTGTGGTGAACTTTTGGAAGAACATGGACAAAAGTTATACAGGATGGGCAGGCATGGATGAGTGTCATGGTATGCATCTTTGATGTTGCTGTTTGCATTTGAGCTTGGATCTTCCAATATCACCCAGACTGGAAGTGCAGCAGCTACTTGTGGGCCAAACTCCATTGCTGTTCAGCATGAAAACTTTGATCTTCTCTGTTCCTGTCCTCTCACTTCATTCCTCTTTAAGCAGGCTGGTGCCTTCCTGCTACTGGGGGCTCACTTTGTTGATGCTAGACTTGGGTATACCCCCTCTTGGCCCAAGCTCTCCTGTAGCTCACGACTCTCAAAATCAAGTGATTTATTAGCCTCAGCCTTCCTTAATAGCAAGGATAACAGATGTATGCCACCATGCTTTGTTAGTTTGCATTGGAACTCTTGACTCAGTGAGATCACAGATCCATTTGAGTATTTCACTTCAAATCCCTGCAACTGATTGGATTGGTTGTTTCTATTATAAAGTTTTTTTTTTAATTTCACTGAAATTCTATTGTCATTTATGATGGCAATAGGGACTCCATGTCAACTCATGTAATCAATGAAAAATGAGGGCTTTGCATGATTAGGATTGTTAATTTTTTCTTCATTTACTGAATGTGTCATGAAGACTAGTCTCAAATGTTAATATTTTAGATTCGTGATCATCATAATAAATGATATTGATATGGCACTTGAAGATTTGCAAAGTGTTTTACTTACATCACCTCCTTTGTTCCTCACAACAACCCTGTGAGCTAGGTGCCATTATTATCCTTTTTTTTTTTTTACAGATGAAGAAACTGAGCTTTAGAGAGGTTAAGAAACTTGTGCAGAATCATAAAGCTAATGAGTGTCTGAGGCAGTATTCCAGCTCAGTTCTTCCTGGCTCCAAGTTGAGCTCTCTGTTGACTGACACCTCAAAGCCTGTGATGCATTTATTGTGTGCTTTCTGACTGGGGCACAAACATTTCCTGTAAATCTAGGAGGACTCTTCAAGCCTTTTAATTTCTACCTTGTCACTTTGTTTCTTTATTTCAACACATTAGACTAATGAAATTTTAGGCATAACCTCATCTTATTGAATGGCTGCCTTCGCTGAAGTCCTTTGGTGCCTCATAGTTGCATAGAGGTGACCTTGTGTTCTTAGAGAACTGTGCCAGGAGAGTGAAAGCTTTGACAGGTCCTCCCTGATTGGACAAGTTTTGAGCAAGACTCTGATTACAGATTGTGTGTCTTCTTCCTCAAAAACCAGTCTAGCTGAGTGGAAAAGAGCCACTAGATTTTTTTTCTATAGCAATTTTCTGAAGCTGTTTACTAAGGTTTGGAGTAGCTGTGAACTCCACTGGTGGAAAGCTGTGGCTCTGCATCAGTGATGATTACTTACTTATCTGTCTGTTATAAATGACTCTCCATTTTTCAACTTTATTTATGCATGTTACTTCCCAATAATTTATGTTAGGTTCAATTGAACACCATCGATCTTATTTACTGCTTGAAATTCTAGATATGGAAATTCAATTAAAAATTGCCAAATAACCTGTTAGTGGGGAAGAGAAAATGTCCGTGCTCATGCATTAATTTCTTCTAGCACTGGAAGCAGATTTTGACTAAGGAAATCATGGATCTCTTGAAGCATTAAGGGTAAATATTGAGCATTTACAATGTGAAGAGCACTGTGCTAGGCACATAGCTGATTTATTTGCATTCTGAGGTTTTTTCCTGAGTAGGGGAGAAGTTATTCTTTAAAAGTTTGATCTAAAATTTTCATTTGGGTGTTAAAGTACCCCATTATCCTGAGGTTCCAAGTGACCTTTCTGCCTAGGCAGAGATACCTTGATAAATGCAGTTTTGAATATTCATTCATTTATCAATCTTGTCTGATGTGATTTGACTGGCTAATTATACTAATGTCTAATTTGACTTTCAGTTATCTTGATGTCATGGAGATCTGTCCAATTTGTTGGAATTTGCTATTTGAACTTCAAAAAATGCCTTAGTTTTTCCTTTCCTCCTGCCTACCCCCCCAATATATTTATGGTGTATGACATTCCCTGTGAAATAGGAACCTAGGGATTGCAGAGAGAAAAAGTTAGACACCTTTGTGATAAGACTGAGAGACAAATTGCAAACAGGGCACTTTGGCATCTGAAGAGCTCAAACATCCTTTTACCTGAAATGGAGCTGCAAGGAAAAAAAAAACAAGCAAACAACCTGGTACCAATTTTCCTTCTCTGGCTGGGGAAAAGTCTGGGTGAAATGACTCTGAAGGAGCTAAAGTATTATTCAGTGTAGAGACAGTGGTGGGTATTAGCAAAGCCTATTAACCCTCAAACCCTTGAACAAAGGGTGTTGGGGAATTTTTTTTTTAGCTCCAGAGCTTCATAAACTTAGGAGGAAATATGAGAGACCATTAGAGAAGTAGATCTTTTAAGTGTGAAAAACGCATTGCTGGTAATGATAACCTTAGCCTTTTTCCGCACCTCTCTGTTCTTAAAACACTGGGACTTGCTTAGGATGCCACTGTAATGGTTGTTACCTTTCCTTGATGCATTTTCTTTTGGATCTTATAATTTAATGGGTAGGGGACCTCCCTTTGTTAAATTATTCTTCACCAGTTATGAGGCAACATGTCCGTAATTTATTTATTTTTTAAAGAAGCTTGCTTGGTTAGTGTGAGATTTAACAGCTGAATCAAGTTGCATAGTGTGAGTCAAATGCTGGACTTGAACCCAGATGTGTCTGACTCCAAGATCATCTATTCTGTATCTACTATGCCAATTGCCTCTTATATGATGTATAAATGGTAGTTAAAATTAAATATTGTTCACTATTGGTGTTAATCAAATCATTAGAGTGCCTTCTGTGTTCAAGGTACTCTGCTAGAGTGATATTCCTCAAACATGGAGGCACTCAATAAATGCTTTGTTGCCTTGCCTTATCATCTTTGTACTGGCTACTGTCTATACCTGGACTGTTCTAACTCCACACCTCCGCTTCTTGCCTTCTCTGGCTTCCTTCAAAATTCAGCTCAAATTCCACTGTCTTCCCCCACCCCATAGATGACCTTACGTGTATTTTGTGCATATGTAGCTGTTGCCATGTTGTGTTGCCCACTAGAATGGGAGCCCTTCAAGGAAAGGGACCTTGTTGCTGCCTTTCTTTGTGTTTGCAGAGTTTAACACAGTGCCTGGTACACAGTGAGCGCTAAATGAATGCTTATTGACTGGCTCTTGTGAGGGATGTACAAAAATAACAACATATGGTTCCTTTCCTCAGAGAGTTTACAGTCTACTTGGGGCACAAGACAACTACACATAAGATGGCATTTAGTCATTTCTAGTCTTATGACTTGTGTGTGAATGCATGTGTGTGCACTCACTTTTGTGTTTTAGACTGGTGTTGCCAATGAAAAGTGGGTTAAAAAGTTGAAGAGAAGGAGGAGAGCAGGCTGGAATGCTTTTGTGAAAGTGACTAGTGCTTGAACATCTTAAAGCTTCTCCATGATACAGAATCTCATTTGTATGATTATAAATCTTGGAATGCCATCATTGAGAGAACTCAAAGGAACCATGGTGGGTTTAATTGGTGGCAATTATTATAACCAATTATAACTAATTATAACCCAATTATAACCCAATGTCCAAAATTTGTTTCACAGTATATCTATCCTAAGGAAATCTATGATGAGAAAAGGTATATAGCAGTAGTTAGGGAGAACTGATAGCCCCAGAGCAACAATGGTGCCCATGAAACGTACAAAGACTTAGCAAGGAAGATCTCCAGAATGATGGGTTGAGCATCTGGGGAGGGTGTATGGGGGGACATAGACATGAATTACCCAGAATGAGACTGATGAAAGAGTATCCAAATTGAAGAGGCCAAGGACCCATTGAAGCTTTGAAGTGCATGCGATATTGGTCAAAGAAGTGCTGCAACTAGAAAATGCTATAGGATCTCAGGGGAGAGAGAGAAAGATATGGGTTGGGATGCTCAGAGAAGGGATTTAAAGGTAAAATGTGAGCTGGGAATTGTAGGATGGAAAGACCATGGATACACAGGGCAAAAGTTTTTTTTCTCCCAAAGTTCCCTTGTTCTTTATTTCATTTGTCCAAAAGGTCACTGTTATCTGGGACTAAGTCCAGACAGAACAGATACAGTATCTAACTTTGTTCTGAGCCTGTCACAGTGCTAAACATAGTTTTATAAATGCAGTTTCTTAACATCTGTGCATTTAACATGTATTTACCAAGAGCCTGTTTCGTGCACATTGCAAAGCAAACCCTGACAATGAGGTCTGAGGCTTGTGACCTAAGCTATTTTTGGTCTCTTTAGAGGCCACGTAGTAGGGACAGGTGGTAGATATGGCAACTGGCCCTCGGGGGAAAAATACCGTCAAGGTAGTTTGCCTCTATTGAGAGATCTTCTAAATCTCACAGAAGGTTTCCTTCCATCACTCCCTAAAAAAAGAATCCACTGGACAGATGCTTCCCAGCTGTTCAGACCTTTTAATTTTAATTTCCACCCTGTCAGTTTTCTTCATTTGTTCAGCATAATAGAGGCATAACATAATTTCACATAATTGGAGGCAGCTGTGATATAGTGAAAGGAACACCGGACGCACTTCGAGTTGGAAGACTTGGGTTTGTGTCCCAGCTGGGCCACTTGCTTGATCTGTGACCTTGGGCAAGGTACTTGACATTTCAGAATCTTAGTGTCCCCATCTGTAAAATGGGGGTGATAGTACTTATACTGTGTACCTCATACAGTAGAGATGTTGCTATGTAAAATGCTTTATCAAGTATAAAGTGTTGTATAAATATCAACCATCATCACTATTTTTTACCTTTTTTCTTAGTATGTACAAAGGTCAGCCTAACCTTTCTCAAAAGATTCCCCTTTTTGCTCACATTTGAATGCCATTGAAACCCAATAAGGGTTAAGGGTTGAGGAAGATGGCAGGTAGGTGACCTTTCTTTTTAGAATTCTCATCTCCTTTGAGAGGTCCTTTCTCCTTCAGTAGTAATCAACTAGGCTAGCACTCTTTTTGCAACTTATTTTTAGTCTTAGAGTGTTGCCTAAGAACTGAGATGTTTGACTTGTCCAGAGTCAAACCGCCAGTATATTTCAGAAATGGGACTTGAACATATGTCTTACCTACAGAAAACCTCCTGAACCCATTAGGGAATTGACATCCTTTCGGTGGCTGAAGGGATGGTAGTCTGGGTAGGGACAAGGCAGAGTAGGCTGCCGTCATAGTTATGAAGATGACCTTCATCAGTCTTAGCTGCAAAGATTGCCTAAGCATCCCCTTGTGTGGTAGGGATCCTGGTGATCAGTATTTGTTGTGGTTTTTCCCTGTTTAACAGAAGGTAAGGCAACTGTGTTTGAAACTAATCCTAATGATAGGAGTGAATGATTGCTGATCAGTCGCATCCTTACAACTTAACCAAGTTAACCTTAGTTAACTTTGGTTCATCCATCAGGCAATCTTAGATCAGAAAAGTCTGATGAGACAATCTTGTACAATCAATGAAGATTGCTAATTCCCTCTAGGATACCAAGTATGAAATAGGCAATGCTTTAGAGTTAACTATGAGCTACAGATGGTAGATAGTAAGATATGCTTGGGAATCTGGAAGACCTGGATTCAAATCACACCATCACACATTTACTAGCTTCACAGGCAATTCAGTTGGCCTCACTGACTCTCTGTTTCCTCATCTATAAAATAGAGATTTTAATATCTATATCTTCTTAGCATTCTAAAGTAGCCAGCAAACATGCTTGGATCTTGACCTTTGGGGTATAACTTTTCTATTGCAAATAGTTCTTGACAGCGGTTTGCCTTCATATCCTTGATGACATCTAGGTTTTTTGGGAAGTCCAAAGGTGACTTTAAAAAATGGGTCTTGAACAGCATGTTAAATCTCTTAATGCTGTGAATTTTGAGAAGATCATTGACAATTTCTGGTAATTTGTAGTTTCCCAGAATGTCTCTAGTAACTCTAAAAAATTATTGCTAGGTGGCAGCTCCTTCAATTACTTTCAGTTGTTCTTCAAAATAGTTTTTCATTCCCTTATTTATATGTATTTTATCAGATTAAAAAAATCTTGTTAGGATATAGGGAGTGACTAAGGGAAATGGTCAGAAGCCTTGACTGGGTGGGAGTTAAACTTTGGTCTAGCATAGGGAGTGGGGAGGGAGAACAGCCTAGCCTAGAGCCCAATCCAGGGAGCTGGTCCCCTTCATTTGTAGGTAGCTAAGCTCCTGACCAATAAAATGGGGGTGGGGGATGGGGACAGAGGGGCGTGTGTGGGTGGGGGCATGTGGTGGGTGGGTGTGTCCTACCCCCCCTCCCCCGCCACCCTAGACATTGCTAGGGTAGGAGAAAACTTCTAGTGGAGGTTCTCTGGCAGAACTATTACTAGTAATGAGTTTATCTGGAGTTCAATCTCAGGGAAGGAGAGAGTAAGTGCTAGGCAATGGTTGAGGGTATTTGAGGAAAGAAATACATACTGAGACACCTTAAGATTTCTAGCCTAATGAGAAGAAGGGGCACAGCTGAATAGGGAAGGAAATGACATTAGTGAGCAAGGCTTGTTTCCTTGTATCTTCTGTAAAGCACTTCTATTCTTTCAAGGCATACTTCATTCTTTCTGATAACACATTTCTCCCGCCCTTTCATATTCTTCCATTAGGATGCTTGCTTGTTATACACACATAGGTGTTACATGGTAAGGACAGAAACACAAACATATCAATTTGTGTAGGTCCCAGCAAAATTCTTTGCTCTACGTGCTTCCTTGAAATGAATTATAGACCTTTGTCTTAATTTTTGTAGCTCTCTTGGCTAATCTGTAGTCAACTACAGTGGCAATCTGCCTCTTTGTGATATGTGCAAAGCTTCACTTATTTAGCAGGTAGAAACAGACAAGGCCCAAGGAGAGGAGAGAGCATCCAGTTATCCAATGAGATTCAAATATCTTGTTTGACCTCGCCATTGTTTACAAAACTTTCTTTTACTTCTGTAGATGTTAAGCCCCCTCACCCTAGCTGGGGAATAAGGCTTATTATAGCAGACAAGGCAAAAACAAAAATCAATGGCACACAGGAATGTAAGGCAAAACCCTATTTATTAAATGAATTCAGCACAGCTCCTTTCACCTTGCTGAAGATCTCCACAACCTTCCCTTTGCTTTTCTTGTTTAGTCAACCAGTCATGCCCTACTCTTCATGACCGCATTTGGGAATTTCTTGATAAAGATACTAGAATGGTTTGTCATTTCCTTCTCCAGCTCGTTTTATGAATGAGGAAACTGAAGTAAACAGGCTTACCTAGATGCTGAATTGCTCATTTAAATTCAAACTGTTAAATTTTTTAAAGTGAGGTTTAATTCTTCCCCTATCTTATCTTTTTGTCTTGCTCTACAGCTAGTGTTAAAATTAGTGGAAGTAGGGATTCAGACAAAGTAGTAAATAGTCTTAGTAAGGAGAAGCTAGCTCAGGAGTCAAACTTCATCTTGACTAATCCACACATCAATAAGAGTAGGCTACATTCTGCTGTCCATTTGACCAGAGGCACTTATAAGGGGTGACTGTGCATTTATGCTCACTGGACTGAGCATAGTTGATTAGAACATGTCAAGATGCCATGGTATGCCTGAAGATGATGGTGAATGTTTTGTCATATTCCACTCTATTTACTTATCCTTTGCATAGGGTTGTTGATGTTTGAGAGTTAATGGCTTTAGTTTTGCCTTAGATCATTTTAACTGTCTGTCTCTCTTGTATACACATTCCTTCCCCCCTCCCCCTCCCCCCTCCCCTCTCCCTCTCCCCCTCTCTCCCTCTCTCCCTTTCTCCCTTTCTTCTTACTTCCCTCCCTCCCTGCCCTCCATGCATACTTTATCCTGCCCCCAGTTTAGTAGGCATGGTTCCAATGAGTCAAAAGAACCATCATTTCTTTTCCTGTAAGGAATTGGATGGATCATTCTGAAATCAAAAGGAGATGTTCTATTAGTCTAGAGATACAGATGCTGCAGATGTGTGCATACTATATTTCAGTTTGCTCCTTCTTGCCATTTATGTCTATGATCAGCATTACTTTAGATAGCTGAATTGGGTTCCTCCTGCTTTTGAAATGTCCAGCTACATTTTCATGATGGTGGTGATTAAGATGTTCATTTTCAATGGCAGGAGCAGAGTGGCTGAACTCTCAATGGTAGAAAAGCTGAGCTCAAAGGAAAGACTGAGAGATACAAAGCACTTAAAAGAACTTAGCTACAGTGGCAAGAAATGTAAGGAATGAAAGCATTATGGAAAATCTTGGCAAATGAACTCAGCATACATTAACTTTATGAAAAAGGTGGACAAAGGTTCAAGTTGTGAGGTGACCCCAAAGTGTCCACTTTTCTGTGAGCACATGCATTTTTATAAGAGCTTTCAGAGAAATGGAGTTAAAATGGACATAAACTAAAAAGTTCAATTGTTATAGGTCATTTTCCCCCTCCTATGTTTGTGTTGGAGAATCAAGTCTATGGTCTAAGAACAGACGGAAACATTTTTCAAATATCATTTAAATAGAAGCACCCCAACTGCTTTTGTTTTTCTGCAGCTTTGAAAATGAGAGGGAGCCCACACAATCTAGGCATCTTACAATTTGGTTGGTAAATATTAGGCAGGAGACTAATGTTAAGGAATATTAACATATTTATCACCCCTTTCTACTCTTTCTGGCCAGCAACCAATCTGCTCTTGTCTGACTATCTTATAGGGATGTTTTGAGGAAAGCGCTTTCTAAACCCCCAAATCCTACATTAATGTGAGTTATTGCTATCATTAACCTTATCCAATTGCAGAACAAGCCTCACTCCCCAGATGTTTTCTGCAAAGGTACTGTTAGCTCTGAAATGTTCATTGCAGGTGTCTATTACTATATTCATTTGTCTAAATATTTGTATCAACATCAAGATGGGGAATAGGAGATGGGGCGGTTTAGAAAATGCGGAGTTGAACTTGAAGTGAGGAAGACCTGAGTTCAGATCCTGGCTCTGACATGTAATGGCTTTGGGATCTGGAGCAAGGCATTTAGCCTCCTTATCTCTCTATCTGGTCTCTTAAGGCTCTAAGTTAGAGAGAAGGTCCTGAATTGCATTGGGAGGTTCTTCCCTTACCTAAAAATTTCCTGTACCAATAAAATCACAGGTCTAGTGCCTATCCTTATGCATGAAAAATAAGTTGGAATATTCCTGTGTATCTATAACTTGTCAGCTTCTGGAGGGCAGGGACTGTCTGATTTTTGCCATTGCACCCCCTGTCCCTAGCAATATCTATTAAGTGCTTTTGGTATGAAAAAAATGAATCTTTCTTTAGTGTATACCAAAAGGTGGCTGGAAGTAAGTATAGGGCTGTAATAGGTGCCCAATCGGCGTGGAGTTAGTAGGTTTGGGGATCTTTTATTAGTTTGTTTTAGTGTAGTCAGAATTTCTTGAGTTCCCAAGGTGATGGTTTAATGGTTCATTGGTCTTATACTTAACCTGAATTACCTGGATGCTTTGCAATTCTCAGTAAGGAGAGTTTATTTGTAGCTGTTATTTTCTGGGGGGATAGTTTATGATTTTTAGCATCCTCTCATCCAAACAAAGATTTCTCTCTTTGTTTTTTGTTTTAAGTATCATATTATTTCCACATTGCTCTCTTCTTTTTATTTTTTATTTTTCTCATTGCTTTTTCATAGACAAAAGAAGGACGATCGTATCTTCCTTCTGTGCTAATCAAAGATGCTTCTAGACTGGCTCTCCTGGTCTACCCCCTCCCAGGGACAGATGCAAATATCCCTTTCTACAGCTCCTGTCCCCAGGGATACATGATGCAAGTAGGCTCCCAGACACGAATCTGGATCATGTCAGTGTTTCTGTTCATGACCATCTAGGATGGTCTCGTTATAGCCCAATGGATAATAATCAGACTGTTAAGGGTGAAATGTGACTTGACAAGAGTGATGAGTTGCCTTTCTCCAGAGGTGGTAACATGATAGGAAGACAGAAATGATTCATCATTTGAAAGCGGTTATGTAAAACACCCCAATTTGAAGGGAGTTCATAATATGTTGTTTCATGGTTCTGAGTAACTATCAATAGCAATGACAACTTGGGACATTGAGGACTTAGTATAAAACATTAACAGTCCTTGGATATGGTATTTAAGATTCACCTTATTCTTGTCTGTAGCCCCTCTTTATTTTGTTGTTTTTGTTGGCTCTATGTGGACCCAGTTACTCCTAGTTGTATTTCCTGTGATAATTAATGATTTGGTAATATGGCTAGTTGGGGTACAAATAACTTCACATAGTTTAGTCATCTCTCTTATCAGGGTGGATTTCTGGGGGCTTATCTTTCTATGCTGATTTCTCATATTTTTTCCATCCTGATTTGTAGTGGGATGCAATGTGTGACAACACAGCTTCATGTTCTTTGACTCCTCAACTCTATACTTGTGTCAGTTCTAGGAACAAGGTATAGAAAGGCAAGTGAGTCATAAAGAATTCAACTTGCAAATTAACTCTTTCCTCTCATAACTCTAAGTCTTCTTTCATCTCCCTAGTCAGCACTACTTACTAGGATACAACCAGCCTACCACCGAGAGTGATGCTGAGGAAAAAACGCTTAGAAAACCAATAAGGACTATATAAATAGGAGTTCCTAGTATGTTGTTGCTGTCATTGGGGTTCTAATAAGCCGCCCTGTCCTGGGATGACAGCATACTCTAGTGGCCACTATGGAGAGTTTCTTTTCATAATATCTGAGTTGAAAGGGACCCTGAAAGTGTCTCACTAGTTCCCGAGTAGGAAACCAACCCATCTACAACATCTTTGGTAAATGATTGTCTAGCTTTTGCTTGAAAACCTCCTGAAGTAGGGAACCTACTACTTGATGATGCAGACTATTGCAGTTTTGGAACAAGCTAATTGTTAGGAAGTGTTTTTTTTCCCCCACATAACAAAGTCTAACTTTTCTTCTCTCTTATTTCCACCCATTGCACCTAGTTCTTCTATGAGGTCAAGCAAAACAAACCTAATCCTTCTTCAAATCCTTGAAAGCAATCATCATGCCCTTTTAAGTACTCTTCTGCAGGTCAAACATCCCTGGTTCCTTCAGTTAATCCTCTTATGGCAGCTTGAGGTTCTTCCCTGCCTTGTTTGCTTTTTCTAGATTAGTAGTTTCTAACCTAGGGTTTTGTCAACTGGTTTAAAATTTTATATACATACATACATACATACATATATATATATATATATATATATATATACACACACACACACACACATATACATATATGTGTGTGTGTATGTGTATGTGTATGTGTATGTATATATATAAATATGTGTGTATATAAAATGCATAAATTGGTTTCCTTTGTAATTCTGTGAATTTATTTTATGTATTTAATACCATTATGCTGAGAAGGGGTCATAGGCTTCACCAGAATGCCAAAGGGCTCTATGACTTGAAAAGGGTTAAGAACCCCTGCTCTAGATGCTCTCTAGCTTGTAAGAATCTTTCAAAAATGCAGTCACCAATCAGAACACATTTCATGCGTGGTCTGACTAGGGCCATGGTTCTGTTATCTCTCTAGTTGTGGTCGCTATACTTGACTTCATACACTCTAAGATTGGATTGCCTTACTTGGATACCATTATGAGACTATTGACTGCTATAGAACTTACAGTCCCCTAGATCTTTTTCAGACAAGCAGTTGTCTGATCAAGCCTTCCTTATCTGGTACTTGTGAATTTTATTTCTTTGAACACAGAATTAGACTTTACATTTATCTCTATTAAATTTTATCTTATTGGATTCAGCCCAATGTTCTTGCCTATCAAGACTATTAAATTCTGTTTTATCAGATTTAGCCCATCCTTCTATTCTATCCAGGATCCTGACTTACTCATCTAGTGTAATAGTTATCCCTCCCAATGTTAAGTCACCTGCAGATTGAGAAACACACCATCTATGTCTTCATTCGTGCAATTCATGAAGATACTGACAAGCACTAGGACAAAGAGACACCTGTCTGAGACACTCTACTAGATGCTTCCCTCCAAGTTAGAAATCAACATATTAATTTCTTGGACCTTGTTAGCTAATCAGTTCTAAATCTCCTTAGCACTTATCTAGCCCACATTTCCATTTTGCCCATAAGGATAACATTAGACATTTTGTGAAATATTGCATTGAAATCCAGATATACCGTGTCTAAGCTATTTTCCTGATCTAGATCTATTGAAATAATATATATAAATTACTTTACAAATGCTTTGATATTCCTCCAACTTAAATATTATATAAATATAAGCAATTTTAAAATATTTTTATTAGAAGTAGCCCTGTGAAAAAATTAAATGAAATTATTCTGGCATGTCTTCTTTCTGGTAAAGCCAGGCTGACTTTTGGTGATAGCCACCTCCTTTTTTAAATACTCATAAGCACCTGAATATTAACACTCACAATTCAATACTTTAATGACATGTTCTAGGATTTTCTTGGGCATTGACATTAGGCTCACTGGCTTATAGTTTTCAGATTTCATCCTATTCCTATTTTTCAACATAGGACAGTATTTTAGGGTTATAACCAGGATAGATCACTCAGGGTTTTGCCATAGGGCATCAGTTTTTGAAAAGTGCTATTTTGACTTCATGGTCTTCTATCCCAGGAGTAAGCATACTACAACCTGGCCTACCATCTGTTTTTGTATGCTAAGAATACTTCTTACATTTTAAAATATAATTTCAAAAATAAAGTTTTATTTAAATGGATTAAAACCATTCTTAGCTCTCAGGTCATACAAAAAAATAGGCAGCCATGCTCTATCCCACTGTTCTAGTGCCATGTGGCTTTCTATTAGCTTGCTGATACCATCTTTAAAAGTTAAGTAGTTAAGTTCTCACTTTGTTGTCCACTATTGTCAATTTAGCTAATCAAGCAGTGGTACTATCCCATTGTTATCTCTCTTGCTTCCAACAAAAAATCATTTTAGCAGGCTCTTATTTTTATTTTAAGCTTCTCTTTCTTCCTGAAGATTTAGCAGGTGATCATTGTTTGGGGCACGTACTAGGTTCTTTGGGTGACAGACTGCCCCTTCTCCCAACAAAATTTCATCTAAGCACACAGAAGTTGGTTTTATGCATCCACGTAAGTTTCATTGAATGACTCCCTTTTTCCAGTTTGGAACTGTTTGCATTTGTTCTCACTCCCAACAGTCCTTCCCCATCATTTCCATTTACTTCTGACCTACATATTATGTCTACTCCTCTTCTTTGGCTCCTATGTGATTGAATTCTACCACAGGTATTCTATCTGATATACGCATGTATACATTTCTTTCTTTCCCCCTTTCATGTTTCCTTTCTTCTATTGTGTATTCTCAAGAGTCTCTCTCTCTCTCTGTGTCTGTCTCTCTGTCCCTCTCTCTCTGTCTTTGTCTGTCTGTCTGTCTCTCTCTATTTCTCCCTCTGCCCTTCTGTCTTTCCTTGTCCTTCTACTCTCCATTCTATTTGTGAGTCAAAACCTGTCCCTAATCATAGCTCGTGAGCATAGAAGTTGTGGTAATGACATGCTTGTATGAAGGGAGCAGAAAGACTTTTTGAAGTTAAATTAGACATATAGTAATATAAAATCATTGAAATCAGCCTCCAACGCCTTCATCTTCTCTTAACATCTCCACAAAAGATTTCATCTACCTCCGCATTCTCTTGTAATTCAGTTGGCATTTTCTAAAGCAGCAGCATTTAAGAGAGATGAAAAATTATTTTTCATTCATTTTCCTTTTTTTTTTTTGGTTCCTAATGACTCCTATTGTAAGAGTGCTGTTTTTTTACTAAATTTTATTGCAAATGTGTTATAGCTCAGCTATGTTACAGATTTAGCAGATTTTTGTGGGCTAGCCTGGGAACCTAACCAGCAACTGTCATTTCTGCTTGGAAACCTAACCACCACACGTCACATCTGACACATAATATTATTTCCATGTGAAAATATAATCTGAGTTCCAAACAATGGATTTGCTTAGAAATTTTTGGAAGTGGAGTCAATGAGTACAGACTATACTTTCTAGAATTTGGTAGTAAAAGGAAGGAGAAGATTTTTAGTCTGGAGATGGTGAATCTGAACACTAAAGGTATAAAATTGTTAACCATTGATCTGGGTAAGTTGCTTGGAATTCTTTATCTTCCAGTCCTGTAATGACAGTGGTTTTGAGGGTTTTCTCTTTAAATATGAGGGTACTGGATATAGTGGCAAGGAGCTCAAATCATAGGTCTAGATTTGCAGGGAGTGGGCAGAATTCTCATTTATGCATTAGGTGATGATAGAGTGCCAGGCCTGAAGCCAGGAAGATTCATCTTCCTAAGTTCAAATCTAGCCTCAGACGTTTATTAGCTATGTGACCCTGGACAAGTCACCTAACTGTATTTGCCTCAGTTTCCTCATTTGTAAAATGAGCTGGGGAAGGAAATGACAAACCATTCCAGTATCTTTGCCAAGAAAATCCCAAAGGGAGTCACCAAGAGTTGGACTTGCCTGAAAAGACTGAACAATAACAATAATTATAGCCCAAGATGGTAGAGGATGAAGCCTACATAGAAGATAGCCCATGTGTGGAACATACTCTCTATAACAAGGAAGGAATTTTTTTTTAATGTTCCAAGCACTAGGCTAAGCACCAGGGATATACATAAAAAAGCAAAGTTACCCTCAAAGAATTTACCCCCTAACTGGGGAGACAACATAAATGGGGATAGTGGCCTGAGAAGGGCTCTTTGATTCTCAAAATCACAATAATGCAGAGCAGGGCCATGAGGGAATAGATATACATAGATTTACATACCATAGTGCCTGAGAACCTGAAACTTTTAGTATTCAGTCTTGTATCTATCATGTTAGTGAAATTATCAGATCTTTGCTTGAGATCCCAATATTTCTGGTTCCAAATAATGTCCGAGGCCTAGTTTGGCTTTTGCCTATATTTACAATTCTCTAAGGTCATATAGTAATAGGGCTCCTGGATTAAGAACATCTTTTCTTTTTCTTTTTTTTTTTTGGCAAGGCAATTGAAGGGAGAGTCACACAGCTATTAAGTGTTAAGTGTCTGAGGTCAGATTTGAACTTGGGTCCTCCTGATTCTAGGGCCAGTGCTTTGTCCACTCTTTTCATATTGGTTTTAACAAGATACTTTAGTGCTCAAGAGAGCTGTGATTTGGCTGATGTTGGTATTCCCAGTATTCATGCTGGTAGCATCTTTTTTACAACTTATTAAATTGTCTCTAAGGTCCACTGGGATTGAAAAATTAATCATATTCTTGGCCAACTGGTGAGTAGCATCTTTGAACTTAGCTAGGCTGTTTCATGGGCAACAGATACTGTGTCCCATATTCAAGCCCTTCCAGCATGGTAGAACCTTCCAGAACTTGTCTTCTGTTAGCAGAGCCTTCTAGAGTTTGGGGTCACCTCCATACCATGGGAAGATGCTAGTTTTAGGAATTTTGTGGAATATTACTACAAACTCTTTGAAAACAGGAATTCTTTCAGTATTTGCATTTATATTCTCAAGAGTTTAACTCAGTGCCTGGCACATAGTAAGTGCTTGATGAATAATTGTCAAATGATTAGTATAAAAATGAAATTGATGGAGAGAATGTAGAGACCATTCCTAACTAGATCATAGTGAGTTCAAGACAAGTTCATGGCCATTCTACTGAAGATAACAGAGCATCCAATTGCTCAATGGAGCCAACTTTTACTTATTTACTTTGTGGAGTATCTGTAGCAAATATTAAGTTGTAATTTGTTTCTTTCTAGCTGCAGTGTATATTGCTGGCCTATTCCTTTCTCCTTTCACTGACATTTGGCTTGTGCTCACGAAATGCAACTAGTTTTAATATTTCCTTAAGCAAAAAAAAAATTAGAAGTATAAATCTGCTGAAAACAAATGTAATGCATTCATCTGCCAAACAGAAATGATTTTCAGATTTTCTATCACTTATAATTCTCTTCATCATTGTTGCTTTCTATCAGAGAAAGAATAACAGTAATAGTTCACATTGATGTGGGACTTTCAAAAGCACTTTATTCACACAACCTGGAAAAGTGGGTAGTCTAATTATTTTTACTCCCATTTTCCGCATAAGGAAACTGAATCTCAGAGAGGTTAAATGATTTTACCTAAGCTGTATGACCCTGGAAAGATGACTTTATTTCTACCACATTATAGGGTTGGCGTTGGAACATCAATCTTCTAATTCCATACCCAGTGTTTTGTCTGTTTCCCAATACTGCTATTCTGAAATATGACTCTTCCCAGGCTGACACCTTTCCCTTCATGGCCCTGGATTTGAAGTGCCATGAGGAGCTTGCAAGGATGTTCTCGGTCTTGTGCAACTTTCACGTCAGTCCTCTGGAAGGTGGAACATTTGTATCTTTCTAATTTTAGAATCTTTATCTTCATCTATGTTCCATTATAGACTGAATAAGTGCCAAGAAAACCATCAATTGACAATGCTACATTGATTGAAATTTATGGACTCGGAAGTGTAAGTCAGCGAAGTATTCTTCATTCCTAGACAAATCAAATTTTTTAAAAAGTAGTTTAAATTTATCCCCCAGCTGACCAAGATTGCTGATTGTTACAAGTTGGCTGTGTTTCCAAAAGGACGTCTAAGGTGTACCGAGTACATGAAATTCTGAGGACAAGATATTTTCCCATGTCATGCCATGTAGTGGATGGTCCCCAGTCGACCATAATTTCCTCCTAACTAAGCAGAACTACTCGAGTTGGCCCTGTATTTTGATGGTATATAGCACTTTATGAAATTTGGTTAGAGATGCTGACAGGCCCCTTGGACTAAATTCACTTATCCTGCCACAAAGCACATTATTTATTCTGAGCATTAAGCACTCTTTTGGGTTAAGGAGTTAAGAACCTCTGAGCTTTCTGTTTTCCTTTGGGTGATTCTTAATTTTTATTCAGAGTCTGTAGTAGTCCATGACCAAGAGTCTTAACTTTGGAATTGGAAGGATATTGGTGTTAAAAAGAAGTTGTTTTTTTTTTTTTGTTTCAGGGGAAATATTGGGATGATTAAAGGAGCTGGGAAATTAAATATAATTGGCATTTTTTATTAAGTTTATCACAAGGTACTCTTTTAAAGTATTTTTTTTCAGTGTTTGTTTTCTCTCTTTCCCAGTTCTTTCCCAACCCTATTAAATGAAAAGGGAAACCCAAACCTTTGACTTTGAAAAAAACGCTAATCAATGAACCACAATTTTAGGGGAGCCAGTGATAATGCCATTCACTTTTGGTTGCATAGAAGGTGTTGTATCTTTATCAAAAATTGGAAAGTTATAATTAAACTGGAGTTTAAAACGTCTTTAAGCTGTCTTCAAAACTAGCACTAGTGCAACACTATTCTGAAAGAACACTGAAAAAGAAATGGTTTGAACTAGAAGGCCTCAATGGTACAATTGAGCTCTTAATTTATGATCCTAGAATACACCAACAATCTCAATACCTCCTTGCTCTGAAATCTTGGCCTAGTGTAGGATGGGTACCAGGTGAAATGTTAAAAAAGATATAAATCTACAACCATAAGCTAGAAGAGTTTTGTGAGAGGGGATAACTTGGTATTTGCCACAAGGCTTTTAAATCTTTACAGGGAGATGCATGAGTGCTAGGATTAGGATGAGTAGCAAAGGGAAAGAAGGGCAGTAATGGTGAAGTCCTTAGAAGGGGTCAGCTCTGTTGTTGGCTGCACCTTCCTCCCTGATGGGTAGGTCTTGGAGAGGGATTCATAGCAGCAGAAACAGACTGACAGGTCAGTTGACAGGTAAAACCATGGGATACATTGGTAGATTCTGGTTTCCTGGCTAAGAGCTCTACACCATATTGGTATACTTGTAGAGCACTGCCCCTTCCAATAACATCATTACTGCATTATGATCAAATTCTACTATGAAGCCTGGTGTAACATTGTTTGACCAATTACCCATTTATAACATTGTTTTGACGGAGCTAACTGGCTTCTCTAATGTTGTTTTGCCTAATGCAGTATTTCCTTGGTTGGGTGTGGGTATGCCTGTATCATGCAGGCTCCTGTTTAGTGAATTTATAAGTACATCTATCAGCAAAATCACATTCCTTACATCAGAGCATTTGTGGGATTGCTTACAGTGAAGGAGAAGAATAAGAACTAGTTTCGACGTGCCTGCAGAATGATGATTAGGTTGATCAAGGACTAGCTAGGTGTGGAAAAGGGAGCAGGATTTTAAAAATCAATGTCTGTATTTTCAAAAGTGAGTCTAGAATAATGTAAGAACAATTTTCAGAAGGTGGGATTTGGGTGGCAGTTTATTTGATTTTTGAAACAAATTCATGTATGATGGCTTCATTTTCACAGGGATAATTTAAATCAACATTCAGTGATGAATATCTCCTATAATTAAACTGAACTGAGATAGTGTGGTATAGAGGATGGGGAGCAGACTTCTGATCCAAGAAGATTTGAATCAAGCCCCAACTCTGAAACACACTTTTGGTGTGATCCCAGGCGAGGTACTTTATCTTTCAGTGCTTTTAGTTATTCTCTAAGATTACAAGTTGCAAAGGAGCTGCATTAGGAGTCTCCATGTCCATGGAATCCCATGTCCATTCTCTATCCCCATCCTTTATCTAGGCCAGGGTCTTTGAATTGTCTTTCACACTTGCATTCTGCGAATACTGTTTTTTCCTACTATTCTTTGACCTACTCTCCTATAGCTTCCTTGTAGCTACAAACTAGTGTCTGTTTTCTACAACCTTGGGCTGAAGCAATCCTACCATATATATTAGAGTTCAGTTCTCTTCTATTGTGGCTGGTTGGTATTGGAGACACAGAAGTTAGATTATAGGAACACATACTTCTATAAAATTCAGATTCTTCTCATAAAGAAATCAGACTGTTGATATATTTGATATTTAAGAACTAGCTGTTTTTGTCTGTGAGTGGTAAGTTTATTTGGTTATACACATATTTGTTGTTCACTCATTTTTCAGTTGTGTTCAACTATTTGTGACCCCATTTGGAGTTTTTTTTTTTGGCAAATATACTAGAGTGATTTGTCATTCCCTTTTTAAGCTCATTTTACAGGTAAGGAAACTGAGACAAACAAGGTTAAGTGACTTGCTCAAGGTCACATAGCTAGTAAGTGTCTGAAGCCAGATTTCAAGTTGAGAAGGTAAGTCTTTTTGACTCCAATTCTGGCTCTCTATCCACTGTGCCACCTAGATGTACATTATACATATATATATACACACACACACGTATATATGTGTATACATATACACATATACATACATGTACATATATAGGTATGTGTGTATGTATATATATGTGTATGCATGTGTGTGTATATATATGTGTGTATGTATGTATATATGTGTATGTATGTGTGTATATATATATATATATATGTGAGATTATCAGATTATAGACTTCGAGCTGGAATGGACCTCAGAGGCCAGATGGCAAGACTGAGGTTTAAGTCATAAAACAATATCTTGATTCTTAATTTGGCTTTAAGATGTCAGGAAGGAAAAATTGCCCTTTCATTTAACCATTGGCTTAATTGCAGTAAGATAAAGCATAAAACAAAAAATGCTAAAATCAATCCATTAAGAAAAGGAGACACTTAGCAACTAGGATCAAATTACTTGGCTAAAGTAGAAAATAAGAGGTTTAGAATCCAAGGTAAAGCAGACCTAGCAAACCAGGATGAGGTCAGGAATCCAGGAAGTCAAAATCAGCAAGGGTGATGTGGGCCAGAGAAGATCAATAGTCTGGAGGAAAGTTCCTTAAACTTCTGCAACTTCCCTGATGGTGTCTCTTTCTTTACTTAATCCTGTCACTTAATCAGTCACTCTGGGTCCAGACTGCCTATTTCCTGACCCAGAATCTTCATATGATTTTATTTAATATATCATTTCTCCTAAACACTAGAATTACGATTTTTAGTTAGGAAAGACTTTAGAAATGATCTTATACAAATACCTCATTTGCAAAAATCTTATTTTTTCTCGATGCTTATTTTTTATATAAAATTAATGACTAAATATAGTCTTTCTCCACCCTATCCAGTGAGTTGCCACTTGTTACAAAGATATAATAAGGAAGTGAGGTGAGGGTGGGGGAAATAAATTTATTAAAACCTATCAACTATGTTTGATAGTACAAATGTTATTCCATAACCCTAGTCCTCCTGCAATTCAGTGAGGAAGGTAAATATTTTCAGTTATTCTCTGAGTCTTAGATTACAGCCTTATCACTTTATGGACGAGGAAGCTAAGACTCAGAGCTGAAGGCTGCAGATTCTATAGGGAGCACAGCCAGTATGGAAGTTCATGCCTTCTGACTCCAAATATGGTTCTTTATCCTACACCTTCTTGAGACAGCATGGTGGCACAGCAGATAGAGTGCTGGACCTGCCGTCAGGAAGACCCGAGTTCAGATTTGTCCTCACATCCTAGTTGTCCAACCCTTGGCAAGTCATTTGACTTCTGCCTGTCCCAGTTCCCTCATCTGTAAAATAAGTATAACAGCAGCACTTCACAAGCTTATTATGAGGATCAAATGAGATATTTGTAAAGCTCTCAGTCTAATGTCTGGTGCATAGTAGGTAACAAATGCTTGTTCCTCTTCCCCATTCCCCTCCTCCCTTCCCACTGATGGGGAGTGATGTTCTGGTATTGTTGCTTCTGTCTCATTTGATTCCAGGATCTAAGTTGGGGGTTTGTTATGGGATATTGCAGAAGAGCTACAGGTAGAGAGTTGTAGAATCACAAATCTAGAGCTGGAATGGAATTACCAAGTCATGTAGACCAGAGGTATAAATTGGGTGAAAGCTGGACTTATGAGAACCCTATTGGGTCAGAGGGTAGTAGAGAAATGGTTGTTGCAGGTCTGTGCAGGGTTGGTAGGCCAACCTGCTACTCTGAGAAATGTGTATAATGTGAATGCACATTAGATAGAAGAAGTATTCTTTATGTTTCAGTGCTAAAATATAAAATTCCCATAACACATTGAATTATGCTAAGTGATAATTACTCATTGTACCTATTTAACATTCATATTTCTGAATCCCTGTATCCAGCTCCTCTTAGGAGAACAGATGATGACATTGAGTGTTCCCCTCTGTTCTTGCCCCCTCCTGCCCCACTTTGCTGACAGTTTTGTCCCGAGTTAGGTGGGCCTGTATTTCCTTGGCAGATGGCCAATTTCCAAAATAGCTAAACTTTAACCTTTGGATCATTTCCCAGAAGTAGCACTTCCGCCTACAAGCTCTGGGCATCTGCTCATTTAATCATTCTTTGACTGCCTTAACTTTGCTCTGCAGGACCCTGCCTAACCTTGTCAGGTCATGTTCTTTATTCTCCCTGTCTCTGTTGCCCTTGAGCTCCAAATTTCTTGGTGTGGTAGTGGATGGGCTATTTGTTCACTTGCTTCCTTTTTCCAGACACACACACACACACACACACACACACACACACACACTCTCTCTCTCTCTCTCTCTCTCTCTCTCTCTCTCTCTAATATATGTATGTATGTATGTATGTGTGTGTATTCAGACTTGTGATTTTACTGGTTTATAAAGTTCCCTCTGTCAAAGCAGATTGGCACCTGTTCTCCAAGTTAACTCTTAAAGAGTTACTGGGGAGCACTGAAAGTCCAAGTGATTAGCCCAGAGTCACATAGCCAGAATGTCAGTGGTAGGCCTTGAACCGAGGTGATCCTGACTCAGAAACTGGTTCTCTACTGACTATGCTATCCTGCTTCTGTTGTTGTGGTTGTTATTGTTGTTATTCACTTGTTTCAGTTGTGTCTGACTCTTTGTGACCCCATTTGGAGTTTTCCTGGCAAAGATACTGGAGTGCTTTGCCATTCCCTTCTCCAGCTCATTTTACAGATGAGGAAACTGAGGCAAATAGGGTTAAGTGACTTGCCCAAGGTCACACAGCTTAGTAAGCTCCTACCTTTTGCCAATTATCAATCAGGATTCTGTTTTTCAAGAAGTGGCAAATGCCTACTTGCTGCTTCTTGGAATCCACTAGAAAAAATTCTGGAAATTCTCCTTTGAATTAGGAGCAGAATATACCCTCTCCCTCAATGTAAGTGATATAGGTGGATTCCTAAGCCTCTGAGAAGTTTCTGGATACTTTTAAGAGACCACAGGAAAGCATGTAGAAATGGTGTCTGCTTTGATGACCAGATTTTATCCATTTCTGTGAAAAGCTGGTGCTGAACCCAAAGGCAAGATTTTATGAGGCAGCAGTAATGTAGAAAAAGCTCTGGGTTTGGAGTTAAAAGTACTAGGTTTAAATTCTGACTTTGTGTGACTGTGGGTTAATTTTAGCCTTCTTTTAGCCTTTGCTTCCTGCTTTGTAGAATTTGGATAATGACAATTGCCTTTCCTACTTCACAAGATGATTGTAAGGAAAATGCTTTGTAAACATAACTGTGCCATAGAAGTGTGGTGTTATTGTTATTGTTGTAATGATAATGATGATGATGCTGTACTTTCCATTGTCAACTAGACTTAGGTCAAGCCTTGATATGGAGGAGATGACTTGCATTGCAACTTACATCATTGATTCATCTTTAGCTCCTACTGCTCTATTGGCTTTTCTGCTTTTCAAATATACTTGCATCAAGATCTAGTGGTTCCACACTACCTCTAGGAGCAAACATAAAGTCCTCTATTTGGCTTGTAAACCCTTTCTTATCCCAGCCCCTCCTACCTTTCCAGTCTTCTTATACCTTGTTACCCTCTGTGTCCTCTTTGATTCCAGGACATTGGCTTCTTTGCTGTCCTTAAACAAGAGACTTTGTTTCCTGAATGTACATTTTCACTGGCTGTCCTCCATGTCAAGAAATCTCTCCCTCCTGTTCTCCACCTCTTAGCTCCCCTGATTTGTTTAAAGTCTTAACTGAAGTCCCACCTTCAGGAAAAGGTCTTTTTTAGGTCTCCTTAATCTTAGTGACTTCCTTCTGAGACTATGCCCAGACTATGTCTATATCTTGTCTGTACTTAGCTGTTTGCATATAGTCTGCCCCATCATACTGTGATCTCCTTGAGAATGTGTACTGCTATGTATTATTATTATTATTTTGCTCTTTGTATCCTACATGCTTAGCAGAGTGCCTGGTTGGCATGTATTAGGTACTTAGTAAATGCTATTTGATGCAACATCTTCATGAAATAAGTATTGACTCTGAGTTTCCCTTCACTTACTTCTTCTTCCTTCCCCCCCTTCCTTTCTTTGTTAAACTTCTTGAAAATAACTGCGCTTCCTACCTCTGTTTCCTCATCACTCACTTCCTCATTAATTCCCTGTTTCCACTGAAAGTTTTCTGGAAGGTAACCAATGAACTCTTTATTACATATTTTGTTGCAGTTCAGTCATTCGATTGTGCCTGACTCTTCATGACCATGGACCATAGCACTCCAGTCCTTTCTATCCTCCACTATCTCTCAAAGTTTGTCCAGGTTCATGTTGGTTACTTTCATCTATTCTATCTACCCATCCATCTCATCCTCTTCCCTCTCTTTCTTTTTCCCTCAATCTTTCCCAGCACCAGGGTCTTTTCCAATAAGTCCTGTGTTCTCATTATGTGGCCAAAGTATTTAAACTTCAGCTTCAGTGTTTGACCTTCCAGTAAATAGCCTGAATTAATTTCTTTAAGTCTTGACTTACTTGATCTCCTTGCTGTCCAAGAGACTCTCAAAAGTCCTTGTCAACACAATTCAAAAGCACTGATTCTGTGGCACTCAGCTTTCCTTATAGTCCAACTTTCACAGCCATACATTGCTACTGGAAAAACCATAGCTTTGACTATGTGGACCTTTGTAGGCAAGATGATGTGTCTCATTTTTATTATGCTGTCCAGATTTACCATAGCTTTCCTTCCAAGGAGCAAGTGTCTTTTAATTTCATGGCTGTAGGCACTGTCTGCAATGATCTTAGAGCCCAAGAATATATCATCTGACACTGCTTCCATTTCTTCTCCCTCTAGTTGCCAGGAAGTGATGAGACCAGTTGCCAAGATCTTAGCTTTTTTATGTTAAGCTTTAAGTAAGCTTTTACACTCTCCTTTCACACTCATCAAGAAGCTTCTTAATTCTTCTTCACTTTCTGCCATCAGAGTGGTATCATCTGCATATCTGAGGTCGTTAATATTTCTCTCGGCAACCTTAATTCAGGCTTTTGATTCGTCTAGCCTGGCATTTTGCATGATGTGCTCTCATGTAAGTTAAATAGGTAAGGTGAGAATATATAGCCTTGTTGTACTCCTTTTCCAATCTTAAACACTTGTTCAGTGTTCAGATGTAACTGTTGTTTCTTGGCCCACATACAAGTTCCTCAGGAGACAAATAAGATGATCTGGTACTCCCATCTCTTTGAAGACTTGCCATGTTTTGTTGTGATCCACGTGGTTAAAGGCTTTAGGGTAGGATTATTTCTGTATCTACATTCCTCTTTAACTTTGCTGAGTTGTCTGCTCTATTCTTCTTAGAACTCTATCCCCAGAGCTTGGTGCTTAGCATTCTCTTCCCCTTCTTCTTTCTCCCTTTTCCCTTCCCAAGACCAATTATGTCCATTCCAACTTTCAAATCTTTTTGGCCCAGCCCTACACCCTTCTTTGAACAAAGACTCACATCACAAACTTTTTCTTGGACTCTTCATGACTCTTGGGTCTCCTGCCATCATTTTTAATTTAATGTGTTGCAAATGAAATCATCTGAAAGGAGGCAGCACAGCACAGTGGAAGGAATCCTGGCTTTAGAATCAGAAAGGTTGGATTCAAAACATGGCTTTTCTATGTTTATCCAGGGTAGCTTTGGGCAACTTACTGAACTGCTGTCATCACAGTAAGAGAAACTTTTGATAATTGGTTGTTAAAGGTAAGAAGAGGCAATGCTGGAATGTTAAAAATTAGAATGGGTTGAGGAATTGGGTCTTTCATTGTGCTATAGAAGGCCATTAAGTTAGCCAAGTAGCCCTATTGCCTAAAGAACTGTGCTTATAGGAAAATGATACTGCATGAATTGTAAGGAACTTTTCAGGCTGGAGATTTCAGGGATCCAGAAACAGCCAGGTCCTGATTCAAACTTGTGGTATTCAAAGCCGAATTTGTGTAAAATGTGGTAATTGCTTTGAGGTTAATGGAAACATACAGTGCAAATTTGATTTAATGCAAACACATCAGGAGATTTATTATTTGCACTGGTTGGGACCTAGCTGTAGATTATTCTATCATAGGGCTTCTTTGACCCAATGCATAGGTCTGACCAAATCATACCCTTCCTTAAATACCGTTGATGGCTCACTATTGTCTTTAGAACAAAATACCAACTCTTTATTCTGCCTTTTAAGACTCTCCACAATGTAGGTCTCTTCTACCTTCCCATATTTACTTCCCTACTCCCTTTATTTATTCTGTATTTTAGGTAAACCAGACTGTCAACAGTTACCTCACCTCCACCTTCTTTTCCCAGATGTGCCTTTATGTATATTATCTCCAGTGCCTAGATCATATAACTTACTCATCTCCACCTGCTGAAATCTTTTCCCTTTGTATCCCTAACATTTAATACAGTGGCATTAGTAGACACTTGGCTACTTTTCATTTAATTGAATTGTATCTAGTAATATACTTCTGGTGAAAATCTCCTACCTGGTGTGACTGTGGAGAGGATTCTCTGATTTTTTGATCAGTCTTGCTGTTTTTGTAGCAAAAAGGCAAATACTTTCACACATGGAGACTTTAGTGACATTCTGAGGATTTGTCCCACCTTCCATTCATGTCTGAAATCTTGGGTGATGTCATTGGAGAGAAAAGCGAACAATTGGGCTGGGGAGGATTGAAGGGGACTTTGCTACTGCAAAGTTCCATAATTTCATAGGTATGAGGATCTCTTTTACCAATGAAGATTGCAATTTCTCTGACATCTTAGTGAATGGCCTTCTGTAGCTTCTGTGCCTGAAAAGAAAAAATTATCACCTGGGGGCCAAGCTTCTGGTGCTAGTTCTTCCCAAATGTTGCTGGACTTGCCATTGGACAATGCATATCTGGTTTTGGGGTCCATGTATGTTAGGAATACAGAGGGGGAAGATAGTGAAGTTCTGTCTTTGAAATCATTGCAGGTAGATGTGGGGTGCCTCAGCTGAAATTTTAACTTTTGCTCTTTGGTTAGAATCTCTTGGGTGAAGAATGATCTTTTTTTTTGTATTGTATTTGCCTTAAATTTGTTTGTTATAGTAATTATAGCAAGATAAGATCCTTACTACATGTATAGTAGAAAACAAAATCCCTTTGCTTTATCATCAAGCTTTTCTTTGTAGGTGGGGTGAAGTTATTTGACTATACTATTTTTTTTCCCTTTTCTTGGCCTACTTCTTGGCAAAAATAGATAACAAAGTTGAGTCAGGGACAACCCAGTAGTTTATTAAATTGTTCTGTGTTGCCTCAGAAAAACTCATTAAGTCAAATGTTTCCCCATGGTGTATGTCCTATCCAAAACTTGTGTTTGGCAGAATAGTAATTACACTGATCATGGAAAGTTGGTTTCAGTCTAATGATAAACAAAGTTGGAAAACACAAAAAGAGCAGATGGGCTTAATTTGTGAAGTGATGCTGTACTGGCAGAGCATACAATCAGAACATTAATAAAGCAGAGATGGCATTTGCGTGACTGAATTCTTAGGTGAGGCAGTCTTCAAAGTTTAGAACCAAGGTAAGCTAGAGCCCTTTCGCACTTGGAGCACTGCAGGTTAGAAAAAGGTTCGAGCAGTTTTATAGGAATACCATTTGTGAAGGTATTTTAAGGAAAATCTTTCTCTCCTCTTCATCCTGCTCTTCCCTACATCTTGTGCAGACTCCATGTTTTTTTTTACGCACTTCAGTAACTTTTTATAGCCAGTTTTCAAACTCAGGCAGAGTAATCTTAGGGGCACTAGGATTTTTACTTGCTTCCTGTCCCGAGAATTTCACTGGCCTCCTAGCTTACATCTTGAAAATGAGATGGAGATCTCAAGTGCCACCCAGGAAGCCATCCTAAATGCAACCAGCAGGATCCTGGCCTGCAGAACATCAGGCAGTTCTGATTCCAGTCTCATCAGAAATATTGCCTCTTTACTTATTTATAGATTAATTTTCACTCCTGGCATGGGAAAGTAATTCAACTGTCAAGGCTAACTATTTTGGTGAGATAACTGCTGATTAATAAGACAAAGAATATATTGGTTGGCAAAGAGATGCTAGAACCAAGAACTCTCTTCAAAGTTCATCTCATTCCCTTTGTTCCAGCAAGCTCACACAACATCTAGAGTTGGTTTATAGCTAGAACAAAGGGAGTTACTGGACGTTTCAATGGCACCCATGTGTTATTTCACATGCTTGTTTGCTTCCTGGGGCCCCAGGAATTTGGAACTCTTGGGGATTTGGCAGAGAAAGCATCCTTTCAACTTGCACAAGGCAATGAGTTGCATAGACTCTTGGCAATTTTTAAGCACATCCCCAACATTTGAGATAGAAGACAGGGATAGTGTGGTGTTATTGTAGTGGATAGAATATTAGTTTTAGAATCAGGAAAACCTGGATTCAAATCTTCTCTCTGACACTTTTTAGCTGTGTGACACTGAGCACAGCACTTCACTGCCATGTTTTATCTGTAAGATGAGGGGGTTGGGTTTGGTAGGCTCTAGAGTTCCTTTTGATCTCCATCTACTAATTGTACCATTATTGTTTTCAGGAAGAACCTAGATGACCACTTGTAGATAGGACTCATAATTTGGGTGAGGGTTGGAAAAGATGGCCTCTGAAATCTTTCCAAGACCTATATTTCCATGATTGTATCGCCTGAGGAAAAGTCTGCCCATCATATTGCTCATGCCATTGCTGTTTGATGTAAGTGGATCCCAGAGGCTTATTCACTGAATGGGCATTACCTCCCTCAAAGTGAGAACCTGAAAAGACCTTAGCTCAAAAGGGTCAGGTATTCCATTGCATCCTGGGCCATCTGCAGTCATCTTGATGAATATCTGGCCATTGGACCTGGATGGCTCTGGAGGAAAAAGTAAGGCTGGTGACCTACACAGCCCTCCTTCATTCAAAGTCAATTGCAAGTCATGTTATCATCTCCCTGGTGTCATGGTCCTCTTCTTCTGGTTGTATATTTTGATCTTCCTTTTCACCAAAGTAAGATAATATAGTCTGACTCTTTTTGCTGTGCTTGCTCATGATCCCGGACAATTACTTGAGTTTTAAACTCTTTGTTAAGGTAAGAGTCTGCTTCCAATGTGGAGAGTGTACCGTCCCAAGCTTTAGGGGTTTGTATAGCTGTTTTCAGAGATACTTGTAGGGATCTGTAAATTTTCAGTTCTTCCAAGGTGGTATGGTAAGTGTTTGCTCCTTTCCTGGCCTGTGACCACAAGTACTCCTTTCTGTCCTGTAACTGTGAGGAGGGGCTCCTTTCTACAGCCACTATGAGCTCCTCCATGCCAGCGCTCCTCCTCACCCCAGCACCGCCGCCCAGAACTGTGACCCAGATCCAAACACGGGCAAAGCAAGAGATTCCTGCCTCAGCACTGTCAGAGATCCCTGCAATCCCTCACTGATCAGCCACTGGATTCCCCCTCAGTCTGTGGGCAGGAAGCAGCTGTCACCCCCCCCCCCCAAGGGCCACGGTCTTGGGGAATGGAGCTGAAACCCTGCCTTCCTCTCTGAGCCCCGCAGAAACAGACTTTTACCACTGACCTCCTAAATTGTCTTTGGCATTCGTGGATTGAGGAGTCTAGAAACTGCCACAGCTGCTCGTGATTCAGTCCTCTAAGGCCTGCTCCAGGTTTGCTGCGGCCTGCATGCCCACGCTGCGCTGCGTTCCCAGCCTGGTGCAATACACCTTTCTGATCAATCATCCAGGTTGTCTTGGGCTGGAAATTTGTTTCACTTTATCTTTTTGTGGGTTCTGCTGCTTCAGAATTTGTTTAGAGCCATTTTTTATGAGTATTTGGAAGGGTTTGGGGGAGAGCTCAAGCAAGTCACTGCTTTCACTCCACCATCTTGTCATGGTCCTCTTTGAGAATGAAGGACAAACACATGGATCCTCTATCATGCCCCTAATACACCATTGTCAGTCCTGCCTTTCCTTGTGCCATATCTTTCATTTGGAATGCTCTAACCATTCATCTTTGCCAGTCCATACCTTACTTATCCTTCAAAATCTGTCCCAGATCTTTCCTCCTTTCTGAAGCCCTTTCCAATGATTCCAGCCCACATGAATGCTTCTCTTAATTCTTATTTCATTTGTTGTTTCTAACACAAATGTAGTACTTTATAGTATATATATGTGTATGTATATATACATATATGTATATATGTATATCTATATCTATCTATCTATGCGTATATATAAACATATATATATATATATATATATATATATATATATATGGAGAGAGAGAGAGCTGTTGTTAAATTAGCTTTTGCTGTCAGAAACACAGAAAACAGATATCCTGTCTCAGATTAAATTGGTATTTTTTTCTCTTTCCTAGAACAGTGCCAGGTTGATAATTGGTGTTTAATATCTTCCTGTTAGTTGGTGTTTTGTTTATTTTTGCGGTGATTATGTACTAACTTTATCTTTTATCTGCCTACAAATTAACCAAGATTTCTCTAATGCTTAAAAATAAGTTTTTCTCCTGACCCCTCTCTACCTACCCAACTAATGTGCCTTTGTGAAAAAGCTTCTTGAAAAATTTTCTGCACTCAATGTTTCCTAATCTATTCTCATCCTTTTGGAATCTGGATTCCATATCCTCTATCCTGCACAGACTAGATTTCCAAGGGCCGCCTATAATCTTCTAATCACCAGATTCATGAGCTTTTCAAAATTTACACCCTCCTCGACCTCTCTCACCGCCATTGTTTAACATCTCTTTTTACTGGCCAAAGTCTCCTTTGTTATTGAGACAGCATAATCTCATGGCTTCAACTATTCCTTCTATACAGATGACTTTCAAATTGATATGTTTAACCCTGAATGATTATTATTTGCACCTAGATTTTCCATCAATATCTGCAGCTCAACCTGTCCAGAAATGATGTGTATATTCTTATTCTCTAAAACCACTCATTGTGGCTACCCTATTTGTTTCCATAGTATTATTATTCATTTAGTTTTCCAAGTCTGAAAGCACCATGTTAATTTTAATTCTTCTTCATGCCTCATCTGTCATACCCAATTAGTTACCATTTCCTATCAAATAAACTTTTGCAATGTATCTGCTATCTACCCCCTCTTCATCTATTCCCAATGGCACTACCCTACTGCAGTTACCGCCCAGCTAGACTACAATCCCTTCCTGCAGCAGACTCCCAATAGTCTTCTCATACTCCATTCATCCTTCCAATACATTTTTAGATTGCTATGAGACATCTAAAGCACTGATGTGATCAGGGCAAACTTGCTAACAATTAAAGCCATACAAAAAATAGAGGAGGCTGTGCCAGGAGGTGGTGGAATTCCTTTCCTGGAGGTCTTCAAGTAGAGGGTTTATGACTAATTTGTAGGCTTTATAATACTGGAGATTCTACTTTGATTATGGACTGGACTACAAGGCTACTCATGTCCCTCCCACCTCTCAAATATGACTCCGGGACTCTCAAGTTGAATCTAGGGGATCAGGGTGGTGGACAAATGGATAGAAGCTGGAGGAAAGCTCAGCAAAAGAAGTGGCTTCGTAACCCTAAGAGCTACCTCTAGATGGAACAAGTTGCCTTATACAAAGTCCTTGAGAGCAGGGATTTTTTCTTTTTGTCATCATCCCCAGTGCCTGCTAAATTGTAGCCACTTAACAAACATATGCCAATTAAATGATTCATGAAATGGTGAGCTCCCTGTCACTAGAATTATTCAAGCAAGGCTTAGCTGACCATTTGCCATTTTCTAACTTGAACTATAGTTGCTTATGTACACACGGAATCCCACTGTCAGTGTAAACTTCTTTAGGGCAGAGATCATTATTCTTCATCTTTGTGTTCCTAGAACCTAGTACATTGTCTTGCATATAGGAGTCTTTAACATTGACTGAATGGATTGGAATTGAATATTGTTTATGGAATACTTACATATGGAAAATTGGACTAGATGTGCTGTAAGACACTTTCTTGTCTAAGATTTTATGATTCTCAATCCGATAGACATTAAGGAAGCATTTATAGACCTGGGTAACTGTTACTGAAAGTTGTAATCTCCTGATCTCCCTGTCTGTCACTTTTCTCCTCTCTCTCCTTGTTCCCCCCTCCCCACCCCTTTCCCATGATGTTTCTGATCTCCCTGTTAGTTTTCAATATTAGTGTAACTACTTCAGGAGCCACTCCCCAAACTGGGTACTCATATATACAGGTTAAGGTTTCCCAGAGGGTGGGTAACTACTATTCCCCTCAGGATTTTAGGGATAGCCCAAAGGGTTGTTGATTCCAACACTAACTCTAGTTTAAAAAAAAAGCCTTTTGTCATCACATTGTACCAACCCCTTAATCAGCAAGGCTAGAAACACTGGCTCCCCAAAGTTTCAGGGTGGTTGGATTAGAAGCGAGGAGGGGGTATTTGGGTATGTTTGAAGGACTAAAACCAGGCAGGGGCTATCTTTATGCTTCACAGACTTCCCTCCTCCCATTGGCTAGTCCATCCCATCATATTAGTATATTTAAAAATTATTGTTGTGAAAGTGATCCATATTCCCTGAGCTAATAAAGCCTCTGGCATGTGGCAGAAGCCTTATAAATATTTGTTGCGTCGACATAATTTATCCAGACAGAGCTCTGAGCACTAGTTACAGGGAATAATGTTTTGGAAACAAAATAAAAGCTTCAGAATATAGCTTCTTTCCTTCTTGTCACTTCATGTTCCTCTCCTGGTTTTGCAGAGGAGCCCCTTAGCATTGGTTGTGGAAGTAAGAGATCTGGAGAGAAAACCCTAAACAAATAAAGAATAACAAAACAGGGCAGTAATGACTTTTAAGGAAGGTAATTGGGAGTTCTTTCTCAGATAAACTAGTCAGTGATAGAGAATTCCTGATGTGGCTTGCTTTTTTCTTTTTTTCCTTCTTAGCTGAACAGATGGGGGTGGGGAGAATATATTCCTCTAATATGCCTTTGTGATAAATGTTTCCCCAAACCATTTCATTAGCTTTAAGTAGAGATGGCACAAAATCAAGTAAACATCTTCTTGAAATTTGATGGTGGTGTGTTTGGAATGTACATTATGTTCTCTTTGCTGTTTGTTTTTCCTTTATTGGTGCGTGAAATATCAGAGGAGCTCGGGAGGGGAGCTTCCTGTGTGATAAAACTGTACTCCAGTAAGAAGGCTGATTGCCTGTTTTTGTCGATGAGAAATCTCCTGGACTAGGAGTGGGGAACCTGTGGCCTTAAGGCCACATGTGACCCTCTAAATCCTTAACAGCAGTAAAATTTGGATTCTTAATTCAAAAGCTCCACTTAAGGATCTAGAAGGCCTTAAGGCCGCAGGTTCCCCACCTCTGTCTTAGACTCACAGCCAAAAGGGATTTTGGATGTCATCTAGCTGAACTTCGCCATTTACAAATGAAGAAATGGAGGTCTAGAGATATCGGGTGACTTGCTCAAGGTCATAGCAGTAGTAAATGGGATAACCAGGATTCAAATCCAGCCTTGACTCTGATGTTGTGAGAATTTCATTGTATTGAAAAGAAGATGGAGCAAGGGGAATCATTGAACCAATAAACATCTATTAAATAACTACTATGTGCCAGGCAGGACTTGTTATACAAAGGCAAAAGTGAGACAGTCTCTGTCTTCTTAGAGATTATACTATAATGGGAGAGGTAGCATGTAGATGACTAGGTGTATTCAGAAATAGGGGATAGGTACTGGACCGATGATTTCACTGGTGTAAGATGAAGAACTCCTCTCTCAAGTCAACAAGCATTTACTATGTGCCAGGCACCATGCTTAGCATGGGAGAGGCACATACAAGCAAAAAGACGGCTCCAAGATTATATTCAAACAAGGAAAAGCAACACATTAAAAAGAGGGACTGCAAAATGGAGGGGGGGAAGGAAGTCCTCAAAATAGAGATTTTATCACCAATGGAAGAAAGGGTGGCAGGAAAAGGCAACTAAAGCATGGAGGTGAAGTCCAGAGCCACCTTCTAATGCAGCCAGAACCTTCTCTGGCAATGTCTAGACTTAGAAAGTTGGCTAGAATAGAGGCTTACATACAGAACGACACTCCTCTGAGCTACTGAACCAGATTCAAACAAAATTGGGAAATATGTAACAAAATAAATAAAACGCAATAAAATATGGATAATGCTAATATGTGGTTTTCTAACTCAGTGTGTAGCCACAGGGATCCACTTAGTGGCCCTCATTTCTATTTGAGTTCAATACCACTGGCCTACAGCCCTTCAACAGTGTGACTTTGTTAGGGTCAGTCTATTAGTATATGTTCAAGACAGGACTCAAACTCTAAGCATTCTGGCTCCTAAGCTTTCTCTCCATTCCCTGCTCCATATTACTTCTCATTTAAAATGAACATACAGTGAACTTTTTAGGGGAGGGATTCGGAAAGACATCTTGTAGAAGGTGTTGCTTGAGCAGAATTTTGAAGGAAAGGAAGGATTCTAAGAGGCAGACATGAGATGGAAATTGTGTTCTGGAGAGTTTTTCCTAATTCAGAGGCAGGAAAGCAGAACCAGAGAGCAAAGGAACAAGTGGCATGCCATGAGACAAGGTGGCAATCTCCAAAGAATTTGGCTCATGTTCTCATGGTGACTAGGGGAAGGGAGGTCACCGAAGAAGGGCTGCTATGGTGATGGGACCCTAAGGGAAGTAGCAGCTTGGGGCTAGGCAAGGGACCTGGATTTTGTTGCATGGCAAAGGACTGTGAGCCTCAGGACATAGGGATGGTATATTCTGCCAGGAGGAAAGTCTCCCCTTCCAGATGTTAACACTTTGGGGTAAAGCTCCAGTTGTCTCACCATAATTATAACTCTGCATTCAATATCTGTTATTACCTCCCCTCATCTATATGTTTGGTGTCTGGTTTTGGTGATGTGGTAAGCTCCTTGAAGCCAGGAACTCTTTGGAATTCAGTGCCTTTTTTTCCAAAGCTTAGCACAATGTTGAATATGGTGAATAATTCTTACTGAGCTAAATTATCATTGCAGAAATGCCTATTTTCTCATGACTGTTCAAAGAGGACCCGAGAATATATGCTTCTTGGATGCTTTAAATTTACACACTGGAGAAAGGGCTGTTACTGCTTAACAGATTCATTTTTCTCCTCCTCCTGCAGTACCCAACAAGGTCTTACCACATTTTTCCTGGGTGGCTTGGGATGTGATGTTTAAAGGATCCTGTTTCCTTATTATGCATTCTCTCTCTGTGAGGTCAGATCTGCTGCCTTCTTCCGCCCTTTTAGGCATCTGGCTGCTATTTGGCATTTTATCTTTAGAGCCTTGTCAGCCAAATGCTTAATATAGATGAAAATTAGCCCAGAGAATGTTCAGAAAGGAGGAAAAGAAAATTTGAAAGATGCTTTCTTGCCTAAACTCATTTGTTCATTCAGTCTACATTTATTAAATGTCTGGTAGGTACAAAGCTCATGAAAAGAGCCCATTTAGGCTGGAAGAGCTGTTTAGCCTCTATCTTCCCAAGATCAATCATTTCCTCAAACCCTAGAACTGTATCATATGGTTCACTTAACACAGCAATTGATGCAGAAAGAAGTAACTGAAAACACTCTTAAGAGAAATAACAAATGACTCGAATAATTGGAGAGATTAACTTTTTTCTGTCCTTTAAAAACAAACATATTGTTAGAATCAGGAATTGAACCCCGCTCTTTTGTGATTCTAATTAGGGAGTCACTGGGGTAAAGAAGAGGGAGTCTGGCTCTGGAGACAGAGGATCTGGGTTAGAATACCGTCTCTGACAATTGGGTTACCTTTGTAACCCTAGGCAAGGCACTTACCCTATTTGCCTCAGTTTCTGAATCTGTAAAATGGTAGGTGGATCTGAAATGGATTAAAAGTTCTCTTCCAGCTCTAGATTTGTGACCCTATGACCTTGGGCAACTCACTTACTCTGTTAGTTTACTAGCTCTCAATCTCTGATTCTATGATCCTATGAAGGAGTGGTTTGGACACTAAGTCTCAAATTGGAGCCATGCTGCAGGCTCCCTAAGGATATTCTCTATGCTTCTAAAGGTATTTTGAAATCGAATCCAAGAAGTTATTTAAAAATGCTTTGTTGGGTCAGCTGGTTGGTGTAGTGGATAGAGCACCGGCCTTGGAGTCAGGAGGACCTGAGTTCAAAAGCGATGTGACCCTGGGCAAGTCGTTTAACCCCAATTACCTCACAAAATAAATACATAAAATAAGTATAAAATTTTTTTGTTGAAGACGATCTGGTGTTTGCTGTGAGCAAAGTTTTCAATTTTCTGCTTAATGAAGTTATACACAAGGAGATGAGTACTAGGTGAGCTGCGACTAGGTTATAGCAAATGACAGATAATGTAATTCAATCCATCCATGTATAGATATTGCTGACCTGAGAAGGGGAAGAAGTCAGAGTGAGTTAACCTCACATCCATGTGACTAAATGCTTGTACTGTCTTCTCACCGTGGTTACTCGCTCTTACTGAGCGAGACTGAGGCAGGCAAGGGTTGTGACTTTCCCAGGGTCCCACAACCAGTATGTGTTTGAGGCTAGTTTTGAACCTAGGTTGTCCTGACTCCAAGCCCATCTCGCTGCCCCTAAACGACAAGCCTTGGGATTCTTTCAAACTGCTGATTCTTCTAGCGTGCCACAATGACCATCGCTGCGTGCCTGGCAGCCAGCTGGGTGACTGATGGGCTCTGTGGTATGGGTTTTGACACTGAGTTTCTTAAGGAAAAGGCAGCCCGTGGAACAATCAACAGAGGGAATTCATTTCAGTTAATGGAGGGGAGCAGTTTTAATTGGCCTTGGCAGTTCAGGTTGTGTGATTTAGTTACACTGGGGAATCACAAAATGTTGACTTATAAGGAGACTCCGTTTTGCTGAAAGTACTCAGTCCTGGGTGTTTTTTGTTGTTATTATTATTATCTGTGATCATGATATTTCAGTGCTATTATGGATCTGTCGATCTCATCAATGTGTGTACTCTCTCCACAATGGAGACTGCAACCTATGCATGCCTGGCCATCTTGTGTGATTCTGGGCCATTTTCCTGCCTAAATCCTTCAGAGAAGATCCATCCAATGTATGTGAGGTGTTTCCATGGTGCTCTTGACATTGTGTGGATACAAATGAATCACGTGGGCTGCCTGGATGTTGTTTGTTGATCTTTTCTGGTTGTGCACCTCTCTGGTGATGCTTCTACAGGCCCTTCCCCTGTGAGGTTCTTGGCTCGGGATGGGGCTCACCATGAACCTCTCCATCTCCCTTGTGGTCATCCTCAATTTAATTCTTGGAAGGGAGTGATGTTGTATGACTTAAAGCCATACAGCATTGCCATTGAAAAGGTGGGCTTTTGTTTCAGGGAGAAGTTTGGATGGGGGGAGCATTAAAAATATCTAGCAGTTTTCCAAGGGCAATGCAGCTTGTTCTCCTTCTATTGGATTCTGGACCCAGCTCACTTTCCATTTTTTACTCTGTGTGTGTGTGTGTGTGTGTGTGTGTGTGTGTGTGTGTGTGCGTGTATGTGTGCGTGTTTGTGTGCCAATTTGAGCACATTTATTTAGAGAGGCAGTAGGGTGAAGTGAATAGAGAGCTGGCTTTGGAGCCCGGAAGACTTAAGTTTGAGTCCTTCCTCTAACACTTTTCAGTGCTTTAGGCAACTCTCCAATTCCTGTCCATCCTATTCTATTTATGTATGTTATGTATATATCAGTGATCTGTAGAGGAGAATCCTGGTATGGAATGTTCTCCATCAGTGAAGATTGGCACCTTCTCTACAACTTAGGGCCTTGAAGAGTTTTCTGGGAGTCAGAAGTGAGATGACTTGCCAAGGTCCTCCAGCCTATATGTGTCAGATGTGGGACTTGAAACCAGGGCTTCCTAAGTTTAAAGCACACTCTCTACTGACTTAGTCAAGCTGCCTTCCCTCCTCTCACATATTGACAAAATAGTTCCATTGATTTTTCTTCTAACTGCATTTCATAGTCTGGACAATAGGCATTCTTCATTAACTTGATTTTTCTTGCATGAATAATTGGACCAAACTATTTTGATGCAATAATCAATAAACATTTATTAAGCTCCTATTATGTGCCAGGCTAAGCACTGGATTATCATTAATGTTGCCCGCAACCAGATTGTACACCGAACAGAGAGGCATGAAATAACTTATGACATGGGCCAGGCGGAGTAGAATTACTGACTCAGTTTATTCATCTGAGGGCACAGAATATATAGGGAAGATCTAGCCTAACTTCAAAGAGTCCTCCCGGTGAGATACTCCCCAGAACATCTGCTGAGGATGTGGCAATTATGAATTTCCTCCTTATCAGGGTTCCTAGATTGGGCTGTAGATTCCAAGGTTTTCCCAGGTGCCTTGGCCGCCACCTGCATAGAGGAGTGAATATGTAAATCTAAGGTTCAAAGAGAGAGAAGGAATGTCTCAGAGACCTCTTTATCAGGAAGGAATTGGGTTGCTGTACCACTTAATCCATGAGCCCTTTTGGGTAAAAGCCTGGGCAGAGGTCAAGCTCTGCCTTGGATCTTAAACCCTTATCGGACTCTTAAGATTGGCCCTCAACACATTAATAGTGATAATGATGATAATAACCAACATGGTGTAGTAGAAGCAACATGCTATTGGTAGTTTGAAGTCATGGGTTCCAGTTCTAACTCTGCTACTTCCTGTGTGAGATTGGGCAAGTCATTAAATCCATTTTCATTTTGCTTCATTCAACTAAAAAATGAGGAGTTTGGACCAGAGATCCCTTCCAGGCATAAAGCCTATGCTTCAGTGGTTCGCTTTACATAGTATTTCACAGTTTACAAATTGCTTTTCTTACAGTGACTCTACGAGGTAAAGGTAATGTAAATATTATCTTTGTTTTATGCATGTAGAAATTAAGGCTTAGATTTTTAAAAAAATTTTTTACCCAATAGGGTTTTGTGAAAGGAAAAGATTCTTGGGTGAATTAGAGTTATACAATTTCACAACTAATGGGCATCATCTACACCCACCCTCCCCTTTTACAGATGAGGAAATTTAGGTCAAGGATGCTTGAAGTAACTTGTCCAAGGTTATCACTTTTCCTTGGCTTCTGGACTGTGAGGTGGGAGGCTGAGGCAACATGGGGAGATTTGTGCAACTTCACGGCCAGACAAGTTCTGTAATAACTGGAGGGGGAGAAGCATCATCCGTCACCTGTCTCTAAAGTTCACCCCTCTTTTGCTTCTTGCACATGAAATAAATGGGACAGCTGATTTTTGCATGGGTTCCTTCCTTTTTGCCACATTGCTGGAGGTGAGAAACACAACAGTTGTGAACAAATCTGCTTCTGTTCAGGTTTTCTTCCTCTCAGACGAGGGCTGTGGGTGGATTTGAAAGAACAAAACCTCACCCTTGGTTTCTATGGGGGTGGGAGCGGGGATCCCTAGCAGAAGGCAAGCTGTTCTCATCTTTAAACTTGGCCCAGTTTACCATCTTCTCGGTGGAGGCACTCGGGCCATTATAGAGGGATGTTGGAACCATAGCCTTCTGTGACTAAGGAGAGGCAATCGGTTCAGAGTGCTTGAGGGAAGCCACAAAGAGGCAAGCTAATGGCTTGAGCATGAAATGGGACTGGAAAGAATAATGACAGTAATTTTCTCTGTGGTAAAATGAGGAGGTTAGGCCAAATGACCTCTAAGGTCCCTCCCAGCTTCCAGTCTTATGATCCTATTTATATGGCACTTTATGGTTTCTGACATACTTTCTTCAGCTCTGTGAAGTAGGTATGTATATGTATACACATGTATGTACTTATAAATATGTGGGTATATTTGCATAAATCTATACACACATGTATACATGTGCACATACATGCACACATCATGTTGTCTCAGCTGATGGAATGTAAGCTTCCTGAGAGCAAAAGCTGTTAGATTTTTGTCTCTAAGTGTCTCAGGCTGAGCACATGGGATGTGCTTAATAAAAATTTGTTGACTGATTCATATCCTCAGTCCCTAGTGCAATGCCTGGTGCATAGTAAGGTGTTTAATAACTTCATTGCTTGATTGCTTAATTGATTGTAGGGAGTTTATTAGCCCCATTTTATAGATGAAGCAGCTGACCTTGAAGAGTGTGGTTTTTCAAAGGTCGTCCACTTGGTAAGGAGTATATATTAATCCAGGGACATCTGATTCTAAATATAGTGGTTCCCTCTCCTCTTCCCCTTCTCCCCTGATCCAACCACATATCAGACTTTCAGTTTTCCTCCAGGAAAATGGAGATTCCAGTAGAGCCTAAGGAAGGTCATCCTAACCATCTGATCTGGTGGTGCCTTTCCCTAGAGATATTTAATAAGGGGATAGAGAAACCTTTGTCTCAAAGAGAACAATGATCTTTCAAGACCATTTCCTTTTCTGTGGTCTCATTTATTCCCTTGGCTTTAGCCATGGCCATGACTAATCCACTCCAATTGGATATCAATCAATGAATCAATGAATCTCCTTTGCTTTTTAAGGACTTTGTTATAAAGAAGTTTCTACAGCTTTTCATTTAAAAAAAAAGTATTAAAATGCATGATTATAGAAAGACTTAGGGAAGTACTGGGGTTGTAGCCAAACAAGATTTGAAAGGATTAGACCTGAATGTGAGACCCAGATCTGTATTTCAGTTCTGTTTATGCCACTTACAGAGCAGTAGAGTCTTGAGCAAGCTGTTGTGATTTCCTGTAAAATGGGATTAATAATACTTGATTATGCACCTCACAGAGTTGCAGTGAGGAGCAAATAAGATCTGTGCAAAGTGCTATTTAAACCTCATGGCACAATATACACACCCTATTACTATTCTATTATTGCTATTACTCCCTTCTAACAATGCACAGGTGCAATTCTGTTCCAAGTCATCTAGCTTTTCTCGAGTTTCTTGCACAATATTAATAATCTTTTCAAAATGGTGCTCTGCTTTCTAGGACCTTGGGACAGTTGGCTTGTTGCTAGGAGCTGTCTTAGAGGCTTAGCACACCTCTTTATTTTGAAGCTGGAAACCTGAAGTCCAGCAAGGTTACTTGCTTGATTTGCCAGAGATCACAGAGGTGTCAGGATTTGAACCAGTTCCTTCCAGTTCTTTATCCAGGTCATAAATGAATTAGGTCATCCTTCAAAATTTCTATAGAGTTATCTGTTATCTGCTATTGTAGGAAGGGTTTTATGTCTACAGTGGCTTAGTAGAAGTTTCTATTGTTATCACGAGTGATTCATATTTGTAGAGTATACTATAACACTGGGAGGGAGGTATTGGAATAATTTTTGTGCTCATTTTTAGAGATGAGGAAACTGAGGCTTGGAGGGATTAAAGTGATTTGCCCAGGATCAAAAAGTAATACAGCCTAGGCTCAAAACCAGGCATCTGACTGTTTGTATTCCCCTCATTACCTTGTCATTTGATTTCCTGAGGGGAAGAAAGCATTTCTACAATTTTCAGTGTATCAGGAAGCACACTTAAATTTTTTCCATTAGTAGAAATGTTTTTTTTTCCACTTCCTGAGAGTACTTAGGGAGTCTTTTTCTTCTTTTAGAGACCAAATAATATCTTAGGAGGCTGTCTACCAAGCCATAAAATAAAGGTCCAATTAAAATTCTACACAAAATAAATCCAGCTGAGGTGAGAGTTGTAATCAGCCTCTGAGGTTATTAAGTTGGACTCTCTGGTGTGGAGAGAGTATTTCTGCCAAATTAACTGCTGTTCTTCCACTAAAATCCTCCTCCAATGCACCATTATGGTGCAGAGGTGACCCTTGGTTCATGAAGGGAGGAGCACAAACCCTGCAAGGCCCTACTAGGCTGGTAATACTTCATTTATGGGCCTGTTGTTGGATTGCTGGTCTGTTGTCTAAGGAAGGGAAGGGAATAAGCATTTATATAACACTTTCTACTCTGTGCCAGGCATTGTACTAAGCTCTTTAAAATATCTCATTTGATTCTCACAATAACCCTGAGAGGCAGGTGCTGTTATTATCTTCATTTTACATTTGAGGAAACTGAGGCAAACAAAGGTTAAGTGACTTGTCCACAGCTAGTAAGTGTCTGAGGTTGGATTTGAACTCATGTCTTCCTGATTCTAAGCCCAGTACTCTCTCCACTTCTCGATGTTAGTAAACACACATTTATTAAGCACTTTCTATGTACAGGGTGTGGTGCTAAGTCTTGGGGATAGGAAGAAAGGCTAAAACAAAGTCCCTGACCTCAGGGAACTGCCATTATAATGGAGGAGTCAGCACAAACAATTATGTATGTACAAGATATATACAGCAGAAATGGAAAGAAATCTCAGAGGGAAGGCCCTACTATATTGATGGATGGGCAGAGGACTGGAAAAGGCCTTTTGAAGAAGGTGGGACTTGAGGACAGTTTTGAAGGAAGCCTGAGAAGCCAGAGATATGAGGGGGAGCATTGTAGACTGAAAAGACTCAGAGGTGGGAGATAGTGTCTCAAGTGAGGAACCACAAGTAGGAAGGGTTTACTTGATTGTGGAGAATGTAGAGGAGAATAAAGTGTAAGAAAACTGGGAAGATAGGAAGAGGAGGGCCAAATTGTGAATGTTTATTTTTTTAATTTATTTTTTTCAATTATATTACAATTTTTAACATTCATTTTTAAAAAATTTTGAATTCCAATTTCTCTCCTTCCTTCCCTCTTCATCCTCTGACTCCCTTTCCCCTTTCTTGAGAAGGCAAGCAATTTGATGTTGGTTATGCATGTGCAGTTATGCAAAACGTATTCCGTATTAGTCAAGCTGCAAAAGAAAGCACAGACCAAAAAAAAAACCCTGCAAAAAAGTAAAGTAAAAAATCTCATGCTTTGACCTCCATTCAGACTCCATCAATTCTTTCTCTGGAGGTGGATAGCATTTTTCTCTGAATATCTTTAAATGCCACAATGGAACATTTTATATTTAATCCTCAAGGTAATATGTCATGGAGTTTGTGTAGGGGAGTGAAATGACTTATGAAGATCACTGGCAGCTGAGGAAGATGAATTTGGAGTAGGGAGATCCTCAAGAGCAGTCAACAAAATGGCAGCCCAAAGATGAGGTGCCAAGGGCCTGCACTAACATGGCCTGCATATGAATGGAGAAGGTAGAGATGAGAAGACTTGGCAACATGTTGGATGTGAAGACACAAGGATTATACTGAAATTGCTAGCCTCTCAAGAGGCTTAAAACCAGAAAGTCGTCCATTAGCGAATAAATATTTTTAGGTGAAGACTGTCATAGGACAATATTCGAAAGAACGTGGACGTGGAGTCAGGTGTCCTGTTTCTGATGTTGGGTCCTGTACTTCCCTGGGTCATCATGGGCAAGTCACTTTATGTCTCAGATTCAGTTTCCTTATCTGCAAAATGGGGGTAGGAATATTTGAATAGCTTATGTCATCAGGTGTTATGAGGAAAGTACTTTGTAAACGTTAGAACTCTATGTCAAGGTGAGTGGATGATGGTACAATAGAAAGAGTCTAGATTTGTAGTCAAAGGATCTGGGTTTGACGATTGCCTGTTCCTAAATGGCTGTGACCTGGGGCAATAACAACAGCAACAATGATAACTAACATTTACATAGAGCATTTGTAAAGGGCACTTCACACATATGTTATCATTGGCTCCTCCCAACAGCTATGTGAGGGAGATGCTGTTATTATCACCCCCATTTGACAGATGAGGGAAGTCAATTTCTTTTGGCCCCAGCTTTTGCATCTGTCCAATGAGGAAGTTGGACTAGATGGGTATTCTTTAAGGTCCCTTCTAGTTCTGAGGCTATGATTGATGTGGGGCATAGAGAAGAATTGCAATTTGTGTCAGTGCCTCAAGGGAGTCCCTAGATGGATGGAGTCGCAGCTTCTTGAAGTAGTGAAGAAAGGGAATTGCTGTTACTTTTGGCCAGAGTGGAGCTATCTTGTATCTGGTACCCCGTTGGGAACCAGTTCTTATCCAGTTGGCAGCTTAACTCAGAAATGTTCATTTGGATACTTGGAATAAAAAAAAATTCTTAAAATTCGGAAGTTTGGAATAACTTTTGGTTTATGAAATGATTAGGAAGAGTATATGATTGAATTAGGGCCAGCTTAATAACCATTGTCCAGGAAGAGTGGGGAGGGTGGCTTTACTCGAGTAATAGTTTGCAGATCCTTTAAATCGGAGATTCCCAAACTTATTTGGCCTGCCTCCCCCTTTTTAAAAAGAATTACTCAGTGCCCCCTGGAAATCTACGTTCTTTAACCCTTTGATATTTTTAAAAAATTTGTGTCATTTCAAAAAAATGACACCTCTTAAATTTAATAATTTATTGTAGATTTGTGTTTTTTTCCTGCATTCAAATTTTGATGTATGATCATTGTACAGCATTGCTGTTACTGTGTACAATGTTCTTCTGTTTCTGCTCACTTCACTTTGCAGTAGTTCATGTAAGTCTTTCCAGGTTTTTCTGAGAACATCCTGCTTATCATTTCTTATATTACAAACATATAGGTCCTTTTCCTTTTTTATTTTGGGATACAGACTTAATTTGGTATTTGCTAGACCTACTTTTGTATCATCATTCAATCAATGGTAGGGAGAGTATTCTAGGAATTTGCTAAGGGGTAAACTAACCTGGGATTAAAACTACATTGCTGCTAATCTATAATACTCATGTGTGCATAATTGAGAATTTTAAGCAATATTTTAAAAAAATTAGTTCCCCCTTAACATGTGATGGTATCACGGCTGAAGACTGGTTTTTTCCTCATTCTAAGTCAACTAGCAGACTAGGGAGTAGACAATGAAGCTGAGAAGTCAAGAAGCCTGAATCTAAGCCTCAGGTCTTTGGTCAGGCTTCAGCTCTCTGGCTGAGGGTGGTTGTGTGGTGAAAAACAAGCTGAGATAGTCAGAAGTTGTTACTAAAAGTGTGCTAGGTGCTTTTTAAAGCAAAAAAACATTAAAAACTGTCCAAACTGTTGAGGAAAATCAATGCATTATTGTGTATCATTTACTCTGGCATTTTCCTAACTTCTCAAAAACATGCACTTTCATACTGTGCAGGACTATTAAAGCAATCAATGCCCAAGCAAATGGACAAATTTGTTCTCTTGTAGTTAAACTCTTAGGGGATGGAAAGGGAAAGGGAATTTCCCAAAGCATGAAGCAATTTACTAAACTTTGTAAGCATTCATTTTGATTAAATGAGAGGTAGAACTAATGCATTTTTTTTCTCTGCTGTGGTCTCCACATTATCTGCTAAAGGGAGACTAAGTTTAAGTTGAAAGAGCCTTTTAGCTTGAATGATGCTTATAATTTGCCAAATATAGCTCTTGGTCAACAGAGTGCTTTGCCCATAGCTATTTAGTCTCCGGTGAAAATAGCAGGGGATCTGCTTTTGGTAAATCCCCTTGTATTATACTGCAGTAGTAACAGTAATTGTTGATTATATCTAATCAATTAGCAATCAATCCATTAGTTTTTATCAAGAATATAATATGTGCCACACACTGATTAGGTAATACTGGTACAAACCCTCTAACCTTATCAATTTTATCTTGGTATCATCCTTTTGTATCTATTTTCTTCTCACTATTTTAATGCATTGGTCCAATATGAGACCTCATTGTTATCCACCTGAATAATTGAAGTACATTAATAGGTCATTATATCTCTATTTTCCCCTCCTCTCTCCAATCTAACTTCCATATTACTGCTATATTTATATTCCCTAGCTATAGATTTGATCAGATCACTCCTATGATCATATCCTTTCAAAGGCTCCCTATTTCCTACGGAATAAAGTTCAAATTTCACAGTTTGGCATTCAAGACTCTCTAAAATATGATGCCACTCAACTTTTCAAACCTTGTTTTGTACTACTTTCCTGCATGTGCTCTGCACTTCAGCCAAACTGGATGATTTTGTCACCATTCTCTATGTACACTCCATACTTTACTGGCCTGGACTTTTCTTTACTCATCTTTCCATCTATTATTCACTTCATCTTTCTATCTTTTAAATCCTATACCTTATTTAGAGATCATCTTTTAAGAAACCTCCTCCTAAAGTCTTCAGTTTGTCAATGGCCTCTCTGGAATTCCCTTGGAATTCAGAAATATTTTCTTCTTGCATTTCTTATTTACTTATTTTCCATGATTTTGTGTTATAGTTATTCGTACATGTTGATTATCCACTCAGCTTCAGAAGAATGTCTACAGGAGAATAATATGTCTCATATGTTTCTACCTCCCCCAGAGCCAAGCAAAGTGCTATTTGACATACCAATATTGATATGTTGCATTGGGTTGAATTGAAATTGTACTGTCATCCCAGTTGTGGAATGGATCCTAAGCAAATCAGTCCAACTCAACAATCTTTTCATGTGCTTGGTCTATGGTAGTTATGGAGGATACAGAGACAAAAAGGAAGGGGCCATTTTCTCCAAGTTGCTTATGTGTTACTGGGATAGATACAACATTTACACAAAGAAGTAGATAGAGGATGCTATGAAAAGGTAAAGAGAACTAACAACTGAGAGGATGAGAGAAGACGGAAGTGAGGGAGTGACCATTGAGCTGGACCTTGAAGGAAAATAAGGATTGGGGAAGCAACGTGGTACAAAGGGCATAGGCTTTGTAGGCACAGTAGCAGGGTTCAAATCCTGCTTCTGATACTTACTACCTTTGTGATCCTGGGCAAGTCATGATCTCCTTGGTCTCGTGAGAAGGTTGAACTGGATAATTTCTGCGGTCCCTTCAAGTTCTGTATCTGTGGTCCTGGTTTTCTAAAGGGTAATGAGGAGAAGCAGAGGTAGAGGGTTACAGTACAGGTAGGGGGTAATGACTTGTGCAAATAATGCCAAAGAGGCAGAGGATAGGATGCTGATCTGGATCACAGCTAATAATTGTTTGGCTGCAACATAAGTGTCTGAAAGTGAACAATGTGACATAAGTCCAGAAAAGTGGATGGGCATCATATTGTGGAGGGCATCAAATGTCTTGCTGAGAAGTCTGTTTGGTAAACTTCTGTCAGCTGTTGGAGGTCACCTCAGTGTGAGATTCTTATTCAGTGACCAGGTGGTGGACACATAACTAGAGAAATAAAATCATACTGATACTTAACGTTCTCACTACAAAAGAAACCAGAAGATAAAAGGAAGTTGCAGCTAAATGGAAGATTTTCTTTGGATAGACAGAGGAAGGAGCTGGTAGAGTTGTGTGTGTGTGTGTGTGTGTGTGTGTGTGTGTGTGTGTGTGTGTGTTTTACCATACAGTCAAAGAAACATCATTTCATGAAACATCTTGTATTGCATTGTTGAAGGCAAGTATATATTAAAAGGCTACCATGAAAATAATTATAGTTTATATATTAGCATTGATTACAGAGGAAGAAGAGGTTGAAAATTCTAAAAAAAACCCCTGAATAAGACTTTTCAAAATAAATCAGCATGTTTTTGATACTTGTTTACTTCAAAGCAAAGGTAGGAAAAGACAAGGATGTCAAATGTACATATTGGAAAATATAGATTAAGAATAAAGAATGAGAAAGATGATGGACTTGTAGACTTTGCAGAATACTTATCCTTATATGTTATGAACATCCATTAATTAATTTTTGAGAAAAGAATTAGAAATCATTGGATATATAATGGGAACCAAATAATATAAAAGTTAAGTTGATTATTTTAAGTTAGAAAACTGCCCCTTAGTGAGATGGGAATCATTCCTGAATGAAGCGTCTATGGACAGATCATTGACTTATGAGAGTTAATATTAAAATCAATACAAAACTTGAAAAAATAAAATCAAGAAAAAAAGGAGATAGGTATACAAGTTAAACAACATCAACCTCATTGATTTAAATGATTTATTGATGTTGAAAAATGGAATACAGATGGAAAAATGACATTGATGCTGATTATGATAAATTCATATAGAAGTCAATCACTTTAGATTACTTACCATAATGGGGAGATCAAAACCCTAAAAACCACTTCAGTCAATACACATTTGACTTACTTGTCAAACAGAGAGACATGGAAGCCAACAGAAATACAGGTTTGTAATATAAGCTAATTTATATTATCTTATTGAGCAGGTAGAAAATTATGAGCAATATTACCTCCCATGACAGAGAAGCAGTTGGGGGGGGGAATAGCTTAAAGATGACAGAATTAACTATGCAAATTCAAACCAATGACATTTAAGGATGAAACAAAAAAAGAGTATAATAAGAAAAGATGGAAAAGATTGGGTAGGGTTATCACATACAACAAATAGTTTTTACTGTCAAGAACAGTGGAGCTACCACACTTGGAAGCTAATGTTACTGTAGGAGAGGTAGGAATGTCATTACAGGGAATAAAGAGAGGAAAATAGGTGAATTACATTAAGCTTAAAGATAAGATCTTTGCTGGAGTAACAATTGTAAGGGTTTTGAAAGATCAATTCATAAGTTGCTGAAGTTAAAGAAAAAAAATCTCAATGAGAATGTAGTGTGGAATAGGAAGGACTTTATAAGAGATACTCCACAATTTACCATATGAAAAAATTCACTGAAAGGTGTAGAAAATACAAGAACCCACTGTGCTGATTGCTGACAAATAGAAAGGTATTTGATTCTGTAGAGCAAAATATGGCTTTAAAAACTATTCCGACACTAAGTCTCTATTTCATATGTCAGCATTCTTCAAGGTTCCATGAAATATGTAACAGAGAAATCTTGTTCCATGACCCTTCAATAATTATTAGGCAAGGTATAAAACTGCTTACCAATAGTTTTTCCTCCTGTTTTGAAGGGCCAATGCAGAGCCCAAGGGAAGAGGGATTTCTTACAGATGGTGAGGTTCTCCTGTTTTCTGACGACATTATGATGGTTGCATCAAGCCCCAGAACATTGAAAAGCCTCCTGGGAGAAAACCATAACTGCTTAAAACAATTTGGCCTAACCATCCACCTGGAAAAATCCAAATAAATGAGTGTCTGTTGTTGAGATTATGACATACAGATTTCATCTATTGGTATATAAATCTTTGATAGATGTTGCAAAAGGCTGTTAAATTTGGCCTAGAATTAAATAGAAGAGTAGGCTGTGTTGCCTTGGGAAAAACTAAAGAAGGAGAAGGTATCCAGGAGAAAAAGAGGATCCTCCCTCCCCTCAAAAATGTGCCAAAAGCTTCAGAGAGGTCAAGTAGGATAAAGACTGAGAAAAAGCCATTGGATTTACTGGTTAAGACATCATTGACATACTTGAAGGAGAAGTTTTCTTTTGTGAATGGACCAAAAATCAGATTTTAAATGAGTAAGAAATAAATGGGTAGTGAGGAAGTGGAACTCTTTTTAGGAGTCAACACTAAACTCTTACGGTTTTGACACAGGGTGACATCTTGAGAAGTTAAGGTTAAGGTGAAAAGGTTTTTTATTTTTTTTTAAGTTTTATTGATTATATTTGCTTTCTTTACCCTCAAATGGATTTTTGTCCTCATTGATTCAGAAATTCCTGCCAGGGATGGAGATTGCAATCTTACTCATCCTGTTTGACTCTTGTCTATATCTTCCCTAAGGTTCACCAGAGAGAGTTCAACCAATATACTGAAGTTTTTCCTTGACTTCTCCTGACTTTGTTGTTCAGTTGTTTTTTAGTCACGTCCAACTCTTTGTGAACCCATTTGGGGTTTCTTGGCAATGATACTGGAGTGGTTTGCCATTTCCTTCTCCAGCTCATTTTACAGATGAGGAAACTGAGGCAAACAGGGTCACACAACTAGTAAGTGTCAGAGTCCAGATTTGAACTCGGAAACATGAATCTTCCTGACTCCAGGCCTGGCACTTTATCCTCTGCGCCACCTAGCTGCCCTCTCCTGACTTCAGGAGAATTTCAATAGATCAACCTGACTACCTACTTGTTATTTCCTGTTCTTGTCATGAGACCAGGCTAATGTCATTTACTCTTGTCTTTTTTTGGAGAGCCTGCCTATACCCACCAAGTATCTCTCCATTGCCTTCTTTTTATCTCTTACAATATTAATTCCAGATAAATTTCCTTCCAATCTCCATGCACCCCCTTTCAGTAAAAAAAATAGACAAAATCAACTAACTCAGTGACCACCTATGCATGTAAATTGCTTTTTCCATAGCTTGTGTTCTTGCATTTATTGACTCATCTTCATTTGCTTCCAGGGCTTGATCATTTAGTCTACCACTGATCTACTTCTGTATTTTTCAGCCAGGACTAAATAATCTTGATGATTAATGCTATTGTTTGAGATTTGATACTGGTAGGTTCTCTTTAAGTGAATTTTTTTAAAGGGTAAAGCAGGACCTGAGCATATTTGTAGGCAGCAAAGGAGGAACCAACCTCTCCATTCAGAGAGCAAGACGTTGAAGTTGAGAGAAACAAAATGATCAAAAGGGCAAGAGAGGAGAGAATAGGATCTAGGGCATAAATAGAAAGGTTAATGGTGGTCTTTTCTGTGGAAGCTGGAGCATAGGAGGAGTTGATGGGTAATAATATGGAGAGGTTTTTGAGGATAAAAATTGGTGATAGGAGAATATGAGGAATTGAATGGCAGATTGCTTTTCTTTTCTTAGTAAGGTAGGGGGTATGGCAATTTCCTGAAAGAAGTGGGATTTGGGTGACACTGTGTGTTTCAGGTGCCAAGAAAAGGCCTGGAAAGGGGACTGAGAGGAGTTTGATTAAAATTCAATTAGGGATGAATGTTAGTATTGTTATATAGTAGTAAGGGTTCATAATGAATTAGATCCCAAATTCATAGTGGATTGAGTTGGAAAAGGCGATTTTTTTTTTGTGATGCGAAATGAAGGATAGGAGGCAAGGAAGAAGTCAAGATGGAAGATGGAGAAGACACTAAATAGTTGAAATGTCCAATAATAGATTTAAGACTGCGGAGGAGTTATTGGGTAGCTAGAGTACGGAAATAAGTATAGGAGAGGAAGGAGCAACTAGAGATTGTAGTTAAGATTATAAGACTAGGTTCAGGAGTAGGAGGCCGATGGACTGGTAGAAAGATACGAAATTATCATTGTAGAAGGGATGATTTCAGAATTCATGATCATAGAGTACAATTTTGGATGATGAAGTCTATGATTTTTCTCCCCCTGTGATGGTCAAATCTCACCTTCTCGAAGAGACCTTTCCCAGTCCCCTCTCTCCACTGCTAGTGGCTTCCCTGAAATTGTATATATTTTGTATGTACATAATTGTTTGCATGATGGCTTTCCTATTAGAATGTGAGCATACTGAGGTCAGGGACCAAATTTTGGCCTTTGTTTGTATCCCCAGTTCCTTGTGTGGTACCTAACGTATGATAAGTGATTATTAAATACTTGTGGATTTGACTGAGTGATCAATAAACTCTTTTGCATATTTCTTTACAAGGTCTCTTGCATCCATTCATTCCCTGCTGTTTTCATAACTACTTGTTACTGGACAAGAATGTTTATATTTGGATTAGTTATTATCATAACTGGATTCAATTCAAGTACTTTATCTACATTATCTAGATTAGTCTTGACTCCAGGATCTCCACTCCCCCCTTCTCTCACCTCCCCCTACATCCATCTTGCACATTACTTTCAGACTGATCTTCTTAGAACATCGCTTTGAACACATTCCAGGATGGTGCAGTGGGTCTGAAGACAGTTTGTTTTTGCATAATAGATAGACTTTAATGCAAAAAGTAATTAATAACATTTAATACAAAAAGTAACCACTTAACCTCTCTGAGTCTCTGTTTTTTCCTTTGTGAAAATGAGAGGATTGAACAAGATGTCCTCTAAAATTACTTCCAATTTGAGATCTATGATACTATTGTAATTATTAGAATTTGCACACTGTGGTGGCTATGATCATGCTTGTGCCATACGTGATTGGCCTGAAGTCATATCCCCTTCTTTGGAACCCAGAACATCATTTACCTGTCCATGAATACTGAGTGAAGGTGAAAGTACTTTATGTTGGAGCATCTGATTTGGTGTTTGGAACGAGGTTCAATTCTGTTGTATTGGGAACTGAAGTGGCAGTTTGAGCTTATTATTGGCAACAAAACAAGTCAGAAGGTGGAGCAGCAAGAGCCATTCACTGTCTTCAAATTTCATTTGTAGGTAGGGCCTGCCAGAAAGAACTCATGTGTAGGGATTCATGGGTTAACTGTGGGAATGTGAAACCACATTCTCCTATCTCCTTAGTTCATGCCACAAAAACACACTACACAAGATTGAATGACAATTTCTGTCATCATTAGCAAACTTTTCTCACACACACACACACACACACACACACACACACAGAGCAAAAGACCAATCTGTTTGTTTATCCCAGGGCATCCCCTGGGATTGGAATGGAAATGAAAAGTTGCTGGGAATAAAGTACTTTATAAATGTGAATTGTTGTTTTTAGGCTCTTTGCTAGGGGCTAGTTCTTATTTGATGGAATTAGGTATTTCCTAGTATGAGATGAAAAATTTTAGGACAAAGTGGATGTGACCAGACTGTATATTGCGGTTTGGGGATGCTAACTGTGGCCTTGAATGCCATCCTACCAGGTTAGGTTGGAGAAGTCTTAGGAGACCCGTGATAGATGTTCTCAAGTATCTGAAAGGGCTATAATGTCTTGTCAGACTTATTTTGTTGGACTCCTGAGGACAGAACTAGGAATAATGAACTGCAAGTTGCAGAAAAGCTTTTAGTTTGTTATAATGAAAAAAAAAACCACCAAAAAACTATTAGTGTTTTGATGTGACCAAAAGAGGAAAGGTCTATCTCAAGAGTTAGTGAGTTCCCCAGTAGAGGCTGGATAACCATTTGTCATGGATATGGCACAGTGTTTCCTTATTCAGGGACGGGTTAGACTAGATGAATATAGAGGCAGCAAAGTCAGTTGATAATGTGTTGGACTTGGAGTCATGAAGATATGAGTTTGAATCCTGCCTCGAACACTAGGCAGGTCAATTAATTAATGTTTCTGAGCCTTAGTGTTCTTATCTGTAAAAGGAGGTGATTGGCAAAATGGCTTCTAAAGTTCCTTCCTAAATCCTATGATCCTTTCAAGTCTCTCTCAACTCTGTAGACCTTGCCATTGTGAGGGTTAACTCGTTAAAAGATCACTATCAACTACTTCAGGGTAATTTCTCCTCACTGCCAATCTCTTCTATACTTCTCAATGGGTCATTTCCATTTTCATTGTAAGGAACCTGTCTCTCCCTTTTCCTTAACCTAATTCTTATTACTTCCTCATACCAATCCTCTGCTCTGGCTAGTCATTTTGATGTCCACCATCCCTAAAACATCATATGTTCACAAAATTTTGTATATTCTGATCCCTCCCTCCTAATATTCCAGTCCTTCTTACTTGGCAGGGCCCATATCATACCATGCCTCCTCTATGAAGCTGTCTTGACCACCAGACAAGCCCGCGGGACCAGGTCCTCCTCCTCTTGACTTCCAAAACATGTGTACTCTATACCATTCGTTAGACACACACTCATATATTAATAATAATAATAATATAATAATAATAATAATAATAATAATAATAATAATAATAATAGCTAGCATTTATATAGCATTTTGAGATTTTAAACTTTTTTTAAAAATAACAACATTGTCTAATTTGATCCTCAGAGCAATCCTGGAAGGTTGGTGCTATTATTATCCCCAGCTTATGGATGAAGAAACAGGCATAGAGACTTGCCCAAGGTCACACAGCTAGGAAGTGGCTAAGTCTGTATTTAAACTTGGGTTTTCCTACCTCCAGCTCCAGAGATCTGTCTGTGACATTATACTTTATGTATCTTTTGATTATTATTTTTTTCCTCCAGTGAGCTCTTTAAGGCAGCCCTTTTCCCTATATCCCTGAGAGTGGCTTGCCCAGTAAATATGTATTGCATGAAGAGCCAAGTTGTTGGTTAAAATAGCGAGTGCTCTGTGGCCACCATCCTTGCAATAGGCTAGCTGTGTGAGCTGCCTGGGTTCCTAATCTGCCCCAGAGCTCTAGAAAGAGAACTCATGTCTCCAAGAATGAGAGCCAAATGGTACAACTGTCAGATTTGCATCTTAGATGTGGCCTGTTTTGTCCTAGTGTCTGATCCCACTGGGGACTGGACCCTCCAGTTTTTGATTCTGAAGTTCTACAGAGTTAGTTTATTCTGTGGAGGGCTGATAAGTGTAAGCTATGGGCAGAGCTTGCTTGTTGTATGGGGAGCTGAGTGAGGGTTGGGAGCCTCCCTTGAGCAGTTGAGATGGCAGAAGTGGGTAGAAGAGTGGCATTTTTGCAGGTGAATTTTAAGTCTGTTTTTCCCAGCCAGCTTGAGGTTCTTCTAGGGTTGGCACACAAACCACACTTCTCCTCTATTTGAGATGACAATCTCTTAATCCAATCTTCCTGAAGTATCTGTGTATCCAGGTCGGCTTTAGATTGCCAAAATATCCCAGATAACAGTACCTTCTTGTTAAGTAGAGATGTGTGCCTGGCTTAAACAATCGAATAAAATATTTGATCTTTTGAAGGGGAAAAAAAAGCAAAAATAAAACATTCAAAAATGGGAAAAAATCATGGAATACTAGGATTAAGGAATCTCAGCATTGAAAGGGGCTTCAGGACCCAACCCATGCCTATTATACCTTTTGCAACATACCCAACAGGTGGTCTTGCTTGAAGACCTGTAGGCTTCAGTCAAAGCAGCCTATTTCATTCTTTGATAAAGCACATTTTTAGGATTTTTTTTTCACTCCAGAAAGCCTAGCTTTGCTTCTTTGCAATTTTTACCCCTTCCTAGTTCTGCCTTCTGAGGTTAAGCAGAACAAGTCCAAGTACTTCAATTGTATCCCTCTGAGCCACTAACTATACTTAATTCCCTCAGTTGGCTTTTTTATGGCACTGTCCCAAAGTCCTTCACCATCCTGGTTGTCTTCATATGGACGTTTTCCACTTTATTTAATCTTCTAAAATGTGCCTGGAACTGAATATAGACTAGAGCAAAGTAGGGCAGGATTATTAGCTTTCTAGTCCTAGATGCCATGCCTCTCTTGAATGTAGCTTATGACTGAATAAGCTTTCCTAGGTTCCCTATCATACTTTTGACTTGCATTGAGTTTTTAGTTCACTGATGAACTGCTGTCTAGTCATACCTCTACCATTTGGATTTGTGGAGTTGATTTTTTGAATCCAAATATAGCCTTTTAAGTTTATTCCTAATAAATTGCAAGTTATGACATTCAGTCCAATATTCTAAACTGGTGGTATCAGTTTGGATTCTATCATTCAACTCTTTGCTTATCCCTGCCAATCTTGTGTCATCTGCACATTAGATAATCACAACCTCAATACCTTTATCCAATCCATTGATAATAATGTTAAATGGTACCAGGCCAAGCATCAATTTCCCAAGAAGGAGCTTTCCTTCAGTCTTGACATCAAACCATTATTGAAAATGGAAACATTTTTGAATGTCTTTGGAGTCATCTTTGGAAACTCTTTGGATGTATCCATTAAAACACTTCTGAATCAATGTAGCTATATTTGTCCTTGTATTGTACATTCATAGTACTTGATTTTTGTCTTTCTGAAGATCAAAGTCCATCACATCTGCAATATGAGAGCCCTGGACAAAACTATGAAGTCTGTCTTTATTGCCCTAAGGCTAACTCTTTTTCTACTGCCTAATTATCCAAGACTTGTGGCCTTGTACACACCACCTAGAACCTTCATGGTCTCTCCTTATTTTCCCTTTATCAAAACCTGTTCTTAGGAAGGTATTTGGAATTCATTTCCACTAAGGCATAAGGAGCAGTGTGATGTGTTTAAGAGAGAACTGGACTGAGCACTAGACAGACCTGGGTTCAAGTCCTGCCCCTGACATAAACTTGTCTATGTGCTACCCTGAACAAGTCATAATCTCTCAGTGCCCCAGGAAACTTTCTAAGACTTTAGTTACAGACAAATTTCAGGAGAAGCTCTCTATATAAAAGAGAAAAGATATATAAATGAATAGTAGCCTAAAGCTTTGACTTTCCCACTGTTCCTCAGTTGATGGGTATCCCCTTGGTTTTTATTTCTTTGTTATAACTCCCTTCTCAGAACAATGTTTTTAAATGCATAAAATTAAATCCATAAACATAAATCCATAAACCAATCATATTGAAATACAATTATCAAAATATTTTAAAAATCAAATTCATAGACCCTAGCTTAAGAACTCCTGTTCTTGTACCTTCTAAATATCCTTTCAGAGATATTTGCATTGTAACTGGTGTCTGACCCTTTTGTGTTAGAAAAGTAAGTGAAACCCTAAAAGTAAAATGCAAGGAGGAGGTTCTTAACCTTTTTTTTGTATCACAGACTCCTTTGGCAATCTGGTGCAGTCTATGGATACTTTCTCAGGTGGTGTTTTTAAATGCATAAACTAAAAGACAAAGGATTATTAAAGCAATTAAACTAAAATATAGCTATCAAAAAGAAAAAAAATTCCTAGACCCCCTTGATATGGCTTAATTGATGGGAAATACATTTTTAGAAGGCCTCTCTTGTGCTCTGAATTCATAGCACAGCGTGATTCTGCCTCTGTGTAAGCTTGGTGCTGCGGACAGCATCAGGAGTACTTCACGTTGGCAGTGGGCAATGGGAGCATGTCGCTTTATCTCAGAGGCCCTTATTTAATAAAAGGAGAAAAGAATGAGCAGCAGAGAGTGCAGAATCAAAGCAGGGACACGCAAGGGAGGGATTGACGTCATCTGGGGGCTGTGGGTTGCCTCATCTGTCTGTTGCTGAGGCTCTCAGGGATGGTAATTAGACTTCCCATTTATGGCCCTGTGATGGAAACATGCCCACTTTTGCCTTTGCACAGCCTTTCTTATGGATGGGGAAGTGCAAAATGACAGTCGACCAAGAGGGACTGGCAGGGAATGCTTGCTGGAGCACATCTCCCTTGCTGGGAGAGGTTTGGAGCTCATCGGCTCTGACTTAAGAGTGGCACGTTTGTATTAATGGATGATCTAAAGGGAGATTTCCACGGAAACCTTGGCATGTTTTTTTTTTTTAAATTTAATTGAAATGTCCCCTGTCCTCATGTAGGGACTTTGCTGGAAGGAAGATTATGATGAACATATTTTTATTTCTTTTTTTTTCCCTTTTCCTTTTGACTTGCCAGCATAATTGCAGTTTTGATCAGAGATCTCAGACTGTGCAAAACAAAATGTTCTGTCCTATACAGCACGTGTTGCCCAAGATAAAGAGTATCTGATATGTGTTCTTTTGGGAGGCCATATTTTCTGTGTATTTCCTTTCCTTACCAAAGATGAAATGACTGATGTCGACCAGGCTATTGGCCTGTTATCTGTTGTGGCTTCCAGAAGTCTGAATTGGAGGTGCCTGGAATTCCTGGTGGTGGCAGTTTACTCCCCTTGTCACTTCTCCCAATCCTTCCCTAGTTTTTAAAATCCAGCAGAAGGCATGGGAACTCTGGCTTTTCTGCAGAGGTTTCTCAAATTGCTTTAAAGATGGAGGGTATGCATCTTTTTAAAGGTCCGTAGGTAGCTGCTTCTTTCTTTCCTGGGCCAGCCTGCATAAGTTTCCTGGACCCTAGGGCAAGTGAAAACCTCAACACTTTCACCCTTAGTGTTCCTTACTGATGGGCTGGGAATGGGGCTGGGGGCTGGAATTAGGGACTGGACAGGTGGTTTCACTGATGCGTGGAACTTCCTCTCCCAGGAAATTCTCCCAAAGCAGGTCAGCAACCTCTCCTGTTACTTAGGGACTTAGAGAGCTACTCAGAGTGCTGAGGAGTAAGATGAGTTGCCTGTGATCACACCACAGTATATCAAAGGTGGAACTCGAACCCAGGTCCTTTTGATTGTAAGGCTGACTCTTTCTACTAAACCATACTGTTTGATGGAGATGGGAAATCAAATCACTGTTAAATTAAACAGCATACTTTCAATTACCTTATATTTATTACCAGTGTACATATGTGATTTGACAGATCAAAACACTCTCACACTTATCTTCATTGCTTCTGAGTATACTTTTACATTGATGTGTATCTCTGATTTCCTCTGCATGGGAACCTCCAGCTATGGAAACCTTTCCCACCATTACCTATTTTATCTATAACCTCTAGTCCTAGAGAGATGCCTGGGACACTGAGAGTTTAAGTGATCTCCCCAGGGAGATACAGTAGAATGTGAACTGCTAGGGTCAGAGGCTGAACACGAGTCCAGGACTCCTTGACTCCAAGGCCAGTTTTCTATCCACAAGTGGGATTGCCTCTCATTCCATTCCATGAATGCCCCCAAATCTATTCAGTCATTCTCCTTTTGCCGACCATTTAGATTACATACATACATGCATACATACATACACACACACACTTTGTTTTCTTTTGCAGTATCATATAATGATGCTATGAAAATCTCTGAACAGTCTGTCATTCAATTAACAAGTATTTATTAAGCATCTACTATGTGTCAGGCATTGGGCCAGGTAAAGGATACAAAGACAGAAAAGGAACAATTCTTAATGTCAAGCAACTTACACTCTATTGAAGGAATTTTCATCGTAGACATTCCTTTCTTTTTGTTGCTAATTTGTTTTTGTTAACACTCTCAATGCCTTTTGTTGCCAATGAATGTTTGGGTCAAAGGGCGTAGTTATTTTAGTATAGATTGCCAGATTGTTTTCAAAAGAGATTCTAGTTTGTAATTCCACTATTACTGAACAGCCACCTCTTTCTCAATAACCTGGAAGAGTACCTGTTTCTTTATAATCCTGCCAACATTGAGTTTCATTGTTTTTGTTTGTTTGTTTATTGTCATTTTGATGAGGGTAGAGATGGTCCCAGAACTGTTTTATTTTTTACCATATTGTTTATTTGGAAGACTGAGCATTTTTTTCAAATGATTACTGACAATTTGTGTTTCATCCTTAGAAAATTGACTAGTTGTATCCTCTCTGTTTCCTCATTTCTCCCACGGTGTCTTGCACATATGCAATGCTCAGTGAATATTTGTTGCTTGTAATGATTAATATCAGTTACTGAATGCTCATTCATTTTTTTCTAGGAATAAGAATATATAAATTGAGCAAAACGTTGTGGTGCTGGATCAATTCTTTGGGGCTGGTTCAGATAACATGAATATAAATTAGGAAAATCTAAGTCAGGCAATGATTGACACATCTCTTGTCTTGGCTCTATATGCTTATTTCTTGATTTTATCATACCACTTTTTTTTTTGCATTTTTTAGATGAAAGGCTGGCTCTCATAATTTCTTCCCTCTGATGTACACTTACTGTACTAGCTTTAATTACTACTTTCTGGAGTAGGTTGTGCAAATGTAGCCTATGACCTCTTGGGAGTATGGTCAGTCAGAATGGGCTCATAGGGCTCATAGTTTTCATTGAGCGTTTACGCATTTTGTTATTGCTCCAGAAAGCTGAGTCAATTTGCCAGCCCGTTTCTTGAAACTCCCCAGGCCATTCATCTCCAACCGTTTCCTGCTTTTTGGAGGGTGTTGGATTTCTGCCACCTCTGAGCGCCTTAGCCAGTGGCCGGTTTGGAATGATAGAGGTTTAAGAAGTGGGATTTTGTTCTTGTCATTCTTGAGAAGAATGAGAGTACATACAGTTTTCCTTCCCCTCTCCCACCCAAAAAAATCACTAGGCTGATTTTAGGATGCATAAATTTTGATTTCAAAGCATGAGCTCATTTACTTAAAAGCCAATTCAACAAACATTTATTAAGCATCTACTACATTGCATTAGGCTATAGAGATAAAAAATAGTTACTGTCCCAATAGTTACACCAAAATAGTTACTATCCTCAAAAAGCTTACGTTCTACTGGAGGGACATAATATTTACATAGGTAACTAGAGCAATCAGAGAAAGCCTCACAGAAGAGGTGGCACCGTAACTATGCTTGGAAAGAAAATAGCAATTCTGAGAAATGGAGATGGAGCTTTATTTCTCTCTCTCTCTCTCTCTCTCTCTCTCTCTCTCTCTCTCTCTCTCTTCCTTCCTTCCTTCCTTCTTCCTTCCTTCCTTCCTTCCTTCCTTCCTTCCTTCCTTCCTTCCTTCCTTCCTTCCCTCCTTCCTTCCTTTCTTCTTAATTTTGCAATAGTTTATGCAAATGTATGGAGTTAGGGGATGAAATTATGGGTCTGAGGGAAAAGTCAACCAGCCAGTTTGACTTGAACATAAATTGGATGAATGGGAATAATATTAAATAAGGATAAAAAGATATATTGGACCCAGGTTGTGGAGGATCTTCTGTGCCAGGCTGGGTAATAGGTTTTGTGCAAGAGGCAATAGGGAGTCACAGAAGGTTTTTGAAAAGCAGATTGTAATACTGTAATATCCCTGACTTAGATTATTTTGGCAGTTGTGTAGATGATTGATTGGAGAGGGGGAAGGGCCAGACATAGGGCAGCCAATCAGGAGGGAATCATAGCGGGCCAGATGAATGGTGATGTGAACCTGAGCGAGGATGGTGGCCATTTGAGCTAGAGAAGGGAAAGATATAAGAAATGTTGTGGAGGTACAACCAACAGACATTGGCGATGTCTGGTGATCAAAGAATCTAGAATGTTTCTGTTATTACAAAGTAGAGTGACTGGGAGAATTGTGTCTTCAATAGAAATGGCAAAGTTTGGAGGGAGTTTGAATCAAAAGTTTGGATTTAAGGGAAAAGATGATGATTTCTGTTAAGGATGTGCTGAGTTTGAGATGCCAGCTGAACTCTACGTGGAGAGGTCAAGTAGGCAGCTAGCAACATGAAAGCTGCATAGAAATAAGCAGAGTCATTAGGGTTGGATACATAGACCTGGGAGTCATCTTTTATGGTTGATAATTGAATTCACGGAAACATATTACAGCACTGTGGGAGAGATTATAGAGAGAAAGAGAATCCGCTGCAGTGTCTTGGGGGATTAGGGGGTGAGAGATGAATTATGAATTGGCTTATGATGCTGAGAAGAAATGATCAGGTAGGTATAAGGAGAACCAGGAAAATCTTTTCACATCCAGGAGGAAGGAATGGTCAACAGTGTGAAAAGCTAAAGTCAGGTCAAGTAGGACGATGACTAAGAAAGAACCATCACATTTATTTTTATTTTTTAATTAATTTTATTTTTGTTACATTTGAGTTCCAAGCTGTTTTCCTTCCTTCTTCCCTCCTAACCCCACATATATGCATATATGTATATGTATGTATATATATATACACACACACACACGTATGTATGAAACTGTGCAATACATAGTTCTATATATCAGTTCTCTCTCTGGAGATGGATAACATCTTCATTTACCAGTCATTTATAGTTGATTTGAATAGAAACATCACATTTAGCAGTGCAGCTTCAAGAGGATTGTGAGGTCTAAAGTCGGGTGTCAAGATACTGCTAAATAAGTATGGGGTGAATAAACTGAGGCAGTAAGTGTAAAATAATTCTAAAAATTTGGCAGTAAAGGGAGGAGAGATAGGATGATATAGCTTGAGAGGATGGCACATTAAGTGAAGGTTTTTTTTAAGGATGGGGAAACTTGAGAATGTTTGGAATTTATGTAAAATCTGTGGGTGACAAGGAAAAAGCCAACAGATAGAGATTGGGGGAGAAGGAGAGAGAGAGAGAGATAGACACTGACACTATGAATGATCTATGGGAAAAGCCCTTGGAATATGCAGCAAGGCAGAGGTGTCAAAGCTATCATTTGACTGCATGAGGTTGGCAATACCCCCAAATGTGGCCTCAACCAGATTAAAATGTAATTGAAAATATTTAATAAGATAAATGCAATAGAACATAGATAATGTTAACGGTGGTTTTCTAAGTCAATATGTGGGCCCATGGGGATCCTTATGTTCAGTTTAGTGGTCCCTGTTTCTATGGCAACACCGCAGTAGAAGATGGAGATCAAGGGCACAATTAGAGGGATTAATCTTGTCTGGAAGGACCATTTCTTCCTCAGAGGCTAACAAAGGAGGAGGATTGGGGAAGATACAAAAAGGTTTGGAGATACTGAATTGAGAGTTGAGGAACTCATGGTACATGACTTTGCTTATCTCAAAGTAAGAGGCAAAGTTACTTGCAGAGTTTAAACAGGTCTTTAGAAGCCATGTGATAGAAGGTTTAGGACAGCTGCTGTATGGGATATGATAAAGAGTGCAAATTGGGAAATAACAAAAAACTTATGATGTTCCACAGTGAGGACTCAGCTGTGATTAGAGGACATGAATTTGTAGGGGGCCTTGGTGACTCAGTGTTGTAACATTGCCAAACATCAGCCCAATAGGGCCAAGGATGCATGTGGTGGGCATGATCTAAGATTGTGAATAGTCAGGGTATGAAGACTGACAAAGGAAAAAATTTAAGAGTGGGGGGACAGAGGTACCACCCTATGGGCAGTAGATGGATGATGGAGAAACACAAGAGTGAGTCTCGTATTTACTTAGTAGATGATAAATAAATGTTTATTGATGGATTAATTGACTGAGGAGGCTGCCATACTACATGGAGAGGGACAGGTAAAACTGACAGTAGCTGTTAGCGAGGAGATTTTTGTTTTATCTAATTATTCTTGCTAATTAGGTACTAAACTTTGTTGCTTGTGCGCTGCTGAAGGATTGTAAATAATGTTAGCACCCTCTAAAATGGGCGTCGTGGTGCAAAGCCTCTACTGATCCTCAACTAGTTATGAGGAATGAACTCATTGAGAAATGAGAGAAAGTGCTATATAAGAGAGATTGCACAATGAGATATTCTCTCTCTCTCTCTCTCTCTCTCTCTCTCTCTCTCTCTCTCTCTCTCTCTCTTTCTCTCTCTCATATGGGTCCTTTAGTAGACAGTCTTTGTGAACTAAGGTACCTGCAAAAAAAATGAGGGGGTTAGTAGATGATAATAATGATCTAGATGGGGCAATACAGAAATTTCACTTGCTAATTTTTGTTCCTTACTTCCTGGGCCTCTATGATTTTCCACATTAGAAACAATACAATGATATCCTCTTTAGGATACTGGTATTGGAAGATAGATTGTATAGACTGAGCTTTTGCTCTATGTAGCCATCATATTTATATAGAAATTATTTAACCTGTATGACATGAAAAAAATCATGAAATCTTAGATATGTAATAAAACTTTTGATTCTCGAGGAATTTGCTCAACCCTAAGGGATGGGTATCTCACCTTTGCATCAAGACTTTTAGTGACAGTGAACTTCCTAGTTCATAAGATGGCTCTATTGCTGGTAGCTTTAATTGTTTGAAAATTGTTCATGTCTTGAGCTGAACTTTACCTCTTGTAACTTCTACCAGGTAGTCTTCTTCTCATTAAATATAGATTATATCAGTCTATTCCCATTTCTAAATGGCAGCTCAGTGTTCCTAATCTTGTCCATACCAAATGTTTCCAGTTTCTTTAATGTTTTCTCAATGTGCTTTCTGGAATTTTCTCTATTCTGGTTGACTTCCAACCATATTCACATTTATCAATATCCTTCTTTAAATGCAGTGTTCAGAACAGAATGTAATATTCTACATATGCTTTGGCAAGCATAGACTTGCAGTAGGACTATTACTTCTATTGTTTCGGACATATACTCCTCAATTCATTCCAAGATGACAGTTTGTTTTTGGCCCCCACATCATATTATTGACTCATATGGGGCTTGTGGTCAAATAAGATCACTAAGTCTGTCTTTTTTCATTTGAACTGTTTATTAAGCCCAGTCTATGAACGTATATATGAAGCACGCACTCTCCCTCTCCCTCTCTCCCTTGAATCCTTTAGTAGAAGGTTATTGTGAACTATATATGTTAACTGCAGGAAAATGCATTAATCATTCTTTGGTGATTATCTTTATTATATATAATATAAATATATTATTATTTGATTATTTTAAAAAGTTATCTTTAAAAATAAAATAAAATAACCCTTTATGTTGTACTTCCTCTCAAATTTAGCTAGGCTGTCATTAAAAGGATGAGCTTCTATGATTTTTGGAATTTCTAGTAAGAATTCCAAATATTCAGCAGTTAACACAATTTTTTTCTTGTGAAACTGAGAAAGTTTTGGTAGCACACTTAATTTCACACAACAAATTAGTGACAGAGGCCAAAGTAGAACCTCTGTTTTCTCGGTCCCAGTCTGGGATTCCTTCGAATGTGGAGAATCACCAACTAATTGATATGGCTTATAATTTGGGATTCTTGTATATTGATTTTGGGATACCCTTCTTCTTTTCATCATTATGCTTATACTTTATATAAGCTGTAGGTCAGAGCCATAAGGATTATGATACTTTTATAATCATTTTCATTTGAAACTTACAAGTCACCCTCAAGTAACAGAATTATATCTATTATTTTTGTTTTCCTCGTAAAGTGACAATCAAAAGAAAAATGAATTGCATTTATCAACTAGTTTTCTTTCTTTCTGTTTTTATTACACAAAGAAAAGATGTTGTATGGATTATGTTTTACTGGCAACAATTTAGTTCTGTATTTTTTTAAAATTAGAAATGTACTTGTGGGGACTTTTTCTTATCATTGTATTTCTCGATAGTATAAAACAAGAGAAAAGAATCCCAAATTTAGAATGATATTTTTCCCTTTAGAATTTTTATCTTGTTGTGAAATGATCCAACCATTTTGGAGAGCAATTTGGAACTATGCCCAAAAGGCTATAAAAATGTGCATACCCTTTGACCCAGCAATAGAACTTCTAGGGCTATATCCCAAATAGGTTATACAAATGGGAAAAGGGCCCACAGGCGCAAAAATATTTATAGCACCTCTTTTTGTGGTGGCAAAGAATTGGAAACTGAGAGGATGCCCATCAATTAGGGAATGGCTGAACAAGTTGTGATATATGAATGCAATGGAATACTATTGTGCTGTTAGAAATGATGAACAGGCTGACTTCAGAAAAACCTGGAAAGACTTGTATGGTGTGATGCTGAGTGAAGTGAGCAGAACCAAGAGAATGTTGTACACAATAACAGCCATGTTGTGTGATGATTAATACTGATAAACTTAACCCCTCCCAGCAATACAAAGATCTAAGACATCTCCAAAGGCCTCATGATGGAAAATGCTATCCACATCCAAAGAAAGAACTATGGAATTTGAATGCATATCGAAGCGTACTATTTGCTATTTTTTTTCTTCTGTTTTGTTTCCTCTTTCTGGTGGTTCCTCCTACTGGTTCTAATTCTTACTTACAACATCCCTAATATGAAAATATGTTTGATAGGAATGTATATGTATAGCCTCTATCAGATTGTGTGCCGTCTTAGGGAGGGTGATGGGGAGGAAGGGGAAGAAAAATTTTAAACTCAAAAGCATATGGAAGTGATTGTCGACAAATCAAAATAAATTATTAAAAAAGGAAAAAAACACTAAAAAAATTGTCTTGTTCAGTAAGTATTGTTTTAACGTGAAGTCATTTTCAAGTTTGATTCTGTGTTCCCTCTCCTAAGTTTTCAGCTTGTTCAAATGAATAAAAGCAGGAAATAGAAAGCTGGGCCTTGAAGGAAGATGTCCATAAATATAAAACATGCATAAATACCATAAGACCACCTTGTGTCTGCCTTGCCTCATTCCACTGCTTTTGCATAAAGGCTGCCTTAGTCTTTGTCCTGCCCCTTGCTGATTCCTATTGATCCTACTTCCACATCATCTCTCTTATCTGCCCTTTCCTCTCCATTACATCCTGCTATGAATCTAGTTTAAACTGTAATCAGCTTTTCTAACATTTCTGGAATATTGTGAAGCCTTCTCACCTGTCTTCTCTACTTCCAATCTCTCTTCTCTCTCTAATCCATTCTTTATGCATCTGTTAAGATAATCTTAATGCATAACTTTGATCATGTTGCTGTCCTCCTCAAAAACCTTCTGTGGCTCCCTATGACTTGTAGACTAGATAAAATGATAAAATGTTAATTTTCCAGCCTAGTTTTTAAGACTCTCCCTATCCAATTCCTTGATTTCTTTTCACAATTATCTCACACTGTCCCACTTCCTGAACTCTGTATTTCAACAAGACTCCACTACTAGCTTTTCTTGATTTCTTCTCATATTCTTCTCTCTCCATGAATATGGATAGGTTATCTCTTGTGCTGAGGATACACCTCCTTCTCACATCTGATGGCTAAAATCTGTTTTTCCTTCAAAGCTCAGCTCAAATACAATTTCTTTGGTGAAGTTTTCCCTGATCACCCCCAGCCAAACCATGTCCTAACATCTCTTCGAATTTTCTTGGAGTGCTCAAGCCATTCCTTCTGACACAAAATGTAAACAACTTGAGTAGAGACATCTTGATATAATGGAAGGATTACTGGGTTTATGGTCAAAATTGACTTAGCATCAAATCTTGCTCCCAATACTTAGTATTTGTCTGCTTGCAGGAAATCACTTAACTTCTCAGAATTTGAATTTTTTCATCTGCAAAATGGGGATAAAATATCTGTAGTACTTACCTCCCAGGGTTGGTGGGAAGATGCAATAAGATAATGTATAGTAGTGATTCTCAAAACTTAGCACAGCACCTTTCACAGAGTAGATGCTTAATAAATGTTTAATTCATTGAAAATGTGGTACCTTGGGATTTCTCTGACTCACTGAAGGGGACAAAAGGTGAAAACTACTTTCATAGTAACACTAGATGATAATACTAAAAATAATACTAAAATATTTAAATTGTGAAAATGGCAAATATTGATAGATAATTAACATAAATAAAAGTTTTTTGGATGATTCTCAAAAAATTTTAAGAGTGTAAAGGAGTCCTGAGAACAAAATGTTTGAGATCCACTGATGTATATTAAGGGCATTGCTGGTCACAGCATCTCAGTAAGGGAAAGACCAAACCAAGATGTCCCCTTCCTTCCTGGCTCAGCTCTAGTTCCATATCCTTAAAGAAATCTGCCACTGTCTTAGCAGTGACATAGTTTTCCTTTGAATTCTTATAACATTTATTGTGTGCACCACTGTGTGGATGCTTAAAATGTTCTGTCTTGTGTTGCTTGTTAACCATTTATGTTGTGTATCTTGTGTTTTCAACTAGATCGTAAGTTCTTTGAGAGGAAGGGTTCTGTTGTGCATCTTTGGAGCATTTAGCACAAGATCAAGAATCTTGAGCAGAGGTTCTCAGTAGAGGATTGTTGATGGATAAGATGAGGATTGACTCCAACCCCTGCTCTCCACCCTCTTGGTCCTTTTTTGAGAAGTCATGATATTTGGGGTTGTGTTTTTCCTCATCTCCACATGTTTATTTGATGTATGGGTCTTGCATATAATGGGAAGACAATTAGTCAACTCCATGGTTATGTTCTTTGCTGTTCAGACTTAGACTGTGAAAGTGAATTTCCAGTTAAGGATAGGTGTATTTGCATGTGTGTATGCATGTGTATGTGTGCAATGAAAATTGTGTTAAGTGCTTTTTTTTTGGCTATTGAATCAAAATGTATAATGTCTGATAATCTTACCATTTTATTGAGATTTCTCAACCCCTTGTCTCACAGAACTAATAGCTGAAATTAAGACACTTGAGAGAAGGTTTTTGACTGCTGCTTTTGAGACAAAGTACTTGGAACCAGTTAGCCCTTTAGTTTTGGGGTAGCTCTGACATACTCTCTGACATATGCCGAAGATGGGATGTGGCAGCCACTGATGCTTTGGAGAATGAAATGTATCTAAGGCACTGCAGTGCACAGGTTGAGCTAAGTGTCTGCTAGATAAAATGTCTCTTCCTTTCTCCTGATGATTTATGGTCATAATTACTATTAGTAGGTGGTTGATATTTAAAGTGAAATATGGTCCTCCTTCATGTTAGAACAAATAACAACACACATTAATTAGCAGTGAAATTAGCATATTGACTGGCTGAGTGAAATATGCATAACATTTGCAACTCTAGTAATAAATAACTTGAAATATTGTGGTTACTTTTTTTTTAACCCCAGGATGTATGGGGGATCTTTGTGGTTTGCTGTCTAGTTTTCCCGGTATAGGAAATCCATGAATAACAAGTTGGGGCTATTTCAAGTTTAGGATCAGAGGGTTAATTGTAATTGGTGGCATATTCTAATCAGCATTTTGCTATCAATTTCTTCATCTGTAAAATGAGGGCAGTAGACTAGATGATTTCTGGGGTTCAACTTTAAATCTGTGCTCCTATGTGGACCATGATTAAAGTAGAATTCCTTTTCTACAGAAGGATCTAGGGGGTATTACTAAGTATATCCCTATATAGTACTAAGTTTATTACCATATATTACTAAAGGTATTACTACAGATATATGTAATAGGCTAAATCAACCAATCACAGTAGGTAGCTACTGTGTTCCAGGCACTGTACTACAAGGCTCTGAGGATACAACAAAGGAAAATTCCCTCCTAGCAACAACCTTACATTCTAACTGAGTAGGTAGTTGAGACACACACACACACACACACACACACACACACACACACATATGTATATATATATATATATATATATATATATATATATATATACATATACATATATATGTCTCTGTCTCTCTCTCTGTGTATGTGTATCTCTCTCTCTCTGTCTCTCTGTGTGTGTGTGTGTGTGTGTATGTCTATATATAGGTTTGTATTCCAAAATACAAATCCATTTGAAGGTGGGTCTAGAGAGAGGACACACTCACAGTTGACAGGATCAGGAGAGGCATCATATCTAAATTTCACATCTCTGTCACGTATGTCCATCTGTCCTTTTATTTGCTTTGCCTCTACTCCATTTCCCTGTATCCTTCAAAGTCTTTTTTCGGAGTTAGAAAAATGAGCTAATCATGCTGAGTGTGTTCAGGGCATGGATATCCTAAGGAAAAATAAATATCTTTTGGTTTCCAGGCAGGCTCATAGGAAGAAGCAGTAAGGCCTTAGAGCAATAGATCCCAAATGGAAAACAGGCCACTGGGGGTGGGGTTGGGGGTTGAGAGGGAGAAGACAACCCAGAGTTATTGCAAGGGGGCTAAGAATGTGTATCTGTGAGCTCCAGCAAAATATGCCACCTTGTTTCACACTGGTAGGTATTGTTATTTTTCAAGTGTGTACGAATGCTGCTGTGATTAATAGAATGCTAGAATACATAGCCATTTACAAGTGTTATAGAATTTGTAGTAGCTTTTTGTCATGCGCTTTCTTAACTAACAAATGGCAATAAGGCAACTATTATTGAGTGGGAATCTGCAAATTTTTTTTCACTGAATTAGAGGTCTTCCTACTCAAAAAAGGTTGGGAACCACTGTCGTAGAGGATGAACACTCAGCTAAGCAAGTAGGAAACCTGGCTAACCTATGATTTCAGGCACCACTTTTGTTATCATGACTGATTACTGTCTCATTTTTTGTTTCCTCTTTCTCTTTCTTTTCTTCCTTTTCTCTCCTCTTCCATGTCACCCACCTCACAAAAAAAGCAAGAAAAATAAAGTGAGAAAATTATACTCCAATTTACATTTGAAGTTCATCAATTCTCTTTCTGGAAGTAGATAGCAATTTTCAATATGAGTCCTTCCAAATTGTCTTGGATCTTTATATTTTTCAGAATAGCTAAATCTTTTATAGTCCATCATCATTACAGTATTGCTGTTCTTGCGTACAATCCTCTCCTGGTTCTGCTCACTGCACTTTGCATCAGTTCTTAGGGATCTTCTCAGGTTTTTCTGAAACCATACCTCTTGTGATTTGTTATACAAAATAGTGTTCCATCACAGCCATATGTGATAACTTGTTCATCCATTCCCTAATTGATGGACATCCCCTCAATTTCAATACTTTGCCACCACAAAAAGAGCTGCTGTAAATATTTTTATACACATAAGTAATTTTCTTTGATCTCTTTGAGATACAGACCTAGTAATGGTGTTTCTGGGTCAAAGGGTATGCATAGTTTTATAGCTCTTTGGGCATTGTTTCAAATTGTTCTCCAGAATGGTTGGACTAGTCTGAGAACTTATTTTAAAATATTTTGGTAACTATTTTAACATAATTGATTTCCTTTGCAATCCTCTGATTTTTATTTATCCTATTATTTTTATTTATGCTTTTAAAATGTTATTATGAGATGATCCATAGGCTTCACTAGATCGCCAGAGGCTCAAAGTTGGTTAGATACTCTTTTCCTGTCACCTGCAGTATCAAATATGAAACCACCTGTTTGATATTCAAAGCCCATTATAACCTGACCCCCTCCTACATTTTTAGTCTTCTTACGCCTTGTCTTCCCCCAGCATGTGCTTTCTGATCCAGTCATGCTGGCTTCCTTCCTGTTCCTTGCACAAAAGGACTCTATCTCTTGACTGTATTTTCAGTGGCTGTCCAAGGTGCTTGGAATTCTCTCCTTCCTCCTTTCCATCTCCTGGCCTCCCAGCTAAAATCCCACATTTTGCAAAATACCTTCCTGGTCCTTGACCTTATTGCTTTCCCTCTACAATTATCTCTAACTCATTCTGTGTATCTTGTTTGTATGTAGGGGTTTTTTTTTTTTTTGCACGTTGTATCTCTCAGTAGACTGAGTTTCTTAAGAGCAGGGTCTGTTATTTGTTTTTCTCTCTCTGTATCCCTAGTGATTTGCACAGTGCGAAGTACTTAGTAGGTGTTTAATAAATGCTTGTCCACTCTCAATGACTACCTGACTAGACTTTCTCCTGTTGTACTGCATATATGAAAGGGAAGATTTGGATTAGGGAAGTTGGTATGGATTCTCTGGCAATGTGAGGATGTTGGTAGAAATGGTCTTTTCAAACACAGATTCAAATTGTTGGTATATTGTTTCAGTTTATGGGGAAAAAACTAGACATTAGACTAGAAAAACAAAAGGGATGTTTAATATTTTCCCCCTGCTATTTATCACACTCAAAGGAATCCAAATATCTGTCTTAAGCTGGAGCATTAATACTCAAAGAAGACTATTACTTTAGTACCAGAAAAAGTACCATTAATCTACCTTTATATTTCTTCTTCTCAACAGGCTGTTTGTTCGAGGATGACCTTTGCAGACCATTTGAAATCTGTGTAAATGGTAAGTAGAAGGTCTCTGGCTAACCAAGTTTGCTCCTGCATGTACACTCCGCTAACTTGATAGCAGTGGTAACGACGTTGGGAGAAAGGTAGGAGAAAGGAGTGGAGGGGTCTTGGACGCTTTGAGCTGGACACTGGGGCAGAGGCCATTCTCTTGGCTTAATTTTTGTTATGTACAATCGGGCTGAAGGAAGCAGAAAGAATAGAACCTTCCCTGGATGCAGTTGCAGGGAAAGGAAGATGGAGAATCAATTGAAATGAAAAATATTCTCTTAAAAACACAGTATAATCTTAAAAAAACAGTATAATCTGCCAGCAATTTCAAGCTGCTCCTTAAAGGCCTTTGTAGTAAGAACTGGTAGAGCCTGGTGCTATCTATGATGGATTCTTTGGCATAAAAAAAGAGAAATAATCTGGATGGAATATATGCTTCCTCTGGGCTTTTGCCATTCATGGGTTTTTTTTGTTCCCCTCCTTAAACAGTTTGGTTTCATTTCCCTGAATTTTTGTACCTTCCAGCTGTCTGCAAGTTACTCCTTCCTTCTTTTTTCCCCTCTTCTACTAAACAAGGCAGCACATGTGGCACTTTGCATGAGTAGGCAGGGATCAAAGTCTACTAATGTGGCAGATGAAATGTAGATAGGAGGAATAGCTGAGGTGCCCTGCACACAATATCTTATTGTATTGGGCTGTGTAAACACCAGCCTTCATTTATAATGACATGTCTCAGGAGGAATTGGTATTGTATCCTGTTGCCTTTGGAGAAATATGACAGAGAGGCATGTTTAGTGTTAGTAAAATGGTGACTGTGGAGGATGGGATGGCTCACCTTTAAAAGTGAGGATGGACTGACACACACACTCTCCAAAGGGAGGCTTTTTGGTCAGATTCTCTTTTATATAAAGCCATATTGAGTAGATGCTATTTACAATTCACTCTCTCTTCTCTGTTAATTGACTGTATACCTGTATATCTTGGCTTGTCTCTTCACCTCAGTTTTGACTGTGGAAAGAATTTTGGAGCCCCAGAGCTGGGTTCAAATGTTGCCTCAGCCACTGACTGCCTGTATCACTTAATCTCTCTAAGGTTCATTTTCTCTGTCTATAAAATGTGAGGATTGTACTTGATTTCCAAGGTCTCTTTTTTTTCCCTAATATTTTCTAAAATAAAAAGTGTACTAGATTTCTACAACGATTGAGCTTGTATTAGGAGTCATGGTGTAGTTCTTTCCTTAGGTAAACATGGATGGAGGTAGAACAAAAGCCTCCTGTTTGTGGCTGATGACTGTCTGGCTGCCTTGAGCAAAATTCCTCCTTCCTCTGAGACTCTCTTTCATGGATAGTTGTCTTGCCAGCTAGACTGGTAATTCTGAAACACCTGCAAATGAAATCCTTTCTTCAGGAGATGGAGGATGAGTTGATTATCTGAGTGGACCCTTTCTCTCTCCCTCATCTTAACCTTGAAAAATGGGTTGGCTTTGCTTTTAACTTGGTCATCCATCTGAGAAAGGTCTCATAAAGGGAAAAAGATATTTCCGGAAGTTATGAGGCCACCTTTCCAAGAGATCATAAAACTTTAAAGGAGGAATGGACTCTTTTTGGTCTTTTGTGGCCTGGAAGCTGATTAAATAGCAGGTGCTGGCAAACTCTTATCCACAGTTGTTCTCTGAGGGGAAATGGGGTCAGTGGCTGCAACTCCTCCCCCAAAAAAACCAGGAATAAAAATTAATTACCATTTTTAGGGTTTACTTTCAAGGGGAATTTTGTTAAATTTTTGACATATGGTGACCTGCGTTAGAACATAACTACATCAAAAATTATTTTTCTGGTGAGATTGCGAGATGGTGAATAGAAAATAATAATCACAATAGTTAACATTCATATAGTGCTTTAAGGTTTGCAAAAACACTTTAAATGCACTATCTCATTTGAGCCTCTGGCCAACCACATGTGAGGTTTTTGTTTTGCTTTTGGTCCAAACCTGTGATTCTTATTGGTGTAAGCAATTCCTCTGCAACCAAGGGCATCCTGGAGACTGTGCTGGGAGAGGGAGGGAGGCATAGCCAGAGGGAGGGAGGGATGGCCAGAGGGAGGGAGGGAAAAAGAGAGAGAAAAGGAGAGGGAGAGAGGGGGAGGAAGGGAGAAGGGAGAGAGAGAGAACGCTGATTGTTAAATTTTCATTTTGAGCTTTTGCATCTTAGAAGTCAGCAACTTCTACAAATCAGGGCTTGATTTACGGTTCTGTTGATTGCCTAGACTTAAGAAAGTAAGGGAGAAAATAATGAAGATTAAACTTAAAAGTGCCTCCTGTACCTTCTTTCTTTTTGGAAGCTGATTGTTAACCATTTGCCAGCACACCACGGCCTGTAACTTGGGGGTCTTTAAAGAGTTGTCCTGGGTGCTGCGTGGTTAAGTGACTTGTTGAAAGTATTGAAGCTGGTCTATAGTACCACTTGGACATTTGCCTTTTTGACCCTGAGACCAGGTCACTAACAACTGTTCTGTGCCACCAGCAGTACCATAGGCATTAATATCCTCATTTCACAGATGAGGAGACCAAGGTACAGAGAGGTTAAATGACTTGTCTGTGCTCACACAAGTAGTGAGTTTTGAGAGTTGGAATTGGAAAATCCAGGCAGTAAGATACAAGTTCTTTGAGGGTAGGATCTGTTTAATTTTTATCTTTGTATCTCCAGTGCCTGGCACAGTGCCTGGCATATGATAGCTGTTTGACAAATGACTGTTGAATTGAATTGAACTGGACTTCCAGCTCCAAGTTTAGCTTACTGGCCACTATTGCACACTTCCTTCTCTTAAATCATGAGCCCAGCTAAATGCTATAGTCATGAACAACATAGCATCATAGATTTAGAAATGGTTGGGATCCTCTTGACCAGCCCTCTATTTTTACAGCTGATGAAACTGAGCCACTAGAGAGGTTAAGGGAGTCACTCACTGCTTCACTGGCGGGGGTGGCTGAGTCAGAATTTGAACCCATATCCTCTGACTCCAAATCTAACACTTCCCATTTCACCATGCTTTCTTTGCTATCATCCTGGTAAATCAATTATGTGCTCTTTCTCTCAGGTACAAGGGTACTTGGGCTCCACGAAGGAAACAAGTTTCCAACTGGATATGTCTGTCCACCTCTAACCTATGGCTGAACAGAACTGTTCAGTCACCAGAGGCAGCCATAAAACTGACGTCTTTTCAAAGGCAGTAGACATTTCTACTTTATTTATTTTTAAGATTCTTTTGTAACACAAACTGCCACTTTTTCTGGCCATCAAGTCTAATTCCCTTGTATGTTTATAGATTAGCTTGTGCAATTTTGTATTGAGGCAGTTTTCTCCATTGTCTGTTATACTCAGATATATCAAAGATTATTAAGAAGCTAGGAGTGTGTGTGTGTGTGTGTGTGTGTGTGTGTGTGTGTGTGTGTGTTACTTGATTTGTGGCATGAGTAGCATCAGCAAAAGAAAAGAACCCTGTAATCTACTTTTGTCCATCACCTTTCTTTGCCTTTGTACTACGGAATTACACTGATATTAGATTAAGATGAAAGCTTTGGAAAGGCAAGGCAATTTCCATGTAAATACATTCACAATCCTGATTTGGGGAAGCAGATAGTGCTTAGAATTATTTTTAGCACCATTTAGGTGTACAAAGCAACAAAACTGGTCTCATAAAACTGTACTCTTTGCTTCATTGATATGTAATGATAAAACAGAGATGTCTTCTGTCTTTGAAAGGGCTTAAGATTTATGGTCACCACTGGGGACTAGACAGTTGAACCCAGCCACCAGATTGAGGCAGATAGATATATCCAGTTGGATACTTATTTGTTTCATGGATTCTGAGTCTCCTTGGATGACAGAAGAGTGCAGATACTGCTAATGGATAAAGGTCTTCCTCAAAAGCAGATAGAAACAGACCATCTAACAAACTCTAAGTCTGGCTCCTGAATACAAAGGTTTTTACCTCTGGCCTTTGGCATAGATCTACCAGGCCATTAGATTCTGTAAATAACCCACTCATCCCTGATCCTTATTGTTTCCTCTAAGTTAGTATTAAACATCCTCTCAGTATTCAAAATGCTTAACTTTCCTGAGGCTGGCCTTGCACTTCAATTTCTCACTTGAGGAATTGAATCAGGCATCATTTAAGTCCTGGGCTATCCTTACAATTCAACACTGATCAAGAGTGTACTGAATATATGTCAGGCTTGGAAAGACACAAATGAAATAGCTGTCCCTTCCAGAGGCTAGTATTTTGCTTCTCCCCCTATCTTGGTTAGCCCGCCTTTCCTCCCTCTCTCTCAATAAGTTTCATGTTGCCCCTTGTCACTCCTTGCGTTCTTTGAGAATGAGAATCATCCTAATACCACCTGAAGCATAACAGAAATAGGGTGGGAATATGCCATGAGACAAACCTGTCCTTTGTTCCTGAATTTTAAAAAATGGACAGTGTTCCCTTCTTTGGGATTATCCATCCTGCTATGGCCCTCCCTTCGTCTGCATCATCCACAATATTCTATTTTCCTATTTCTTAGTTGTTTAGATAATTTGTAGCATCTTTGTTATCTTTCATCTCATTCACTGCATAAGCTAAGACATAAATATATATATAAATACATACATATATATGTATATGTATGTGCATATGTGTATGTACATGTACATACCTCTACCTATATCTGTATCTATATGTATATATCTATATTTATATCTTTACATTTATGCAGCTAGGTGGTGCAGTGGATGGATTGCTGGTCCTGGAGTCAGGAAGATATGAGTTCTAATCTGGCCTCGGATGCTTACTAGCTGTGTGACTCTGGGCAGGTCACTTAACTTTAGTTAAGGTTAGTTAAGTCACTTAACCTTAGCCTTAGTTTCCTCATCTGTAAAATGAACTGGAGAAGGAAATGGCAGACTATTCTGTGGTATCTTTGCCAAGAAAACCCTAGAAGGGGTCACAGAGTTGGATACAACTGAAATGACAATAACAATAACAATGACAAATGTGTGTATTCACCTTTTCAGCTAGGAAAATATTTCTAGGGTATGTATTTGATCTTAGAATATAGTCAAATCCTATTTTCCTACTAGGGGAAAGCCTCAAAGTACTATATTATTCCTCATGACTACAGATGACTCAATGAAACCAGCTCCCACAAATAATTGAATAGAGAGGCGGGTTTGTGGTTTCATTAAGACAAGCCTCATTGACATTCATTTAAACTTACTGCATGTAGACTTATTAAGACTAAATGGAATCAGTGCTTTAAGATGACCATCTTCATAAGAACTCAACTAAACCATTATGTACCAATGTGTCAGTTTTATACCAGAAAGTAGCTATGACACTTAAGAGATAGATACTGTCATCTCAGGTCTATAATCTAGTTATGACCAGGCTGGGTTGAGAGATAATTTCACTTATCTGCTACAATTTGTGACTCCATTAACCATGTGTTTGAGAAACCTGGTGGCTCAAGTCTCAAGCTTATAACCAAGACATCCTAAATCATCTACCTGGTCACAGCTGTGTGCATTGCAAGGGCGATATCTTGGGGAGTATAAAAAGCTAGATTCTCATTCTCTCTCCCTCTTCCCCCTCAAGTTCCTCCTCTTTACCTCATTCTCTTTGTCTCTATTTCCCTATCTCTAGATGTCTAGCTCTTTAGATGCACACATGTGAACATGCATATATGTAGTACCTAGGAGAGTGTAAAAAGCTAGCTGTCTCTGTTTTTCTAGATATGTAGCTTTTTAGATACACACATATGTAGTACTTAGGAGAGTGTAATGAGCTAGGCATCTCTGTCTGTATCTTCATCTCTGTCTTTCAATATCAAATTCTTGAGACTCTCCTACATACATTTGTGGTGTATTTGTGTAAACGTATATGTGTGTATATATATATATATGTATATATATATATGTACATGTATATATATATACATATATGTACACATATATGAATGTGCATGTGTGTCTATATCTTCTATATTTTCTGTTCTGTAATCAGAAGATCATAAATTTAGAACAGAAAAGAACATTAGAGGCCACATAGTTAAACATCTTAATTTTACACACAAGGAAACTGAGGTCCAGAGAAGTTAAGTTACTTGTCCAAAATGCACAGGTAGTAAACAGCAGAGCCTGGATTCTAACCTAGGTTCTTTTTAACCGTGGTGATACCACATTGCTGATAAGCCTAACTATTAAATGTGTCCTATGAATGATAAGGGGAGCTGAGGCAGATGTCTTAGAAATCCTGCCGAAAAGATTAGATTTTGGGCTTTTCCAGATCACCACTTAATAGGCTACAAGGGTGGGAAACCTGCAGCCTTGAGGCCACATGTAGCCTTCTAGATCCTTGAGTGTGGCCTTTTGACTGAATGTAAATTTTATAGTTAAAAGGTTGCACTTAAGGATCTAGAAGGCCACATTGGCCTCAAGGCCACAAGTCCCCCATCCCTGGACTAGAATGCTTGATGATAGTGAGGCATCCTTGTAATACCCAGTGAGTAGATGTTAGCTCTCTTGCATGGAACAGCAAGGCAGTCCCATTAGGAAGAGCCCAGAGGTTGGGGAGCAGGGCAGCTACATGTTCTCTCTAGGTGACAGTGAATGATGCTGCTCTGGAATCTGAAGTAGAAGTTTGATGAATGAACACAGGAAGTTTCCATGGCATGACCTGGACTGGAGTGCTGCTTAATTAGGTCATCTGAGTGGCTGTCCTGGGTAAAGGGTTTTTGGAACCATATTTTGGAACCATAAGAAACTGTTTACAGTAACTTTTCTGTAAATGGCTATGCTCTCCATCACTGGGCTGGTGGGAGAAATTAAGAGTATGATGAACATACATTGCGCCTTTCAGATGGATTTTACTCATCATAGGACACAGCCAGGGAGACCACATGCTGCCAGTGATAGGACTTACGGCAATGAGGGATTAATCACATGGGGAAAGTGATGATGATTCCGAAGGTAGTTTCTTTGAATTAGTTTCTGAAACACCGTCTGGTGTAGGCTTGCCGATGGAGATCTTTGTCTGTCAACAATGGGTTAGTAATTAAGGAGACTAAAAACTCAGTAGTATACAAAAGATGCATTATTATAGAACATGTTTTGTGTAATACTGTGAATTTAGTTTCAATAGTGTCCCTTTAAGGGAAATCTAATCCACTCCAAAAATTATTTATTAAGAACTTACTATATGCTAGGGGCTAGGAATATAAAACCAAAACAAGGAGTTTATGTTCTATCAGGGAGATTGAAAAGCATAAACACGACAATTTTAGGAAGAGGAAGGAAACATTAACACCTAAGAGGCTCAGCAAAGGTGTCTAGCAGAAAATTAATTGTACTCTGATGGAAGCGAGGCATTCTAAGAGAAGTGAACAGGGTTGGTGTTCTAAGTATCCCAGGCTTGTGCAGAGGCCTGGAGGTGGGAGATGGGGTATCATATTCAGAGAATATCAAGTCAATCATTTTAGTTGAACTTATAATATGTGAAGGGGAGTAATGTGAAGCAGACCTGGAAATGAAGGAAGGCTAGTGCCAGATTGTAAAAAACATTCAAATGCTAAATTAAGGAGTTTGAATTTTCTTAGTGGCAAGAGACAACCACTAAAGGTTCTTGGCACAGTCAGGCTTGTGCTTTAGGAAGAATATTTTGGCTATTGTGTGGAAGATGGATTCATAAAAGCAGAGAATGGAAGTGGATGTGCAATTGGGAGTCTTTGGTGATAGTCTAATTTAAAGGCAAAAAAGTCCATAACTGAGGTAGTAGCCATTTGGGTGGAGGCAAGGGATTGTCTGTCAGTCAGCCAGTCACAAGCCTTTCTTAAGTGTCTACTATGTGAATGTGGAGAAATATAAGAATGAAAGACAATAAAGATGCTATGTTACTGTTACTTCATGCATTATGCCATCATTGTGTTTGCTGGATATTTCTACTTTGCATCTATTACAGTATAAGAAGGTGCTTGATAAATGCTTGTTGAATTCAATTGAATTCAAAGAAGGAAGAATGTGCTTTTGTGCTTCAATATTCTGCTCTCTCTATTACTTTCTCTGTGTATTGTTCCCTTTAGGATATCAAGAATAGTAATGTAAATTTTTTTGTGACCCTCACATATCAAATCTGCTTCCTAAAACATGGTTCCCCTTGGAACTAATATAATTATTTCAGAACCAGCCTTTGGATTAGAAAGAACCCAGAGAAAAGACTGATTTGGGTAAGCTGGGAGGTGGTATGGTCTTCCTTGTACTTCTTGGAAATGACCAGCAGTCAACAATCATAGATTCTCTTCTTTTGCTCTGACCTGACCTATTCCCTGGCTTGGCCATGGCCATTGAACCCCACAGTCCTTATGGTATCCCAGGGAACAGATGCTCTATTCTTAATGACTTGCTTGACTTAAGATTGACAAGCCAGAGGAAATGGTGCCACCCCTAGTCATTCATCTGATGTGGCATGCCTCCATGATGGTAGTACTCTTTGAAAGTGATTTATTTCCTCTCTTAGAAGGGGTCAGAATACAGACAGAGTGAGAGGGGACAGAAACAGAGAGACAGACTGCTAGATAGTGAGGTAGGCGGAGAATTAACTAGACACATGAAGCATTAGTTAGAAAAACAGAGTAATAGACACAGGGAAACACAGACCTAGAGAGACAAGTCATAGACAGTAAGCCCTACAGAGAGAGAGACCTATATATAGACCACCTTCTTAATGCTTAGATAAACATGCTACTCTATACATGACTGCCTCATGTTATAGTCTTTATAAATCTGTTTAAAGGGAGGGTTGTTCACTAAGCAAACAATGAGGACACTGCACCTTGAGCAAACAAATATTGAGGAGCAAACAGAAAAATTCCTGTTTCCTTATAATGGAGCTCCGCTGGGCTGTTCCATTAGAGCCCAAGCAGGATATTATTACTAACTTTATATTGAAGAAGAGAGCTGGGGGAGGGAAGGGGGAACACAATAATTGTTCATAAGGACTTGAGGATCTGCTAGAAGACAGTTTACATTTGATCTTCTTGACCCCATTGAGCAGGAGTGGGAGCATCTTGGGAGGCAAATTTAGGCTTGACTGACACAAGGAAGATTTCCTAAGAGTTGAATAAGTTACCTCTGGAGTCGGTGTGTCCCTCCCTTACTACAGATTTTCAAGCACCTGCTAGATCAGAAATCTTACAGGGTTGTGGAAATCTTGCTCAGGTTGAAGTAACCTCCTTTCCAATTCCAAGATTCTGTGAACATCGGAGAGGAATAGCCAAGGACCTAGGCTGGAGGTACTTTTTTTTCATCCAGAACTTTGATTTTTATTGGTGAAGGGACTCCTGGAAGAAGGAAACTCATTCTACCCATGGAGATCCCAAACCCTCTGCAAATCCTCAGAGAGTTGCCTGGGATTTGGAAACATTAGTTTACTTGCCCCAGGTCGCACAGCTGATATGCTTCAGAGCTAGCATGCAAGACTTCAAATGTCAGACTTTGGCTTTCTGTCCTTCACTTTCCATTACCTCTAAATATTTAGTAGTAGGTGCTTCATAAATCTGTTTGGTCTGAATTAAGTGGTGCTACCTCAGAATCTTTACCCATCCTCTCCTTAAGTAGACAAAGAACAAGCAGCTATCTCCAAAAAGTTTCCCCTGATTTTGCCCTGCTTCCCCCTTCTTTTCCCATCCATTTTGCATTAGAAATGTGAGGGATTGGTGGACATTTTCGGTCAAGTGTTTAAGGACCTACAACAGAGCAGGTCCTGTCCTAGGTGCTAGCAAGACAAAGACAGAAAAGAAACAGTCTCTGCCCTCAAGGACCTTATATTCTATAGGAGCAGAAAGTTTATGCATAGCATATGCAAAATGTAGAAGGTAATTTGCTGGAATGGTGTGACACGATAGTGTTCAGGGGATTGGGAAAGGCCTCAAGTAGGAGATAATATTTGAGCTTAGCTTTGAAAGAACCCAGGGATATATTATTGTTTTCAGTCCCCAGACTGGGACTGTCATTGGCTTATTATTATTTAGTGGGTTACCCAGCATGCCATGCCAAATTTGATAGAGTATCCTGTTTTGTTGTCTTGAAAAAAAAGAAAGAAAAAACTTCTCTCTTTCTCCCTCTCCATTTCCCTTTCTCCCTCCCTCTCTTCCCTTCTCCCCCTCCCTCCCTCTCCCCACTCTTCTTTCTCCCTCTTCCTCTTCTCTTTTTCTGGCATACATACAACACACACACACACACACACACACACACACACACACACACATAAACAACCCGTAGAATAATAATAAGGCTTAATTTGACAACTGGGAGACTGTGAAAAAGTACAGTCTGTTTGGAAAAGAGATTAAGGAAGAGCAATAAAATCTGTGCTTGGTGAATCATGAACCAGGAGGGGATCCTGGAAAGGACAGTATGGCCTGGAGAGGCTTCACTGAACAGTTACCCCGCAGGGCTGTAGCCATAGGTCTGGTTTGCCTTTATCCACAGTAGCAAAAGAATTGAACTAAGGATCATGAGACCTAGGCCTTTTAGCTCCAGCCCTGTAGCTAACTAGCAGTTTCAGCTTAATTTCCTCACTTGTGAAACATGGTTGGAATGATTCAGCTGATCTTTGAAATCCCTTCATGAAGTTAGTCGCCTGATTCCATGATATTCTGAAAGCTCAGAAGATTTATTTTTCCTGAGGTAAATATTGGCTACTTGAGAAAGCAAGATTATGATGTCTTAGTAGCAATTCTATTAATGCTGCTTTTTGAAAGCTAATTCTTTTTGGTAGCAGAGATGGTGCTGGAGGGCACAGTGAATAAGAGTACCAGGCCTGGAGTTGAGAAGACTCATCTTCTTGAGTTCAAATCTGGCCTCAGACACTTACTAGCTATGTGACCCTGGGCTTAACCCTGTTTGCCTCAATTTCCTCATCTGTAAAATTGAGCTGGAGAAGAAAATGGCAAACCATTTTAATATCTTTGCCAAGAAAACCCCAAATGGGTCACAAAGAGTTGGATATGACTGAAAATGATTGAACAACAACAACATGGTGCTGGGAGGTGATTGAGCTGATGAACTCTATCTAGGAAGAATGTTCTGTTCGGGTGGGTTCTAGTCTTCAACCAAGATATATTCTAAAAGTTCTCCCCCTTCCTTCCCTCCCTCCTCCTCAATCCGTATCCATCAGTCTATTTGATTGTGAAATACAGAGTGTGACCTTTTGAACAATGCTTACCTAAGCAAGGTACAGATGCCAAATCCGTGGTTTGGCTGTTCTTGATGTGTTCATTTTAAGGTGGATGAAAGAGGCCATCCAACATACTTCTTTGAACAATAGTCATATTCTGGCATTAAAAGGATTAATTAGTTTACATGGAATGATCCAAAGTGGTTGGGATTAGCACTGTTCCATACTTAGACAAAGAAAACTGGGAGTCTTTAAAAAATACATTAATTGATTAATTCATTCCATATACATTTATTAAATGCGTACTATGTGCCAAGTAATGTGCTAAGTGCTGGGTAAAAAGATCTCAGACAGACATTGCAACCCGTCATGAATAGATGAGATAAAGATAATTACAGAGATCGAACATATTCCTTTGATGTCTTTATTACATAAATGAATAACTTTGATGTACAGACTCTCTGTCTACAGGTTGTCCCTCTTCCCTCAAGGTTGAGAAGTCGAGTCAAAGCCAAACAGCATTATTTTATCAGTGGCAGCAATGAGGGGAATGTGAGGGTGGTATGGGTTGGGGAGGGTCTGTGGCAGTGGGTGAAAAAGGAGTAGACCTCACTCTGCATTTCCCTTTTCTCTTTTTTGTTTCCATTGGTACTACTGACACAGTACCAATGCCCTGGCATCAGATGAAAAGAGGGAGGGTTGAATGGGGGTAAAGAAGGGATTCCAAGAAGCTGCTAACAGAATGAGGAGGGGTACAAAAATACCACATGGTGGTAGTGAGGAAAGGAGGTCTTGTGGTCACTTTTGATGCCTTTCCTATGTATGCATCATAAAGTAGCTTTTATATAGATGTGTTTTATCACTCCAAACTGCTCATAAGCTCTTTGAGGTTGATACCTCTATCTCATGTATATTTATGTTCCCCTGTATGTGTGTATAATACCATGCCACATATGTAGTATAGATTCAATAAATATTTTTTTATTTAAGTTTAAATTTAAGTTTATTGTTTAAATAAGTCTGATAGCTGCAGAACATAAAGACAACATTGACAAGACTTAATCTGGTCTTGCTGATGCCTTGATCTTGGCTCAAATTTGCTCCCAGTTTCTGAATCCAATGTTGAGATTGCAAGGTAGATCATAATATTTAAATAATAGTGAAACCTTTAAAAGATCATCTTGTTAAATCCTCTCTATTTTATATATGAGGAGACAGAGGTCTAGAGAGCAAATGGTTGATTCAGAAGATGTCTGACAATGGAATTTGGATTTCTGGACTTCAGGTTAAACTATAGGAATGGTAGACCCTAGGGCAGAGATATTATTTACTTAACAGAGGGCAGGGACTATTTTTTGCCTTTCTTTTTATTCCCAGGATTCAGCACATTAGCTGGCACATAATAAGCACTTAATAAATGCTTGTTGCTCAACTTAACCTGTTGACTACTAAAAATGAATTTTCCTAGTCTTCCAAATCTAATCTGAATGACTTTAAACTGGAAAGGGAGAAAGATGGGGTTAGAGAGAAGAATGTTATTTACACCTCCCAAGATTATATATAAAAGCTGAAAGGGACATTAAAGGTCACCTATCCAATTCTTCATTTTGACAGTAAGGAATAACTGAAGTTAAATGACTAGCCCAAAGTTATTCCGGTAGTAAGTGGCATGTCTAGATATTATAGATAAGTAGCTATAGGAAGAAGAATATTAGTACAGATTCTCAGTGATGTTTAAGAGACAAAAATCCAGGAAAAACAGCAGTAAAACCCATGGCCTCAGATGTCTATATACAAACACACAAATTATGGATAATAAGCGAGGTGAATTAGACATCCTAATATAGAGAAAAAATTTGATTTAACATGTATCAAAGACGGATTTTATTGGGCGTTTGACTAGAATATGGTTCTAGAAGGTATATTTAATTTAAAAAGAACAGGAGAGGTAGAAGGGAAATGGTGCATAAGGAGTAGCATTACACATTAAGAAGTTAGTATGTTCATATGTTAGTATTAAAGAATCAAAGGGAAGAGAATCCTATCTACTAAGTCGTAGTAACTTGAAAGCCTCTCCTTGACAGTGACAAGCTGAAGTTTTGTTAGTACGTAGCCATTGGCATATGGCCCCACACGACTAGCCAAGAAGGAAATAATAAATAGCATAATGCATATGGGCTAAGATTAAGATTATTCTTTTAACTGTCCTTTGCTGCTGGTCAAAGTTGATGATCATAGACTTATAGGTGCCATTAAGTCTCTTATTGTGTGCCTGAATTACTTGAACCTGTTTGCAGAACTTTGCCCAATAACTTGCCATGGAAGCCCTGTGGAGTCTGGAGAAATGAAGGCGACCTTGTTCTTAATATCCTCTTTAGTACACAAATGAAGTTAGGGCAAAGTAAAAAGCCAAAGACATGTCCCAGAAAAATTCTACATTCAGAATTTCAGCATCTCCTTTTCAACTGCCATGGAGAACCAAATGAATGTTTTTGTACATGTATTAATCTCAGAAGGATATATATAATATATATATATATATATATAATATTATAATATATATATATATTATTATATATATATATATATAATATATATATATATATATTAGAGTTAACTATGTGAAACACAGCTTAATATGCTATATTAATAGGAGAAAATATGGTTTTGGGTCTTCACATTAATAATTCTAGATTTAGCAAGGCTGATTCAGAATAATGAAAGATGTGCACAAAGAAGACACTGAAATGTGAAGGTGACTGGAAACAAATTGAGGCCTGACTGTTCTCTTAGCCTCGGACAGCGTATGAGCATCAATGTTTTTTTAGTGAACTTGTTGGAATATAAAAAAGACTGGATGTCAATCACCAGTCTTTCATTTATCCCAATAGAACCCATAATCTACCTTCTCCTGCTCCTCTACTCCCTCTCCATTTCTCTTTTATTTTATTTATTGTATTTATATCCCTCTTCTATTTCTCTATCACTTTCTCTTTTCTTCTTCCTATCTTTTTTCTGTCTTTCTATTCTTTCTGTTGTCCTTTTCTTTCTCCCCATTTCCTGTTCTTTCTCCCCATTTCCTTCTCTCTTCCCTTCCTACCTCTCCTCCTTTTCTTTCTCTCATGTTTATTTTTCTTCTCTTCAATTCTGTGTGTCTCTCTCTTTGTTTATAGTTTTAAATAGGAAATCTTGGACTTTCTGTAAATATGTTCTGTATTTTATATTCAAACAAAGTTAACTCTGGTTTTATTTACCCAGCTATTGAGATGACATAGTATAGTCGAAAGATCATTGCATGGGGCTAGAAGACCTGGATTCAAGACCTACTGGGAGAAAGAAAATAGAAATAAGCATTTCTCTAGCATCTACTGTATGCTAGGCACTATGTTAAATGCTTTTTTTTAAACAAATATTACCTCATTTAGTTGTCGTGACAACCCTGAGGGGTAAGTGCTATTATTACCTATATTTTACAGTTCAGGAAACTGAGGCAAGCAGAGGTGAAACAATTTCTCAAGAGTCACACAGTTAGTAGATGTTGAAGGCCAGATTCGGACTCGGGTCTTTCTCCCTCTCACCCCAGTGCTCTATCCACTGTGCCACCAGCTGCCTGTATTAGACACATGACTGTGCAAGTCCCATAGGCTCTGAGCTTTAGCTTCCTCATCTGTTAAATATTGGAGATGCTCCAACATTTAATAAGGAATTCCAATAAAGAATCTACCGTAAATAAGGAGATTCTCCTTAAGGTCCCTTTCACCTTTTTGTACTTTGATTCTTGGACAGCAACTGTACATTTATTGGGGTGGGCTTGTTGCCACTGGATCTTTTCCTCTAGGGCCGATTATGCAAAGGGCGTCAAGTGAACACATTTTTATACAATCCACCCCTGCATGTATCTCTGACTTTCATTAAACTTCAGTGTGTGCCTTGCTTTAATGGAAAATCTGAACAAATTATTTTTGTATGCTGTGCATATGAAGCAAACATTAAAATCAGGCCAGAATTGGAAGGGAAAACTCATTTAAAACCTGTGGTGAAACCTACAGTAGAAATTATATTTATAAGTAAAAAAAAAATTATGAAAATCTACATGTGGTAGATTAACTGAAAACAGCCAGATCTCACTGGTGAGTTGATTGGACTGACTAGTTGGCACCTTGGCCCTGAAGGAATCCTGTAAAGAACAAGCTAGTTCAGTGTGGAGAGAGTCAAATTTTGGATGGTGGAGGGGTTGTGTTCTGCCTGAAAGTGCCAGGCCAAAGACATGTAGGGCAGGAGAATGCCTGAGGGTGGAAGTTCAAAGGACAGAGGCAGACATTAAGCTGGTATGTGTCTGTTTCAATATTTTGCCAACAGCAAGGCCTGTCTTCTTTTAGGTTGCTAGTAATGTGCTGTTGAATATGACATGTCTAGTACTAATAACAGTGTACAAAGGTTCTTCTTCGCCACATTCAACTTTCTGTAAGCTTTCATACTTTCAGCTCATACCTAAAAATTGGATTTTGTTAAGTCATGGAAACAACAGAAGTTAGTAATGAAATGAAACACTTCATTCTAGTATGATCCAATTCAACCCAATAAGCATTTATTAAACTCCTTGTCTATGCAATACAATGTGCTAGGTGCTAGAGACAAGCAGTTCCTAGCATTTATACAGCACTTTAATTGTGTGCAAAAGCACTATGTGTAGATATAGATAGATTTATAGGTATTTATGTATAGTGCTTCATTGGCATTATCTGTCTGTCCATCCATCTATCTGTCCATTCATCCATCCATCCATCCATCTATCCATCCATCCATCCATCCATCCATTTCCCATTTGATCTTCAAAATAGTCTTGTAAGGTAGGTGCTGTCATGATCCTCTTTCTACAGATGAAGAAACTGAGGCTTATAGATGTTAAATGATTTGCCCAGGGTCACACAGCAGATAAGTGTTTGGGTATGTGTTAAGTTAGATGGCTTCGGGGTCCCTTCCAATTTTAAATTCTGTGATTCTGGTCATGTTGCCTTTATTTGAAGCCCTCCAGTAAGGGGAAAATTACTTCAGCACATTGCCTTTTTGGATAACTCTAAGTTTTAGAAAGTTTTTTCCCCTGACATCAAGCCTAAATTTATCTCTTTGCAACTTTTACCCTTGGTTCTGTTTCTTCCCTTTAAGGCCAAACCCATCGAATCTAACCCTTCTTCCTAAGGTTAACCCTTAGAATACTTGAAGACATGCTCCTATTGTCTGAAGTGCCTTCTGTTCTCTCTCTTTCCCTAAGACCTATTTATGGTCCAGGCAAAGTTCCACCCCCCCCCAACAATTCTTAGAAATAGTGATTGCCTTCCCTTCTTAAGTCTGAGAGCCCTTATTGCCCTCACCATTCATGTGAATGCAACTTCTTGGTGTTACTTATCTTTTTATATAGAGAGGTCTCCTGTCTTCCTTCCTACCTGTGCTCAGGGACTTTGTCTTATATACTTTCTTGCATCCCTATTGTCTTGTGCATAGGATGTCCTCCCTATTTGGTGATGATTATATAACTCTGGTCCAAGCTCTTGAAACATTAAAAAAAATCCTGTCCCTCGACATTGGATTTTATTACCCATTGATCAAATCCCTCAATTTGGAAGCTCAGGAAAAATAGTGGGTTTTCCAGTAAATCAAAATCATTTAAGTTGTTCTGTGCTGAGTATGGTGAAAAGGACCCTGTGCAGGAAACTGGGACACCTGCCTTTTAATCATGGCTCTGGATGACCTGGGGCAAATCATTTTTCTTCTCCGCATCTCTGCAAAATGAAGGAGGTGGACCAGATGATCTGTAAGTGCTCTATTTTACAGCTCCGAAATTCTCCGGATATGTTTTGTGAATAAATTTGTGTGAATGTATTCTGTGAGCATATCTCTCTTTGGGGGAAGTTTAAAGTTTTGTATCGCGTGTAACCAAGCATGCCTGTTCTTGGTAATGCTTTCTAGGAAGTAAAGTGTCCATTGCCTTCCTTACCATTGAGCTTGATAGTTTAATCAGCATTTTGATGAATGAACAGATTCTAAATATATAGTCCCTGGAGCTGGAATTGCTCCTCTTTATTTTCTGTTCAGTGTGTGCTGTGATTAATGATTGGCTATAAATAGGTGGCAGTATTCGATTTTCTGGAAGACAGCGTGGCCTGGGGAGCAGGCGCTGTTTTGAAGCAAGGAAGTGCATTCTGAGACCACTTCTTTCCCTCTGGTTTGCTTTATGGAGTAGGGCAGGTTCAAATTCTTGGTGCCTCAGTTGTCCCAAAGGTAATCTGTGCATTTGACCAAAGTTTGGAAAACATGCTTCCAGAGAATTCTCAGGACCTTGAATAAAGCAAGCTGAGTTAATTGTGATTGTATCAAGTCTAGGGAAAAGTGAATTAAATTTCTGAGGGAATTTAGAATTGCTATTTATCTTAGTGCTTTATCAGTTTTGCCACCATAATACATATATATACATACATTCACATTTTTCCTACCTTTTGTGTTTATGTGAGTGTTGGTATAAAAGATATTTGTAGCCAATGAATATCTTTTAAACCCCCACCCCCACCCCAGCATTTTAACCTATCTCATTTTCTCTAGTTGTGAGATGTTTGAAATGCTCCTTGATTTCTTTCCATTCCTATTACTGTACTTTTAAGCAATTTATTTCAAATTAACCTAGAAAGATTTTCCTGAGCTTACAAATATTGCCTTCTTAGGAATCACATGTCTGGGGGAAAGTGTATTTGTGCAGTTAATTAAGCAACTGCTTCAGAAAGAGCTAAGTAACATCCCTTCATCCTTTCTTCTCCACCTCCACCCACTGCCCCTATATCCAGTTGTCATGGAGATCGAGAATAAATTATGAATGAGGGAGAGGTCAGAAGTCTACATTAAAATATCTAACTCATAGTCAACTTACAGTCTGTACACTGCTCCCAGCTCACTATAGTTATCTTTCAATAATGATGGTTTTCCATTTGTTAGACCCGCCCTCTGCTGTTAAATAAACCTTTGCCAAGACCTACTAAATCCTGGGCTGATGCATGTGCTGCCCTCTGCTGGTTGCTGAATGCAGAGGACACCTGCTCACTAAATTTAGAGGGAAGGATGAATATAGTCCATGGAAACCTATTTTGGCAATGGGAGGGGACAAGAGGCTGATGTCTTGTTTTTTCAGTTAGTTTTACAGTTTTTTTTTCTTTGTGTGTCTCTTGTCTTTCATCTGCTACAAACTATGCTGGTAACATAATATAATAGGATGACTCCTAGAATTAAAACCAAAGGACCAGCTTTCCTATTTCTTCTGTCATTTATTAGAAGTGTGTTCACAGGCAAGCCACTTAATTTCTCAAGAACTGAGTTTATCTATAAAACATATTATCTTTAAGGCCCATTCCAGATCTAAAGCTATGATCCTATGATGGGTCTGAATGCAACATTAATTTATCAAATAGGGTGAAGGGGACTAGAAAGACAAGGTGGAAGAGAGTGGGTTCTGGACTCCTGAAGATTTCTGAGGAGCCCATAGATTTTTGTCATGCATGTGCATCGACTATCTTGTTTTCAAAAAACATGAGTTCCTTAATGTTCATGTGAATTAGATTGAAACTGGGTCCAGTGAGTCACATCCCAAAGAATCCTTCCTTGTTGCACAATGTAATATCCGACCCAGCAAGACATAAAGTTAGGATCATGGCAGGAGTAGGTGTGGAGAATTAGAAAAATTCAGCCCACAATGTTTCAGGTGCCACTGTGGCCATTATTAGGGCTTCAGTATTTGCTTTCAAATTACAGGTGCCTCACACTGAGAGGCTGTGTGTCAAAGGCAAGCAGCTTGCAGTGTAATTATCTAGCTAAGTCAGAGAATGTAGGCAGATCATCTGGTCTCTGAAAGTAAAAAAAAAAATACCCTAAATAATCAGACTGTAGTAAGTCCTTAATAAATACTTATTGACTGGCTGGAGGGCTTCGTATGGGAAGTGCAAGATATTCCGCATTGCTTACTTGTCCATGAAAGAATTGCTCACCGTCTGTTTTAAACTGTTTGTATCAAGTCAGAGATCTTTCAGGTCCTACTTGGGTCAGCCTTTCTCACTGCCAGTTATTATTCAACAAAATAGTTAGCATTTATTATTAAGCATTATTACCACCTTCCCTTTAACTCATTCATTTCCTTATCATGGGTTTGCCAGTAGAGTGCACATTTTGACAGCAAGGGTGCAATGAAAAGATCACTGACCTTGGAGTCGGAGGACTTGGGTTTGAATTTTACCTCTGCTACTTATCATCTGTGGGCAAGTTACATTTCTGAGCCTCCGTTTCCTAATCTATAAAATTAAGGGGTTGTTATTCAAGTTGTTTCAGTCTGGTCCAATCTTCATGACAATATTTGGAGTGTTCTTGTAAAGATACTGGAGTGATATGCTGTTTCCTTCTCCAGTTCATTTTACAGATCAGGAACTGAGATAAACAGGGTTAAGTGACTTACCCAGAGTCACACAGCTAGTAAGTGTCCAAGGCTCGTTTTAAACTCAGGAAGATGAGTCTTCCTGACTCTAGGTCTGGCACTCTGTCCATTGTGCCACTTAGCTGCCCGAAGCAGTTGTGTAAATGACCTCAAAAGTCATCAACTAGTTCCTAATCAATTAAAAAGCATTTATGAAGCACCTACTATGTGTCACACACTGTGTTGGGAGTTGGGGATACAAATACAGAGGACAGAATTCCTACTCTCAACCACAGTTACAAGAGAACAGGACCATATAAAAATGAATAGAGATAGATTATGGTCCAGGTCTGTGGCATACCCTGTTGGGAGCATTCTCTTGGCTTTTGTCCTCAGGTAAGGACAAATGGAAATGGTTCTCTAGGATATGCCACACACTTGGCCCACCTCTATGCATGCATATATGCAACAGGGATACATTTGATTGGGGAGAGAAAGGAAAAGAGAGAGAAAAGATGGCATACTCCAGTGCCACAGCAGATGACCCTGGGCAATTAAAAGAGGCCATGAAAGTCTGGATTAACATGGAGTGGATACAAAGGTAGCAAAGTGAACAGGGCTGTTAAAGGGAGAAGTTGAAAGTGGAAATGAATGTGCACACTTCAGAATCCTTCTCTGTTAAAACAGCCTTCAAACAGTTAAATGTCCAAATCCTAACTCTACGTTTGTCTTCAGATCCTCAATGCATATTTGACTAGTAACCATGTCCCATTTCTCCTGAGGAGATAGAGTATTTTAGGGCATCTATTCATTCGGTGCTAATTCCCTTTTCCCACCCCCCACCCTTCCCAACACTGCCCCCCGACATAGTGGTGAAGATTCCACTGTCTGCTAGGGCTGGATTGAACAATGCCTGTATGTGCCAGGGCCTGGGTTACTCGAGTAAAGTTCTGCTTCATCCAAATAGCTGGTATTAAACTCCGTCAGTATCTGGTGATTATCATCGATTCATCTCCAAACATTTTGGATGAGAAATATCAACAGAAGTGACTTTTTTTTCTTTAAGAAGAGAGGCTCAGGTGGTAAGATGTGCATCTGTCAGAATCCATCAAATCCTTTTAATATTGGGGAAAGGAGGAGCATCCCATCCTGGATGGGTTTGTGAAAGTGATACTAAAGATTGGAGAGTACGTGTGTGTGCGCGCGCGTGCATGCGTGTGTGAGCTAGTGAAGAGAAATTGGATCTTCTCCTTGGTAAAAGTCTAAATCTGGGCCATGTTCCTTCAACAAACAACCTCCAGAGTTTTAAATAAATCTTTGGGGGGAAAATGTGTACAACTTAGTACACTTGCTGGCAACTTGATCTTCAACAAAGCACTCTCCCACCTTCCTCATTAACTAGCTTCCAGCAGCTATCTGGGATTCCTTCCAAATTGAATAACCAGCTTCAAACACTATTAACAAAATAGATTCCATCTAGGCCCGATGAAATTTAAAGAAAAAACAAACCTCATATTTCCCTAGTTTCCAAAGGTAAACATATCCTTGGGGATCAACTCTTCAGATTGAGTTGCTTTTATAATTATGGTGGTTCTCTCTGTTAATCATTTTTCACCTTAATCAATTTTGACTTTTGTAATCCACTTTCAGGGCTTCAGACAAGAACCCAACTCATCTTAGTGGCACGTAATAGCATAGCTGGGGTAGCAAATGGATATTGAACATCATAAAGCACAAGACAAAGAGATGATACATCAAGGATTTGTAGTTGTTTTTAACACCCCCCCCCCCCACCGGTCAATATGCCCACACCCTCTATCAAGCAAATTTCAATCACTCTACATACTAAGACTGTTTAACTGGGAGAAGGGAAGACTTGGGGGCAGAGGGACAAATAGGGCAGGATAGTGGTCTCCAGGTAATTGAAGGGCTATCATACAGAATTAAGGATTCTTATATTGTAGGATCTCAGTAGTTGTGGGATTAAGCATTTTATGCTTGGAGCCAGTGGGGATAACTGAAGCATGCTTGGAAGTTGCAAAAAGGTAGAGCTGGCCTTGAAGTAGAGAAAAACTTCTAGCAATTATAGTCAAGTTAACAAGCACCATTAACAAGTTATATGCCTCTCATTTTTAAAAAAATATATATTTTTTTAATTTTTGGAATAAAACAAGTATTTCCATACCATAGTACAATGAAAAAGACGATTACTCGGGAAATTGCAAATCTACTGTGCACGACTTGTTATTCCTTTCGAATGTACAACAAAATTGTCAGGTAAATTTCTTTCTTCTTTTCTTTTTTTAAACATGTTAAATGCCTCCTTTTGCTGGGCACTATGCATGTTAGCGATAACTACAAGTGTTGGCTCCTCTTAACTAGAAAATGTCTGACGAAGGTTGGTTGACCAATCGTCAGGCAGGTTGTATGGAGGGCAATCTCTGTCAGTTAGACTAGATGGCTTTTTAGTCCCTTCTGAATCTGGGGTTCTACAGAACTTCTGTGGCCCCAGATTCATTAAACTGCTGATGAGCCACTCTGAACACAAGCAAGCTTCTGGTCAGTCAGTGGCCTTAAGTTCTATCAGCAGAGTCATCCTTCCAGCATGGAAAGATCATAGGATTATAGATTTATAGCTGGATGCAGCCTGAGAGGTTATGTAGTTCAACTTCCTCATTGTATAGATGAGGAAACAGGCTCACAGAAGGATCATAGATTTGGAGTTGGACAGGATCTCAAAGATCATCTAGTCCAATTATCTCATTTCATAGCAGGGGACACTGAAGCCCACAGAAAATGAATGACTTGTCCACTGGAAGAGTAAGATATGACCCCAGTCCTCTGACCACATATCTGGTGCTCCATTCACTGCACCATGAAGCCGTCAACGTTCATTTTAAAGTTATGCCAGTGAAGCGTATTGGATTTTTCTCCTCTCAATTTTTCTGTAATTTCACTGTCTTTGTATCTTGTGTGAGGCTTCCTCTTTTCCATTATCATGGCCAGATATGAAAGTAGTAGGAAATAAAAGATCAAGGACGTATGTTACACTTTATATACCTTGTACTTTCCTCTTTTCAGTAGAGTATTTGTTATTTTATGAATTCTCTGTGTTTTTTAACTTGACAAATTGTAGAGTGTCTATTCACTTGAAAACTTATTTTTTTCTACCTGAGGTGATAGAAGGTTGGCCTTATGGAAGTTTCGGCATGTGTATTGAGGGGAGGGCCATGTGGTGATGTCACTGACCAAGAGTCAGGAGACCTGAGTTCTGGTGCTGCCTTTGCTAGGTGTTTGACCCTAAGTCACTTAACCTGTTCTTGTTCTCAGTTTCCTTTTCTGCCAACTAATGAAGTTGGATTAGGTGATCTCAAACTCTTTTAGCTCTAAAAAATGTTATGATATACCATAATTTGGTGTGTTCAATGGGACATAAAGCAAAAGGCAAGGAGTCCAAAGGGAAAGAGATGGTCTTTATGATTACATTTAAGCTTGTTAGCAAAAACATTATTAGCATGAAGGTATTTCTCAGTAGAAATGTAAATTAATGTAAATGAATTAGTTTGCCATTTAAGGAGTTCCCCTAGGCAATGCTATAGGTGTATTGCAACCTGCAATTGTGCTGGGTACATAACCTTTGCCTAATTGAAGACAGTGTTTGTCTTTCAATCTTGTGGGTTCTGGTTCTTCTGATTAACCATATGAAAAATTTTATATTTTAGGGGTAAGAGTGGTAAAGGGAGTAAATTGAAGATGATTGATTCAGATATAGATTGGCGGCTTAATTGAGTGAATGCTTTTACTAGGCATTTATTATTCACCTGCTATGTGCCAGGGACTGTGCTGAGTGCACAGTTATACTGGGGATACAATGAAAAGCAAAAACAGTCTAATGAGGAGACAATATGCAAACAACTATGTAGGAACCAGCTGTATTCAGGATAAAATGGAGATAATAATGGAGGGAAGGCACTAAAATTAATGGGGAATTGGAAAAGGCTTCCCTTAGAAGGTGGGATTTTAGCTGAGTCTTGAAGGAAGCCAGGAGGTTGAGGTAACAAGGAAGAGAATTCCAGGCATGGGAAAACCAGATAGTGAAAATGCATGGAGTTGGGAGAGAGATTGTCTTGTTTGAGGGACATCAAGGAGTCCAGTGTCTTTGGATGGAAGGGTATAGAGAAATGGGATATAAGGTAGAAACAGGGAAAAATAGGCAGCAGTCAGGTTATGAAGGACTTTAGAATAACAAAATTATATTTGATCCTGCAGGTAACAGTGAATCACTGGAGTTTATTGAATGGAGTGGCATGATCAGACTTGTACTTTGGGAAAATCAATTTGGCAGCTGAGTGAAGAATGGATTGGAATGGAGTGAGACTTGAGAGAGGGAGATCAACCAATGGTCTATTGCAGCAGATCAGGCCTGAGGTGATAGTCTGGACTGGGGCAGTCACAAGGTCTGAGAAAAAAGGGGGATACATATGAAAAATGTTTACAAGCTAAAATCACTTAAACTTGGTGTACCATGGTCAGACCTGTACATTGGCAATATCATGTTGGCAGCTAGCTGTGTGGAAGATGGAGAAGGAGAGAATCTTGAGGCAGGAATACTAATTAAAATAATATTATATTAGTCCAGACAAGAGGTGATAAGGTCAGAACCCTTGGTGGTTATGGTGTGTGACGATAAGGAGACAGATATGGGAGTCATTGTGGAGAGACAATTGACAAAACACGGCAAATGATTCTATGCAGTGGGGGTGAGTGAGCACGAGGAGTCTAAGATGCTCTGAGGTCAAAAATCTGGGTGACTGGAAGGTTAGTGGTGTACTCAGCTGAGATGGGGAAGTTAGCAGGAGGGGTGGATTTAGGAGGGGAGATAATGAGAGAAACTACAGCACTGGAGAAATAGTCTAATAATTCCTATCACAAGATAGAGTAACAAAAAGACGCTGGCAATTAAGGCTGCTGTATGGTGCGTTGTCATAAGTAGGGGTCAGTGATGGACAGTCACACAACGATTCCATGGAAAGGCTCATTAAAATGAGCCAAGAACTGGGAGTCGAAAAATCTGAGATCTCTTGCAGGCTTCACCACTGACTTACTTTATGACCTTGAGAAAAATAGCCTCATTGCTAGAGTCTTCATTAATTAAATGTGCATAATATTCTGTCCACAGTCTGGCTCCAATCTACTTCTCAGCCTTAATGCATGCTGAGCTAGCTCTCCCTCCTGCGCTGTCTACCAGCCAACCTACCTTGCTCTGGCCCTTTTCCACTCTCACTCTTGATCGCCTTGTCTTCAAGTGGCAGGAAGCCATCCCTGTTTCCCATTATCCCATTCCCTGATCCTCTCCAATCTGAAAGTTAATATCTCCCTCAAATTCCCATAAAACATTTTTTTAGGCAGTCGGGGTTAAGTGACTTGCCCAGGGTCACACAGCTAGTAAGTGTCATGTGTCTGAGGCCAGATTTGAACTCAGGTCCTCCTGACCCCAGGGCTGGTGCTCTATCCACTGTGCCACCTAGCTGACCCCCCACCCCCATAAAACGTTTTATTTGGATCTCTCCTTTGCCCTTGTCACTTCACTTCAGTCAGTTAGTTGATCGTAACTCTGACACCTAATAGCTGTGTGACCCTGGGCAAGTCACCTAAGAACACTCTAAGTCGGTTTCCTCATCTGTTGAGTAGGAATAGTAATAGCACCCACCCCAATGGGTTTTTGCGATGATCATTTGAGATAATATGTGTAAAGTGATGTATGGATCCCAGCTATTATTTATTAATTGCTTGGTATGTACTAGACACTATGGTAAGAGTTAGGGATGTGAAGAAAGACAAAAAACACAGTATCTATCCTCAGAATCTCATTTTAAAGGGGGAGATAACATGTAAATAATTAGGTAATAATTGATATATACAGAATAGTTGCAAGTTAATTTCAGAGAGGAAGGCTTTAGAAGCTAAGTGGATTAGGGAAGGACTCCTGAGGAAGGTGGGCTTTGAGCTGAATTTTGAAAGAATCCAAGGAAATTAATAGTCGTGAGGAAGGAGAATATTTCTGGTATTGGAATCAGCTAGTACAGAGGTGGGAGCTTCCTATATTCCTTTACACAGGATAATTTTAGGCCCATTGTCTTGGCTTAGGGACAGCTACCATTTTGAGGTCTACTTCTCTAGCTGCCAACTTATATTCAGATAGAGAATTCCTCTTGGTGATACCAGGCTGAAGGGAAGGGAATTATGAGAAATGTTAGGAAGGTGATGCTACTGAAGAGGATGATTCTCCTTTTCTACTCCTTTTCTTCTCCATACCATTGCCCACCTTTTGATAACCATTAGCACCTGTGAGTACCCATTGAATGGCTAATGGGCTTGGAGTAAGGAGCAGAGTTGAACCGGAAACACCAATTAAAAATGTGTTTTTAATTAGTAGAATCTAAGTTATGTAGGAATTTTTTTTTAAAAAAGTTTGATTGATTTCTTTTATTTTTACATTATCAATATTTCTAGGTTACCCCCTACTTCAGAGAGCTCTCTTATAACAAGATTATAACAGTTAAGCAAAACTAACAGTTTGGTGCACTTACCTGAAAGGGCATGTACTATTCGTATTTGTAGTGTTTTTTCTTATCCTCCCAACTGTCTTCTGTCAGCCTCTCCATTTTTTATAAAAATTATTTTATTTTAATCTTATTAGAGAAATAAGAGCTAGGCACATTGAAAATAGCCATACCTGGTAGTATATGCTGAGTTTCACTGTGGAAGAGTATAAGCTTCTTGAGGAAGGAGCCAATTTTACATTTCTCTTCACATCTTCTGGACCCAGCACAGTGGGTACATATTGAGTTGAATTTAGTCGTAGGGTCTGTAGGTGCTGTGAAGAGTTCAGAGGTAGCAAAGAATACTTTGGGGATGGTGGTGGTTGGGGAAGGCTTCATGTCAGAGGTGAACCCTGAGCTGGGCCTTGAAGGATGGGTAGGGTTTAGGCAAAAAAAGGCAAAGAGAGGGCTATTTAAATGAAGTTGAAGTGTGTCCTATACACAAACCTTCCATTTTGGGTCTACAAAGGGAGTGATTCTTTAGTGATTCTCAGGCCAAAATACTACTTGAGAAATACTGGCAAATTATTCTTTGGTTTCTTCACTACTGTCCTTTTATAATCACATATTTCCATAGCTAGGGCAGACATACATATCCATGTATGAATGTTTTGAAAAGAATTCAATCACTTTCAACTAGAAAAGATTGTTGGACAATTGAAGTCCTTCAATTTAAAAAAAATATTCAAGGCTGTGGGGGTGATGGCAGACTTTAGATGATTAAAAGCAAATTCCACTGTTTTCATTGTAATTTCTCCAAGTGTCTCTTAGAGGCTCTTCCTCCTAGATGGGAAGATTTTGAGGCTGAATCTAATCATTATGTAGTGGCTGCAATGTTGCTCTTTGCCCTTTACTCTGTCTTTATGTCTTTATTCTTTAATGAGCTCATTTCCAGAGGTAAAAAACACACTCTTTATGTGATGAAATTACCTTCCTTACTAGGAGAAATCAAATGGAGATGCAGGTGATACTGACATATTAGTGTAATGGATATATGTCTCCCAAAAGCCTTTGGGGATAGCTCTGTGTTTGAATAGGTGAGGAAATTTTTTTCTGGATTATGGCTCCCAGATATATTTGCAGGCATGAGATGATGAAATTTTAGGACAGAATTTTGAAAAAGAGTCCTGGGAAGAAGACAGAGGGTAGAAATAGCTGCTGATCATTGGAGATTTCTACATGTCATACTACATAGCATTCTCTGGGGTTTGAAATAGTGAGACTGATCCCTCCTATTATGTTGAGCCTGGAACCCTGATGTAGTCATCAGTCATCCTCCGTAGCTGGAACATGACCTCTCTTTGCTAGGAAGATTTTCTGGTAGGGGTGATGGGATGATGGAACTGGTGAGGAAAGCCAAACATCTGGGAGATACAATCCACTGAGGAGCTTTGCCTACCCAGGCAGGGGTCTTTCCCAAAGCCTTTTGGAAGACAGTAAGTGACCTTGAAACAGAACAAAGACTGGTAGAAAACCTGGTATTCTTTCACTTGATGAATCCAGAAATATTTGGAAGGAGAGAGATCAAAAACTGAGCTCAATAAATCTGTGATACTTTTGATCCTTTTTTTTATATAACCTTCTTTTCTGTATATTTCCCTTCTTCTCCCCTCCCCAAAGAACTATGCTTCTTAACAAAGAATCTAAAAGGAAGAGAGAAAAAACAGTTCAGCAAAACTGAGTACAGCAATTTGCTGTGTTGGCTACCCGTAGTTCCTATACACTTTAAAGCAGGGAAAGCTACATATTCTTATCTTTTCTTTAGTGCCAAGCTTAGTTATTATAATTGCATACTATTGAGTCTCTTTCTTTTTATTGTTGTTTGTATTTGTATTGTTGTCATCATTGGGTCCTGTTCTGTTTGAATGGAGATGAAGAAGGAATTCTGAGGTTAAGATTTAGAGGACAGATTTCATATATTCTGAGGGATGCTTCAGAAAGCCGACTTGATGCTTTGCTATTTTACCTGATTGATATTGGATCAAAGTTATTGATAAACTACTATGCTAAGAGCCAAGGAAGATACAAATATGTATAAGGCACATCCCTTTCGTCCAGAAGCTTGCATTCTAGTAAGAATGATAAGATCCATGCTTAAAAAAGTATAGAAATTGGAATGTTGGTATTCTTTCCTCAAATATATGTCAACTCCTCTATTTCTTCTTAAAATGCATTCTTCATGTCTTTCTAAAAATCTTTCATAGAAGAGCCATTCAATGTATTGGAGATTTCCAATGATCATGATAATAATGATGGTGGTGATGATTATCATTGTAGCATTTGATGTACACCACCTCAACCTTTTAGGAGTGTCCCTCAAAAAAGGCAATCTTAGCTTCATGGTGGTCTGAGTTTTTATGTCTTCCTGTGATGTCAGTATGATACTCTATTCAGCCTTTTCCCCCTCTGGTTTCACCCAGGGGTAGTATCTCTGCTGGAGGTATTCATTCTTTTTTTTCCTTCTAAATTCTGCTCTGCTTTATTCTGGCTCCTGCAAGACAGAACTCTACTGGCTGCATGGTTATTGAGCATGTCTCTCCTTCCAGTTTCTAGCTTCAACTAGAGTCTCGATCTATTGCTCCCTCTTACTCACAAGAAAAGTGGGCTTTACTATGGTCTTTTAGTTTAAAACCCTGGGACATTTAACGGCTCTTTCAGAGTCATAGTCTTTACACGTCTCACACAGGAAGGAATACACCATATTTCAAGAGAGAAACATTTCTAGCTTTTTTCCTCAAGGACTGGTCTGTGTTTCTCAGAAACATGAATTGAAGAAGCTTTTCATCTTTGGTGGGAGATTCTTTGCCCTTGGCAAACACTATTAGAACACAGAACAAGGTCACTTCTAGCTAAAGAGCTAATTCCCCCAGCTCTTAGCATGGTGCCTGCCACAGAGAATATGCCTGACCAATGCTTGTCAACTTGACTGGAAGTCTAGTTTTAGAATTTTACTTCCTGATTACCAATCTTGAATCTCTTTTTGGAGATCTATCTCTAATCAAGAGGCTTCATTCCCTATGTCTCCCTAGTTGTCTCTGTGGCTAGACTATACTCAGTGGAGTTCTATTTTAGAAGATGTCCTTCCAACAAACTCTCAGCTCTCCTGAGGTTCAGGTTCCCCCAGTTTAAAAAAAAACAACTCTTTTTTACTTCACATGCTGATGAGTTCGTGTATGAGTGTGCGTGTGTGTGTGGGGGTGGAGCAGATGTTGTAAGAGCAAGGTTCGGAGACCAACCTGAGCCCAAGAGTTAAGGTCGTTATCTAGCTGAACTTGCTTATGAGAGTGTTACCAATAATAATAGTAACTAGATGGTGCAGTGGATAGAGTTTTGAACTTGGAGTCAGCAAGCCCTGTATTGAAATCCTGCTTCAGATACATACTACCTATGTGAATCCAGGGCGAGATTCACCTTAAACTCTGTTGGTCTCATGTTCCTCGTCCATAAAACAAAGATGATACATCTACTTTCTAAGGTAGTTGTGAGATAAAATGAATATTTGTAAAGGGTTTTCTAAAGCTTAAATTTGTATATAAATGCAATCATTATCGTTATTGTTATTATTTCGATGATGATGATGATGATGATGATATAAGAGCATGGCCTAAAAAAGCCTAAAAGCTGGCTTTGAAGTTAAGAAAATTAGGGTTACCAAGGAAAAGAATTATCTCTATAACATTCTAACACATATTGGCTGTATGACCCTCGGCAAGCAATTTCCTTAGCCTCTCAGTGTCCCTGGCAATTCTCTAAGATCATAAATTGTAGAGAAAATGCCAACTTGCATTGGTAGGGGAAATTCCTCCCTGGGAACTTCCTATACTAATGAGATCTTATTACAATTTTTTAAAGTTATAGTGCCATATAAAAATGATACAGGCTTTCAATGTGTTTTTTATATATATTGTACTATAATACTACTTTATATTACACTACAGTTATTAATATCCCTGTTTTACAGATGTAGAGATAAAGCTAAGGACATTCAAATGAGTTGTCCATGATCACACAGCTTTTCAGTGTCAGCAAGATTTGAATCCAGTTTCTCCTGACCCTGAGTCTAGCACAATTTATTATATATCTTGGGGGGAGGGCATCAGCATGCTCCTTGATTTGTCTGTCTCCCATGATAACAAAACAGACTTCTTCCATAAAGTCTTCATGCCTCATTTTATTCACAAGTTATTGTTTCTCTAACCTTCTTAAATCCATTATGTAGCTTTCCATTGTCCTCTGGATTATTTGTAGTTTTAATTCTTTAAGATTTTAGGATTCTCTGATTTGCAGCCATATAGTGTCCCCAGGAGAATACTGGGCTTTTGCAGCAAAGTTTGGGATTATGGGGAATTCTGCATATATTTATACAAAAAGAATAATATGAAGGGGGAGGGGATATTAACATTTCCTTCCTACCTAATTTCACTGGATGTTGTAAAGATCAGTGCTGTGAGGTTTTTAAAGATATTTGGGGAAGGCATTATGTAAACATGACATGTATTGGTAGTAGTAATGATCATGTCTTTGGGTATTCTTGCTTGTATTAATCTAGCATTAACACAGTATGGAATCTGTTAGTTAAATCCATTACAATATCTCTTGTTTGGCTAGAAATTTCCTAGTGGAAATTGAAAATGTATCTAGAAATATCACCCTCCAATTTCATCCTAATGAATAATACATCATCTATATTATAATACCTAGCCCATAGAAACACCCCTTCTTTCTGAACTGCCTCTATTTGGGATTCCTGCTATTTCCTTCTTCCCCTTCTGTCTTGCCAAGGCAGATCCAAATGCTGATTTGAACTAGCCCCCTCTCTCAATCTTACACAGTCCTTGCTTTTTCTTTCATCCCATGGTTAAGATAAGGACTTCATTGGTAGGACTATTGGTTGGGGTTGCAGGGGAGAGGGAGAGGAAACATAGACTTCCATGCTTGTTCTTCTTCTCTTCGCTCTCAAGTCCACCCTTTTCTTCCATCCTTCCTACTCCAGCTCCTCCACTCCAGTGCTGGTCCAGCCCAGCTCCAAGGATGAAAAACTAAGGATATTGACTAGGTCTGACTGTTCTTGCAAATGCAGATTTTACTCTACTCCTTTGTATACTCAATTTTCTCATCTGTGAAATGGAGATAATAATAGTACCTACCTCTCAGAGTTGTTATAAGGATAAAATAATGTTTGTAAAGTACTTTGTAAACTTCAAATGGCTATATAAATGCTTTTATTATTATTATTACTACTCAAAGACCAACCATGATGACAAATGTGTAAGATTATCCTTTCCTAAGAAATGGGAGGGGGCACAGGATCATAGATTTAATGCTGGAAGGGATCTGAAAGGCCAAATCTAATCTCCTCCTTCTACAGATGAGGAAACTGAGGCCCACAGAAGTTAAGGGACTTAAGCAAGGTCATACAGCTGGTAAGTATCTGAGGTGGTTTTTAAACACAGATATTCCTGATTTCAAGAGCAGCTAGGTGGCACAGTGGATAGAATGCCAGTCCTGGTATCAGGAAGATCTGAGTTCAAATCTGACCTTATGACACTTACTAGCTGTATGATTCTGGGCAAGTCACTGAATCCTGTTTGTCTCAGTTCCCTCACCTGTAAAATGAGCTGGAGAAGGAAATGGAAAACCACTCCAGTATCTCTTCTAAGTAAATCCCAAACGAGGTCACAGAGATTTAGATGTGATTGAAACGACTAAGCCCCCGCCACTACAACAATCCTGATTTCAAGAGCAATATTCCACCTACTTACTGTCCGCTACTGAAGGGAAGTTTGTTATTTATTACATTTTTCTATTTTCTGTTGTTGTGAGCATTAAGAGCCTTTAGCAACTCTCGGAAAGGTTGCTTAAAATGCAGGAGCAGTAGAGGAAAAACTGAGATTGTTCTTTTCCATGATGGGTCAGAAGAGAAGAATCCTGTAGCACTTCCTAAGTGCCAAGCACTGAATGCTTAACAATTATCTCATTTAATCCTCACAACAATCCTGTGAGGATAGGTGCTGTTATTATCCTCATATTACAGATTAGAAAACTCAGACAAACAGGGTTATATGACTTGCCTAGGGTCACACAGCTAGTAAATGTTGTGAAGCCAGATTTGAACTCGCCTCCCCAACTCCAAGCCCAGCTCTCTATCCATTGTGTCACCTAGCTGCCCTGGCAAAGATGCCTGTAAAGATACCATTTTTGTTCCCCCTAAAACCCAAAGTGAGAGATTAGAGAGGAAAGTTATCAGCAGAGGGCTTGGTTTGACATAGCTCAATGTTGGGTAGCCTTGGGTAAATCGTCATTTCCTAGGGAATATCAGGGCTGTCTGACTCTCTTGTTGTCCATGTGTCATGGGCTGAGTGGAGGAAAGAAAGGATTTAGTCTATTAGGAGAATTAAATTTCCTTCTCTAACCTCACACCACCTGGGAGGTAGGCTGAGGAACATGCCGAGCAATTAAAAAAATGTCCCTAGATATTCCTCCCAGCAAATCACCACTATTTGGGTAATTAAGATTACACTATGGCTCAGAAGTCACTGGGAAATTATAGGAAAATGTAAATAATTTATTTTTCCCTCCCCAGACATATTCCCTCAAATTTCCTCCATTTGCTCTTTTGATTTTCCCTTTGAGTTTGTGTTTTTAAACAGTGACTGTGAGCATTCACTCTTGCTTCCTCATTTTATGCCTTCCAGTTACTCTCCTGCATGTTCCCCTTACAATTGTGAGCACAGAGATGGAGAGGGGAGGGAGCCCTCCCTCAGGCACCTGCTGAGTGAAATGTAGAACTGAAAATGCTGGCGTCTCCAGCTGGCCCTCTGCCTCTTCTGCTTGGCCCCTGGCAGCTGGAGAGTGACCGTGGACCCCAGAGGTTCCCTGCCTTTAGTTCAGCGAGGGCATCTGGCTCATTTGGAGCATAAGCTGCAGGCTGAGGGAAGACGGAAGGGGCAGAGTGCTAAGGGAGCTATGGTCTCCAAGAACAAGACACCCATCCTAGGACAGCCGTCCATGGGCCGCGGGAATGGGAGTGCTGAATGGTTTTGGCAGCTATTATCTGTGCAGTCTGCCTTTGTCTCTACCATCTTCCTCAAAAGCAAGGACTACATAAGCTCCATAAGCATACACAAATGTGAGGGCATGCTGAGCTCTAAGAAAGCTCATTTCGAATGTCACAGGCTCGAAGGACAAACAGCATCAGGTCTAGAGGAAGGTTCCCTAACATTTAGTGGCCTCCCTGTGGAAGATTATAGGAAGCCAATCAATCAACCAGCTAGTTGGGAATTGATCCATAAGTGACAAGTGCTCTGGTCCTGAATCATAAGACGCATTCCAATCCTGTCTCTTATAATTATTAGTTCAGTGACAAGTCACCCACCCACCCTTCATTCTCCTATCTGTAGAATGCAGGAGAATGCACTGGATGGCCATGGAGACCTCTTCCAAGATGAGATCTATGATCATTTGATTTCCTAAGTGACTACTATGTGCTGGGCACTGAAGATACGAAGGCAACAGTGAAAATCCTTGCCCTGGAAGAATATGAATAATAATAATAATTAGCACTTATGTAGCACTCTAAGGTTTGAAAAGTATTCTATATGTGTTATCTCATTTTCCTCACAACACACCTGTGAGGTAGGTTTTATTATTATTTTACAAGTACAATGAGGAAACTGAAGGAAAGAGACTTGCCCAGGGTCAAACAGCTAATAAGTATCTGAGGCAATTCTCAGGCTCAAGTCTTCTTGACCCCAAGACCATTATTCTATTCACTCTACCATCTAACTGCCTACCAGGGGTTACAGGTTCTGACAGAGGACCTAAGAATTGTCCAGAATGGAGAGGCATAGGAGAATTGGGATTTGCATTGTTTGAGTGGGTCAGTCAGCAAGAATTTATTAAGTACTTACTATATGCCTGGAACTGTGTTAAGTGCTGGATATGTGAAGAAAGTCAAAAAACAAACCAAAAAACCCAACTTAATTCTCCCCTTCCCTCTGATCCATTCTCTGCCTTCCAGGTATTCATATTCCGATGGCAGATGAGGGGGAGAACAGCATGCGAATAACTAGGTGCCTACAAGAAATACACACACATATATATACACACATATGCTATATATAATACTCTATACACACATGTTGTACTATGTGCATTATATTTTATATAACTATACATTATCTGTATTGTATGTACATATATTATACTGTAAACTATGTAGTGTATTATGCTATATATTATATGAATATATACATATACTATACTACAGTATTATACTTGATTATATATTGTTACATATCACATACATACATATAGATAGATAAATAGATAGATATATACCTCTCTCTCTGTCCCCTTATCCTCCTCTCTCTCTTCCTCTCCCCAGTAATCTCAGAGAGAAGGCATCTATGTAACCAAATATTGAAACATATCATTATTTGTTTAACAGATGTTCACATTCCCTAAAATGATTATCTTTGCCTAAAGAATTTAAAATAAGATTGAGTTTACATTTTATCTACATGTAACCTTTTCAAGAATTAGATAAAATGCCAAGTGCCTAAACTTGTAGATGTAGAAGGGGAAGGAGAACTGCAGAAGAAGAGGAAAGTCTGTAGAAATCATTAATAAAGAACAAAGTTGTACACGTTTTTAAGCAGGAACAAGTAAGCTCATGTTCATCCTCTCATTTTCAATGTAAACATTTATTATTTGAACTGAAGTCTCTTGGTTTAACAGTCAACATTTTCTCAGTCACAGATATATTTGTATTTTACAAATATATGTGTCTTGCAAATTGGTATTCCTTATGAATTTTCTCTTTAGCCAGTCTATATCTTTGGAAAATGACAGGACACAGGATAGAGTTTTACTTAACTAATGAATTTATTAACCTTAGTTGTAGAAGTCAAAATAGGACACAGTGAATTTGCTAATAGCACTGGGTGGGAAATCCAACTCTTTAAAGCCTCCTGAGGTAGCTTAAAACTATGCCTGCCTGGGATGTCTGAGTTCAGTTTTTGGTTCTACCAGAACTATGTGACCGAAAGCAAGCAATCTGTCTTCCTTAGACATTCCTTGCCTATTGAGGTTTTTTGGTGGATTTTGTTTTTGTTTTTTTTTTGCTAGACAATGAGGTTAAATGACTTGCCCAGGATCACACAGCTAGTAAGTGTCAAGTGTCTGAGGCAAGATTTGAACTCCGGTCCTCCAGACTCCAGGGCCAGTGTTCTATCCACTACACCCCCTAGCTGCCCCTGAGTTTTTTTTTATGTTGATCTGTCTCTACTCTTAACATTCTTTGCTTCTACCTGACTCCTGAGTTGCCTAAATTCTATCTTCAGCCAAAACTCTCTTTTCACATCCTTATCTCACCCTGACCAATAGTCCTCTTCTCTTTTTTCCACCTTTATTCTCATACACAGAGCTCAAGTGGAAATTTGCACTTTGACCAGTAGATGTGCCTATCTGCCAATGCGCAAGTGGATCCTATTCAAGGACAAAGAATCACTGGAGCCTATTTAAAACCCTTGGCTTTTAACCTTAACTGAGCAAAATAAATGAATGCATAATTCAGCTTGGGAGCCATTTCAACTAGTTAATTTAGCCTTTCAAAAACAAATCAAAGTGATTTTCCCAAAGATGAAATGCCTCAATTTTTCTCTCTCCATTATTTTCTATTTTTGTTCAGCTCAACGTATAGTGATTTGACATGTATCGTTGTAAGATTTCCACCTTATAACTGCAAAGATGTTGCTGTTAGTTTTGAAAAGACCTAAATGGGTGCATACATTTGTCCAAGCTCATCTGGTTACTTAGAGAGATGCACAACTGTGTTCATTTTACCAGGTTTCCACACATATGTATTACAAATGCTTCTTTTAAGTAAACTTGGTATAAACTTATCAAGAAAAATAACAATGCATTTTCTTTGGCATGTTGGCAACATTGGTGGACTGGCTCTCCAACCTACTGCTCCGCCCCATACTTTGCACAAAATATTGAACAGTCCCATGTAATTCAAATCATACCACCTAATCAGCCTCAAAAGGACTCTTAAAGTCTGATGTTATAACCCTGCTGTGGGAACTACTGACATGTATAGAAGACTTGGTGTTTTAGTAGTGGGAAAGAAAAGACATCAGCTTGTGAATTACCTTGACCCAATCTGACATTGGGAATGGAGATCTACTTGGAGGTTGCAAGAGGGAATATATTCCTAATTGCTAGACATTGTTATATGAAGCCAGAAGTTGACAGAATTCTAATACAAATGAGAGATCCAGAGCAGAATCGCTTGTTTGGCATTGTACCAGGAGTTGTACTGAGAGAAACTAATTATCTTCACTGAGATAAGGAAGCTTTGGAATATCTTCTATAGTTATAGGATGTTATACTGGGGATAGTTCTGGCTGAGAGTGGAATGAAATAGATAGCATCATCTTCTGAAGAGCTGCAGACAGTAATACTGCCGAGAAAATGGCAACTCTTATGTTAAGTAGAGATAGGGACAGACAACCCTTTCAACTGCTGGGAGTGAAGTGCTAGAACTGAAGGCATAGCAGACAGCCAAAATGTGTAGACAAGTACAAGAATTTCACCTAGGAATGCTAATGAGGAGTGACTATGGGAGCATCAGTAGTAGACTAGTATAGAGGATTCATCATAGAGGCAGCATCGGCTAGAATTTCAGCCAAAACATCACTTTGACTATACAGGATCCTGGGTAGAGTCACTTGTTGACTTGGACATATAAATAAGTCTGTTCCTTCTTCAAGCCTTGTGAGCCACATGCTTTCAAAAGGAGCCTAGATGGTGTGAATAGTAAAATTCCTAGATTATCTTGGCAGCAGCAAGCTAGAGAAATAAAATCTCCCAAAGCATATCCAGGGCCTTTGGGTATCTTGTAAGTGCCTTTAATAAAAGGGCTAAAAATAGAAATTTGACCATCTTGAATTGATAAACTTGGGGAACAAATATGTTTTATGTAAGAATTTTCAGAATGGAGTACATCATCTTAGACACGTTAGCATAGTGTAACAGACTCATCTTTTAGTTGTTATATGTGATTACCTTTGATATTTCCCACAAAAAGAGAAGAATTTCTAGACTAATGAACTCTTGAGGGCTGTGAGGAATAGAACAGCCAGTACAAGAAATGAAATGCTGCTGCAAAGGAATGACTGAATAGTGGGTATAAGTAACTATCCCTAGTAGGTGTGATATGTAACTTGCCATAAAAGCCTCCATTTTGAATCACTTCCCAATAAACATTTTAAACTCAGTCTGTGTGTGTGTGTGTGTGTGTGTGTGTGTGCGCATGTCTGTCTATCTGTTAGAATATCTCTCTAATTGCTTAATGAAAGTCATGGCTAGAACACACCAAGTGAGCAGAGGAAGAGATAGTCACCATTTCCCCATACTGCTATATACGACCACAGGAGCAATTATTTGCATATACTCAACATAGGGGGGTAATTGACTTCAAACTCCTCAACACTGTCCAAGCTTATGGGTTTACTGGTACTGCCGAGTCTAGAGAGGGGGCATGATAGACCCAGACTCTAATAACATTGGTATGTATGTAGCATAATGAAGGTAGGGAAAATGAGTGGGCTCTGTTATACTTTGAAATATGAGGGGAACAGCATAAGTCAGACTGTCAGTTCCCAAACTGCATTCTGTGCATCAGATTGAGAGGTTAGTAATAGAATTGTGTTTCTGCAATTGTTTTCTCATTTTCTTCTCTAGCTCTTTTGTTTTATTGCTCTGGAGAAATGCTGATCGTACTGGTCCAGCCTGGATTGGATTCTGATTCAGACTCTTCTGCATTCCTTAGAAACAATTGTTTTCCCCAGCTCCATGTTCCTGCGGTGGGGTGAGATATTAGATCTGGTATCAAACTCTAGCTATGCATAGAGTCTTTCAGAACAATTTAATCCATTTGGCTTTTAGGCCATAACAACCACAGGATAAATTTGACTTCGTTAATAGGGAAGGGTAAGGGAAGCTTTTATGCAGTGCCTACTATGTACCAGGCCCTTTGCTAAGTGCTTTGCAAATATTATCTCATTTAATAGCTTTTAAAAGCCCTTGTTAAGAACATTCAACAAATATACAATAGTAGTACTGAAATCATTTCTGATACCCATTCTGTGAGCTTTAATTAATTTTAGTTGCTAGCTAGGAAGTCTAAAGAAAGTAACTTGTTAAGTCAGTTAGTTACTTCTTGTTGCTATGAAATCCATATCCTCCTTTCTGAAAACAGCAATTTTCTCTGCAATATCCTTTCCCATGAGACCTAGAAAAAATAATTATTGAACAGAAAATATTTTCCAAAAATTGTCCTTTCAACTTGTAGAAAGGTTTCTGGTTCTCCAATTTCTAAGTATATCATAATTTAATTGGGTATTTCTGCAATTAAGAAATATTTGTGTTCAGAGCTTTTTCTCTAAGGAATAAAAGAGAAAATCAAAGGTGAGACCTGAGATTTTACTTTAAAACACAATATAAAGAACACAATGTGTGTGTGTGTGTGTGTGTGTGTGTGTGTGTGTGTGTGTGTGTGTGTGTACAGAGGAGGGAGGGAGAGGAATACAGGAAAGGGGAGGAAGAGGAGGAAGAGGGAAGGGAAAGTTTCCCCACCCCTTTCCAGCTTTTTTTTTCTCTAGTAATGATAACACTCAGAAAAGAAGCATATTCCCAAGTGACTAACAAAATCACAAATACAAAAGACAGAAATTTGGAGATTTGTGTTTCTAGAAGACAACAAATTATATTTGAAAGAGAACTGAACTTTGTTTCAAGCCTTGATTCAACCACTTCCAAGTGTAATTTTAGAAAAGTCACTGAATTTCTCTGGTTCTCAGTTTTTTCACAGATCAAATGATAAGGTGGGACTAGTCAGAATCTTAATCTTTCATGAACCTTGGCCATCTGGTGAGCCCAAGGAACTCTTCTCAGAATAATGGTTTTAAATACACAAAACAGAATATAAATGATTACAAAGTAAACCAATGAAAATGAGATATACAACAATTTCTAAAAGTTCAGAAATTCCAGGTTTAGAATTCCTGGACTAGATGATGCCTAAGATCCTCTTTAGCTCTAATATTTTATGATTGTTTAATTTTAATGCACTTGAAAAACAACCCACTTTTTCTGTTATATTGCCCTTCCCAACCCAAATGACAAAGCTGTAAAGATTTGGAGGACCCTTTCCACTTCAGTAGAGATAGAATAGGTTTACACAGCATACAAAGTTGAATTCTGGAAATTCTGGAGGGCCAAAGTCCTCATATTCTTTTGGAAGTGTATGATGTAGAGGTTACAGTCACATTAGTTAGAGTTGTTACTGTGTTGGGGCAAATTTATTTGCAGGGCATCGTGGTAGCTGCACCCAGGGTATTCTCAGTAGCAGGAGGGGATAGCTGGGCAGTTATGTCCTCCCCTCCTCAGTTGCCTTTCCCCATATGGATAACTAAAATAAAATGTTTGCTCCAGGCTACTTTTCCTCTGGTGTTATTTCACTCTTAGCAATGGCCTCCACTTGTTCCCATTCTTAGTGTGGTTAGAGAGGACAAGCCCAAATAGAAAGTCGAGAAGGGATGAGATATTTTTATTTTTTCACATGCAATGTTTTCTGTCTTTTAAGTCAGTGCTGGCTGGACTTAGGGAGATTAATTGCTAATTCTGCAAGTAGAGAACAGTGTGTGTGTGTGTGTGTGTGTGTGTGTGTGTGTGTGTGTGTATACACTACAGGTGTGCATATACAGGAGATGAGGAGGAGGGCTGGCTCCAGAGAACCCTGCTTTGTGCTCTTTTTCCAGAAGCAGCTCATCTGGTTAATGAGAGAATTTGTTTCACTTATGAATTTTTTTCATCGTTAGACAGATGGATGAGCATCAGCTCCTACAATTAACTGCCAGTAATAGGCTCATCTAAAGGTGCATAATTCTTCAAAAAGGTTACATTAAAACACATACACCCAAATCTCTTCCTACCTAAATGATTCACCTTCACAATCTTTCCCTGCCAGTTTCCCTACTTACTTTTCCTAATAGCTCCCAACCCTGACCTCTCCCCCCATTCATTTGACGTTGTGTCTACTCTGCGCACTGCGTTAGGCTGTTATATAATTAGGAAAATGGATACCAGGACAAAATTTTGTGGAAATGCTCATGGAACCATTGGTTTTGTTACTGTTATTACAAAGTTAAAAGTAACAGTGTTTTGTTATGCTCCTCTTAGGTTTCTAGATAATGCTAGAACAGGGGCTGTTAAATTGGTTTATGTTTGTGGATAGATTTCAGGGGGTCTGTGAACTTGAGTGGGGAAAAATTACATCTTCATTAAAAAAACTATCTTCTAACTACATTTACATTTCCTTCAGTTATGGCTATAGGGAACAAACATTATTTTGAAAATGCAGTTGTATCTTCTCTAGATTAGAGGTCCGAAACTCACCAGAAACCACAAAAAAGCCCCCCAAACCCCTGTGGAATCTAGACACATGTATCCTGATGAAATCCCAAAGAAAGGATCTCAACCTGTGATGTTGAAAACATTGAGAGTACTGGAATAGAAAAGTCAGAGTCACTCTTGAAAGTCTTAATTCTTATCAACAAAAACAGCTTATTACTTATAACAGTCCTAAGTTAGACTTTGTGATGACTTGGCAGAGCTGGGTTGAGCCACAATCCATGAAGAGTCTAGTATATAAATTTGTTATGCAAATTAAGTATTGACAAAATTTGGTGGTGGCCGTTAAACAAGCTATGTTCCAGAACTTCATAAATGTACATTCTCATTTACACATAACAATTAGCATGCTATTTTAAATCAGTCTCATTTATTTGTTATAACAGGTCTTGAGATATCTTTAGTGTTTAACCTAACAGGAAATTAGCCATCAGCTTCTAAGCACCTGCAATAGCTATTACAATAATAATAACGATGATGATGATGATGATGAGGGTGATGTTGATAATGGTACCCCTATAACTCAATTGCCCTGCTTTTTTTTTTAAATCATGGTAAGAGGAAAGCTTATTTATTTGCAAGTATCATCATATATCCCTGTTGGGGAGGGGCTTCCTTTTTTTTTAAATACTTTGAATTCAGTATTCAGTGCCTGACTTTCTATCAGAAATAAAATAATTATTCCATTTTTAAGACCACTTAACTAAAGCCACATACATTATTCCTGATCATTTACTACTTTACAGAATCTAATAATTGTCTCAATTAGTTTCTTTGCTAAATCCCAAGGACTTTCTAAGTAAACCTGCCTGTCATCATTAAATATGCATAATTTTTTTCTTGTTTTCTTGTCTTTCTGTCTTTAGCTTTATCTCTTATCTTATTACCATTGCTAGCACTTCTAGAACTGTGTAAAATAACTGCAAGGAAAGGGCATATCCTTGCTTTATTCCTATATTTATTGGGAAAGCTTCTTGTGTTTGTGTATAATGCTAAATTTTGGTTTCCTATGGATACTTTTTTTTGGGGGGCTAGGCAATGGGGTTAAGTGACTTGCCCAGGGTCACACAGCTAGTAAATATCAAGTGTCTAAGGTCAGATTTGAACTCAGCTCCTCTTGATTCCAGGGCCGATGCTCTACCTACTGTGCCACCTAGCTGCCCCCTCGTATAGACACTTATTATTTAAAAAGACCTTTCTGTGCTTATGCCTTATAGAAAAGATTTTAAATATTTTGTGTCATGATGCCTGGCAGTCTTGTGAAATCTATAGACTCCTTCCTATAAAAATGTTTTTGTATGTGTGAAATAAAATATGTAGGATTACAAAGGAAATTATCTACATTGAAATGTAGTTTAAATATGTATGTATACACATGTATATATGTATTTTTTTTAAAGTTCAGTGATCCCAGGTTAAGAACCTCTTTTTTGTAGGTAACTCGCAGAAGAATATCTGATAATATAGAGATTTCTTTTTAGACTTCTTGACAAATGGACACAACAAAAGGGGACACAGAAACAAGTAAGAAGATGGTCCTCAGGCCACTAAATGCCCCAAATTTTATTGTTACTTAAAAACGATCTTTTTTGAGATTTTCTTTCTCCTTTCCTCCCTTCAGGGCTACACACTCCACCTTGACCAAACCGCGTTGAGAGTGTTGTCTCCAATTTTCTCTTTTACAATTTTCTTTTTCATTGTGAACTTAACAATTATCAACAAACACAAATGTATCACTAAGTTTTGGAAGGTTATTGATAAGCTGGAGAATGACCAGAATGTTAAAGGCCTCAAGCCCATGCCCTGTAAGGACTGGTTGAAGGAACTAGGGTTCTTTCCTGTGGAAGAGTTCCAATTATCTGAAGGGTTGTCAAATAGAAAAGGAATTAAACGTGTTCCTAAACTAGGAGCAATGGGTATAAGCTGTGAAGAGACAAACTGAGGCTTTGTGGTGGGGAAGAAACAAACTTCTTAATACTTAAAGCTACCTAGACAGGTGCTGGTAAATGTTCAACAACTGGCCTTTCCAAAAAAAAAAAACACTCAAAAAACCAAAAACCCAACTTGACACACTTTTAACGTCCTTAGTAACATTTTCCACATTACTTCTATGTCCAGACTGTCATAAAAACAATAAACCGAACCCTGACTTATAGTAATTTCAAAGTTGTACATGTTCACACCGAAAGCTTAACAGTTGGATCTCATGAAATGGTTTGAGCCGACTCTATTACACTCCTGACGAGGCTACTCCAAAGTACAATGGGTTACTTTGGGAGATCTGGGGTTCCCTCTTAATGGAGGTCTCCAGATAAATGCTACTGAATGGTTTGCCAGGTATGTTACTGTCATAAGGGTTCGTTCCAAGGACCGATTGGACTAGTTGGCTACTGAGACCCCTTTCCAATTTCAATATTCTATGATTCTAAGGACAACCAATTCTGAAACCATGGAATAATGAACCGTCTTGTGAAACAGAAGCAAAAGAGTCCTGGTCTTTCTCTCCTTTTATCTGTTTACTGGAAATGGCTTCAGTGAAGGAGAAAAGTGCTTAGAGTTATAGGCAATATCAATTGCCTCCCTACCTCCATAACTCAATTACCCTGCCTTTTTTATCATGGTAAGAAGAAAGTTTATTTATTTGCATGTGTCCTCACATATCCTTGTTTGTGTGTGTGGAAAGCCTTCCCTTTTTAAAAACTTTTTTTAAACTGTGGATTCAGAAAAAAAGAAGAACTATTCCATTTTCACATGTCATGGGATGTTTTATGTATAAGCTCCATTATGGACCACATACGTTTCAGAGACTGTAGCTTAGCTTCCTGCTGATATAAAATTAAAATGATTTATTAGCAGTGTTTGAGCAGAATAATAGTTTGAATCTGGGATAGCTGGGGTTGGAGATAGGGGAAAATTAGAATAGCAAAGAGGGGAAAGTGTGTGGTCCAGGAAACAATTGCGTCATCACTTGACTGATTTCTCTAGCTTCTGTGGCTTCCTCAGCTAACCTGTTTCTGAGGTGGTGCTCTTATTTTAAACAGAATGAATTTATCAGAATGGTGTCAGGCTGGGCTTGTTATCATTAAAGCTCTGTCAGCATTTCCATTACAAATGCTTAATTCAAGAGTTTATGGCCAATTGCATTTTTGCCAACCTAGTAATATTCCATCCTCGGTATTCAGATGTATGAGCTTAATGCATGAATCAAACCTTTTACTTAAAGGCAATGTTAGTTGGAATTTAATTAGTTAGTTATGAAGTTTCATTTTGAGAAGTAGTACCCCCAGCTCACTTGGGAAAATATGGTGCTTTTTCTTAGGGGGAGGATATTGGATAGCCGTTATATTTTCCCCAAATTAGAATTTCTAATGTATAAATATATGTTTATGTAGATTTTGAATTTAGACCTATGATTTTACTAGGATGGTGAACTCTTGGTAAGGAAACACTTTCTACCAATGCAATTTGGTCCCTTTTCTGTGACTTTTGGAAAGTTATCTGCAGTACTGAGAGGGTCAGAGACTTGTCCAGGGTCACACAGCCAGTACATGGCAGAGGTGGGACATATATGTGTGGGAGGCAAAAAGACCATTGGCTCAGGGGTCAGAGGATCTGGGTTCAAATCACACTGCTGACACTCTACCTCCATAACATTGGGCAAGTCATTGAACCTTCTTGGGCTTGATGGCCTTCAAGTGCCTTTCAGTTCTGGATCTATGATTCTATTATTTGTTACATGTTCTGGATCTATTATGATTCTATGCATTTATTACATTTGATAGAAAAATCCTGTGATCACAGGATTTTAGAAATGGGATGGATATTTAGGATTTAGGATATTAGGATTACTGCTTCATTTTATGGAAGAGAAAATGAGGCCAAGAGAGATTAACATATGAAGGACTGAACATGTCAATTGGTGCAAAAATATTATAATTTCACTTTGAATAGAAGTTTTCATCCTACTATCTTTATTTCCTTTGCTTTTGCCTTATGAACAAAACCAAATTCACTTCATCAATTGGTCCTTTAAATATTCTTAAATTCTGATTTTTCTATTAATTGACTTATTTACGTGCATATCCCAAGTCACAAGACCAGGATTTGAACCCATGTCTTCTGACTCCAAACCTAGGGTTTTAAAAAATATACATTTCTGCATGTTTACTAAATAGGACAGTGAAATGCTTTCAGTGGCTACTGGGGGGACCTGGAGAAAAGTGGAAAGGATGGACTGGATTTTCCTTAGTACATGGAGGTCCTTTTATTTGCTGAAAACTAGTGAGTTTTGCTCAGTTCTTCAGGTGTCTTTCTTTTCTTTTGCAGGGATGATGAATAAACATCATCCCGCGTGTCCTGGGCTCTTGATGATTGAATAAATTATTTTTTTCCAGGGCCTTAGTGAAACCCCTTATTAATGGCTATGTGAAATGCTCTTAGAAGCATATTTAAACATGGAATTTTTTGTTTAGTCATTTCAGTTGTATCTGACTCTTCGTGATCCCATTTAGGGCTTTCTTGGCAAAAATGCTGGAGTGATTTGCCATTCCCTTCTCCAGCTCATTTTACAAATGAGGAAACTGAGGTGTTAAGTGACTTACAGTTAAGTAATTTGCCCAGAATGACACAGCTAGGAAGTGTCTGAGGCTAGATTTGAACTTGGGAAGATGAGTCTTCCTGACTCCAGGACCTGCCCTCTGTCCACTGTGCCATGTAGCAGCTCTGGTGGTATGGAAAGCACTACTCTAACAAGATGAGTCTTATTTAATTTCTCTTGGCCTCAGTTTCCTCATATGTAAAATGAATGTTCTTTGAAGTATTTCTGATTCTTATTTTTTTAAGCTTCAGACACGGATCTCATCATATATTCTCCTGGACGAGTTACCAGGGGCATTTCACTAATCAGGTGGTTTCTTAAATTGTCCTAGGGAGCATTGCTCACTGATTTAACCATCTTCTAAACATACCAGTGAAGATCAGATTGGGGAGTCCTTAGGGTGTGGGGAGGAATCAGACAGGAGAGTCTAGCTGACAGCTCCTTTTTTTTGTTGCTGCTCTGGTGGGGTCCTGCCCAAAGTTAAGCAAACCAAAGTCCAAGAGGTCACAGGGGGCTTTAAATCTACTAAGTCTTTGGAACTCAGGTCTCCTGTGGTTGCTTGGAAAAGGGCAAATCTGATATGAATGCATGATTACCCCTCGATGGGGCCGGGCCCAGTCTCCCCATCCACCTTGGCTAGCAGTCTAACTCAGTTCCACTAAACACAGAGGCCTCAGGGGGGTTGTTTCTCTTTTAGGTTCCTGACTTGCTTCATAAATGCGGGAGCCCAGGAGAATGATAAGCTGGCTAATCACCTGTGCAGGTGGTTTTTGTTTACTGGAGAGGCATGGAAGAGGCACATTAATAGATGAAAAGTGAGCCAAGAGGGTCCCAGCTTCATTAGGCTGCAGTGAGTGCACCTGCTGGCCCTGAAACATTCCATCCTCTGATTTACATACAATTCCAGATACCAAGGAGAGGCCCTAGGGAAGAGGTGGGTTTTTTTTTTAATTCTTTTTTGGCTGTCCGGCTGAGCAGTTGGTTGGCACATAGCAGGCCAGGTTTTGTCATCATGTCATTATTAAAATGCATTTTCCTGCAGCTGTATTATTTATTAGTGTACATACCCTTTTTCTTTTGGCACCAAAGAATTCCATTTGGGGAATTTATCCAGCCAATTAACTCTTTAGCCTGAGACAATTAATGACTGGAGTACAAAAGTTAGCGAAAACATTAGCTGAGAGTCTTATATCATCACATTTGCTTAAGGTTGGATGCCACTGGAGATGATTTTTAAATTTACCCAAGAAGCCCAGAAGAGGTCACTCAGCCAGTGCTGTCTCATGGGGGAAAAAAAAAAATCACAGGGCAGGATTGTGGAGGACTGACTCTGCTGTGGAGCTCTGGCCTAATATTTTCATCTTAATTCCACAAATCAGCTGGTCAACAAGCACTTATTAAGCACCGTTTGCAAAGCATTGTGCTAGAGGCTGGTATGAAATGAAATATTTCTAGCCCTCAGGGAACTTCCATTCTATTTACGAAAACAACATGTTCACCAACATTTAAATATGAAATAATCTGAAGCAAGATGGGGTATTATTAACCGATAGGGGTTGTTGTTCAGGAAAGCTTTGTGTAGGTGGTAGCACCTAAGCTGAGCCTTGGAAGAAGCTAAGGTTTCCACGAGGCAGAGGGGAAAGGCAAGGTACACATTGGAGATGCCATCTACAAAGACTGGAGAGTAGAAATGAAATACCAGGTTCAAGGAACAGAGACAAAGCATGTTTGGCTGCAATACACATTGCATAGAATGGGACAAATCCTGACATGATGTGTAATTTAATATTTGATGAAGACTCTCTCTACTCTTGTGATTTGGCTTCTTTGCTATTTATAGTCTTAGGTACCTGGAGACTCTGAAAAGCAAAGTGACAAGCAGCTAAGGTCACATAGCTAGCTAGCATCTATTAGAGGTGGGGACTTGAACTTCTGGACACCAGGCATGGCTTTCTATTCACTATAGCACTCTGTCTTTCTTTGTACCAGTGGAATATGTGAATAGTATTAATAGGATTAAGTTTGTTGAGGAAGCCAGACTTGTGGAGGGCTTCAAATGTTTAGTGGAAGGCTAAGAAATTTACATTTTGTTTTAGAGACAATAGGGAGCTGCTGAAAATTTTTTGAGAAAGGAAATGACATGGTCAGATCTATATTTTAGGAAGAGTGTTTCATTAGCAGTCTGGATGGATCTGAACAAAGGAGACAGAAAAGACACTAGAAGCAGGTAGACCAACTAGGAAGCTATTGTAATAGTCCAGAATGAGAAGCTAGGAGAGCCAGATCTAGGGTGGTAACCATGTGAATAGAGAAAAGGGAATGGCTTTGAGAGATGTTATAAAAGTGGAATGAACCAGAGTAGGTGATGCCCTAGATTTAGGTGGTGTTGGATACAAAAGAGTGAAGGATAACTTTGACATTTGTAAATTTGTGACTGGAAGAATAGTGATGCCTTCAACACAATCTGGGAGGTTTAGAAGAAGAAGTTTAAGAGAAGATGATGAGTTGTCTTTTGGACCTATTGGACTTGGAGGGGAGATGTCCAGCAACTAGTTTATGATGTGGCACTCAAATTCATGAGGGAGATTAGGTCTGAGTATATAGATTTGGAAGTCATCTGCAGAAAGATGATAATGGAATCCATAGGAGAAGATAATTTATAAAAAGAGAATGCCAAGTAAGAAAAATGCCCATGACAGAGCTTTTGGGGATTTATATTCCTTAAGGAATCAAGAGACGGATGGCAAATTAGCAAAGGATACTGAGAAAGAACAATCACACAGATAGAAGGAGGAAGAAGAGAGAACATTGTCTTGGGAGCCAAGGAAAGAAATTTTTTTTTAAAGAAAAGGAGGTGGTCAGTAGAGTCAAAAGGTAAAGAGAAGTCAAGTAGACTTTGGACTGAAAAAAACATCATTGAACTCAGCAGTTAAAGGATAGTGGGTAAGCCTAAGAAGACAGCAGTATCTAGAGTTGAGGAGTCAGGGCTTGGAGCAAAATATAAAAGAATCATGGATAACCAGAGCAAAGGATAAGAAAATCAGTGGAGTTTTGAGGAGTGGAGTATGAGAGAAGAGAAGGTTCCGGGCAGATGATTCTTATATAAGAGGTGAAGCCCTCTTAAAAAAAGCCTACGGAAGAAATCATTTAGGGAGAGAAAGGGAGAACTGCTACTGTGGAGAGCTTGGTACTCATTCAGGGAAGGAAAAGGATTGCTAGGTAACAACGAATGCTTAATTAAGATTAGATAACATGTTTTTTTTGTGGAATCATTTGGCAACATTGCAAGACTTTGTCTATGAGTATTCACTAGAAATTGGAAATGCATGAGATTGGTTGGAAAGTTCAGGGTGGGGATTATGGTGCGGCAAAAATGAACAATGATGGGACAGTGAACAAGGGATTCAAGGGTAGAGGACAGTGAATAGAGTTGAACTGGTAAGCTATCAGTTGTAAAAGGAGAAAAATGAGACCTCAGGGGTGATGGACTGGAAGAACAGGGAGAGAAAGAGAAGCTAGCAGTCAAAAAGAAGATCAAGAATACAAAGAGAATTAAGGCAGAAGGAAAGAAGGAAAGGTGGAGGAGGCTATGATCAGAAAGGGGAACCTCAGCATTCTGGTTCATGGAGACAGTACAGTTATGATGGTGAAACATATAACACAACTGACCCTGTGGGTACCTGAGCTGTAGTAAAAAATACAGGTCTTGGGGGCAGCTACGTGGTGCAGTGGATAGAGTACCAGCCCTGGATTCAGGAGGACCTGAGTTCAAATATGACCTCAGACACATAACACTTACTAGCTGTGTGACCCTGGGCAAGTCACATAACCCCACTTGCCTAAAATAAATAAATGAATGAATGAATGAATGAATAAATAAATAAATAAATAAAAGATACAGGTCTTGAGAACTGAGGAGACTGGAGAACTTGGAGGCCAATATGTTTGAGGGGACATCACAATGTATATTGAAGTCCCTAAGTTGAAGTTCATGATTTGGGATGGAAGGGAAGACTGTAATCCTTAAGAAAGGACCAAGAGTCTCCTGGAGACCAGTAGATGTTTAGAATCAGGATGGAATATTGAGCCTTAAAGGAAGAGTGGTTGGTCAGTGATGGTAGCAGAGGAAGGGTCTGGAAGTTGCAGTTGGGATTGCCTATTTTTCCTCTTGGCCCAGTGAATCAAGGGATTTGAAAGAAGTACCCAGTACCACATGAGGCGGCCAGGGATGCCATGTCTTCTGGAGAAAGTCTAGTTTCTGTCTGTTCTAGAAGATCAAAGGCCACATATTTTCAGAGATGGAGGGAGGACCTCAGAGGCCATCTCTCTCATTTTACAGATGAGGAAACTGAGGCTTAGGGAAATGCCTTGCTTGAAATCACCCAGTTGGTAGTAGCAGGACCTAGATTTGAAACCATGTCCTCTGACTCCGAAGTTATTCTTTCCACTATATTATTCTGCTTCCCCTTTGGGAAGCATGCAGCAGGAAAATGTCTTAAGGATATATGTTAAAGATAGAATGGGAATTCCAGAGGGCAGGATGGAAATGGATGGCAGAGAATGATATCAACTGGGGTGGGTTAGGATTGAGTTGGACTTTGAGGACAGACCAGGAAGCAGTATCAGGGGAAAGGGTTTGCAGCAGACAGACTCTTAACCATAAGGATTAACAGAGGTAGATAGTGATCACCCTTTTTTTACACCACACTTTGGGTCATAGTTTTAGAGTTAGACAGGACCTTAGAAGTCACCTACCACAAACTCCTCATTTTCCAGGTGGGAAAATTAAGATCCAAATAGAATCTGGTCCAAGGTCACTTAGAAAATTGTATAGCCAGAATTCAAAAACCGGACCTCAGGGTCCTTAAAACCAGTATTTTCTAATACAACTGTACTACTTTACTTCTGGGGGCTTCAGATGATCTATGGTTTTTTCCAAAAGTAAAATCAAAGGATAAATTTTTGTCACATCAGAGTCTATTAGGAAAAAAAAAAACTCCCGGGTTCTAAAAGACATTCCAAAAGAGTGATAAAAATTATATGCGTGTACACATAAACATGCATGCAACACATGCACATGCATGCAATACACACATGTACACACATATGCTGTATCTATGTGTAAATTTTATCACATGTTTACTATAAACCAAGTACTATGCTAAGTATTAAGTATACCAATAAAAGTAAAAAAATATAGTTCCTATGCTCAAGATGGCTGCATCTTAATGGGGGGGTGGAAGATGACACATGAAAGGGAGTTGAAAAGTGGGGGGTGGCAGGATACCTGTTGGGGCAAGGCTGTCCTAGAAGGTAAGGAGTTAGAAAAGTGAGCAGAGCCTTGAGTGAAGTGATCAGGGCATGGGGTTCTCATGAGGCAGTCTGGGTCAAGGAGAGAAGTCCTCATGGTGAAGGCATGTCCCAAGTGAGTAGAGGAGATTCAGGAGGTACACTTAATAATTGTTTATCTAGCCAGGAAGAATATTTTAAATGGGACCACACATATTTGGATGTATAAATTCTGATACATTCCTTTAGAAATTATCTCCCCACTGTTCTTGCTCACAAGTATTAAAGCCACCAAGCAATGGATTGAAGCTCTATTCTGTTGTTCTAACTGTACTTTGAGTCTTAAAGCAAGAGAAACAATTAAGGCAGATTGCTGAATTCCATATTGTGTATCAGCGGGCCATGAACACAGAATCTTGAGCACTGCTTGTCTACAGACTGCTGCCTTGGAATCTGCAATCAGACAGGCAGCCTCACCTGGAAACAATTTGATCAGAACATGGAACCACTGAGAATTCCTGCCAACGTTCAAAACCCTTCATGATTCCTGTTCCAGTCAATCACTGTTGTGGAAATGAAAGCCAATGACTATTCTAATTTCCATACGACTTCACACAGTCTTTTACAGACTAGACAATATAGTCCCACAGAGGAGCAGCTTAGAAAAGCAGCAGGGAGAAAAACTAGACATGCTTTTTGGAATCTTGCATGAGTCTTTGCCAGCAAAACTCTTCTCTGTGTTGATAAGGCTAGAATACATCAAGTGGAGCTTAGCAAGGGGATTCATTTGACGACACCGTCTCACATTTTCCTGGAAAATTTTTCTAGGCCTGCTGAATGATTTCACAAAGATCCCTGAGACAATCTTGCATAAATTATGGCATCTTCAAGGTAATTCCAAGTATTCTAAGCCAGTCTCCCTTTCTACAGGAATCTCCTTTGAAACCTGTTCCCCCAAGCGTAAACCTATTAGGTGATGGGAATGGATTCAATGCCCAACAAGATATCCTATTCTGTCTTTAGACGGAATCAGTTAGAATTACAATGTCCTTCCCTGTTCTTGTCTCTTAAAATATAAAACATACATCTAATTTCTCTTTGGAATGATTGGCCTTGAAATATTTAAGATATCTATCCCTCAAGTCTTTTTTCTCCAAGGTAAACATCTCAACAACATATAACACGGTCACTTGGCTATCTTGATCATTTTCCTTCAAGAAAAGTCTATTTTGTCAAATTTCCTCTTAAGTTGTGATGCCCAGAACTGAAAGTGGCCCTCCATATGTGGCTTGACCAGTGCAGAGTACAATAGGACTACGAACTTATTCGTTCTAAATGTTATGTTTTCATTAATGTAGTCTATAATTGCATTACTCTCCTTGAGTGTCTCATATAATCTTGACTTGCATTCTATTAAACCCTCTAAATGTTTTGTTCCACATAGATTTACTACAGTTCATAGTGTAGCACAGGCTTTGGGCTCATTCTCTCAATCTATACTCACATTAGCAGGTTGCATCCTCAGAACATTACTCCTATTCCCATTGAGATTGTAGGGGCAATTCTGACGGGCTAAGATTTTTCTAAAACTTTGCTAATGAGACCCCATCCAGTGTGTTCCTTTAATATCAATCTGCCAATCAATTCACCCAATATCAATTAACCATTTAACATCAATTAACTTTTAAAAATGGATATTTGCTAAGAAGGTACAGTGAAGACTGAAGTACAGCAATATCCTGTTGAACTGGGGTTCAATCTCCCCTTTATACACCTCCTCGTCCTTGGGAAGAGTAGACTGAAGCTTAAGATGGTTGCTACAGAACATCCTCCCCACTAAATTTACTTCTGGATGTGGCAGAGCCAATAGAGAAGTCACTTAATTGCTTGAAGGATGTGGTACCTTGGTTGCTGAGTCCATCCCTTCTGGCCTTGATTAAACAGGTCTTTCCTCGAGACTGACTCTTCACTGGACTTCGCTACTATTATTACTGGCTCTGGTTGCTGAGGGGATCTTTGATAGTTTTTCTGACCTTTTAGAACTTACATTTTTGTAACCTAGTCCATTTGGTATCTAGTACTCATTCACTTAAGATCAGGAAAGAATAAACACAGGGACAAAAAAAAAGAAAAAGAAGTGTCATGTACTCACACAGCCTAGCTAGGTGGTGATGTAAGGCAACTGGGGTAGATCATTGCTGTTACCTCTCCCCCTACCTGAAGACCCCCAGAAATCTTACCTCTTGACACCAAGCAAGAGAGTTTGTCTGTTTGAACCTTTTGTGTACATACACAGTTTCAGCCTAGCAGTCACTGAAAAGTAATTTTTTTGGGTTACTTTGGAAGGCAGAAAAGCCAGAGGGAAACCTGTATGTGCCCTGCCCCTCCATGCTTCATTTCAGGAAGCAGGCTCACCAAGCCTCCTTGGGCAGCAGACAGAGACTGTCCATGGTCTAAAGCAGAGGTCAGGAACTTTCAGCCTTGAGGCCACATGAGGCCTTCGGTACGGTCCTTGGGTCCTTGGGTACGGTCTTTTCACTGAGTCTGAGTTTTACAGGACAGATCCTTTTATTAAGGTGATTTGTTCTGTGAAGTTTGGATTCAGTCAAAGGTCATACCTGAGGACCTACAGGGCTATATGTGGCCTCCAGGCCGCAGGTTCCCTACCCCTACTCTAAAGACTAAGTCCTCATTAGCTAGGTTCCCCATTTCAATAGGATCATAGATTTGGAGTTCTAAGTAATCTTAGAAATTATCTAGTCCAATCCCTATATTTTTACAGGTGAGAAAACAGCCTTCAGAAGGCAAGCAATTTGCCCATTGCTACACAAGTAGTGAGTAATAGGGTGAAGGTCTGAACCCAGGTCCTTTGGGTCCAAATCTTCTGTACATTGCCTGCGTACTTCACGATGTGACTTAGTTTACTATGTTCTGAAAAATACCTTTAAAAGACGGGTTCTTAATTTAGGGTGCACAGACCCTCAAAATTTCAGAGAGGTCTGTGGTTTTTAAAAAATATATAAATATTGATATAAATTATTAGTCTTATTAGTATTATTATAACTTAAATACAATTGGTTTTCTTTATACTGTTATATATTTATGTATTTAATTTCATGAATTTAAAAACATTATTCTGAGAGGTTTCACCAGACTGTCAAAGGGGTCTATGACACATATCGAAAACTGAAGAACCTGGGTCTTAAGGTAATGAACTTGGGTTGAATGAGTGGAACTGACTGTTATTATAAATGTGAATTAACAGTGTGCATATTTTATTTGCTAGAACAGATATTACCCTCAACCCTGGATCTGTGATAGCATCTGCTGCTTCCTTCTTGCCCCCCAAGTAGGCAGCATATTCTTGTTCTGTCCCCTTCTTTAAGTAGCAAAATCCACAGGATGATACTCTGTTAGAAGTTATTGTGAAGCAGTGAGTGACTTCCTTCTGCATAGGGCCTCATGAAAAGAGACATTTAATCTGTGCTTCTGGATGATGGAAGTGACTGTTCCTACTCTCAGTGCTTATTTAAATTATAGTCACACTAGAGAGATCATTTAATCCAGCTTTAAGAGACTTACCCAAGGTCCTATGGTTGGTTAAGAATAGAACAAGAATTGGTATTAAGATGTCCTTTTTTTCAGTATAGGACAATCTGCTCTGCTGCTTTTGACATCATAGAGTTAGTGAATTATAGATTTAGTCAATCAATAAACCTACTATGTGCTATGTGCTGTGCTAAAAATGAGGAATACTGAAAAAAGGTGAAAGTCATTTCTCTCAAGGAGCTCACAGTCTAATTGTGGAGACAACATATAACCATGATGTATAAACAAGAAATGTTTAGGATAAATTAGAAATAATTGGAGAGGGAAAGCATTAGCATTAATGGGGATTGGGAAAGAAATCAAGGCATCAAAAGGTAAAACTGAGTTGCCCCAGGACCTCCCCCTTTAGAACTCAGGACTACCACCTCCAAATCCAGTGGTCTTTCCACTATACCAATCAATCTCCCTATGTTATCTGAAGATGAGAATTAGTAGGTTAATGGAGAGGTGAATCAGAGCCCATGCCCCCTTTGGTTATACTTTATCTAGTTTTAAGGAAATCTTAAAAGGGGAAGTGCTGCAAATCATCTACTTCCTCCTGCTGCAGAACCAAGACTGTTAGGAGGATGTTAGCGGGAAAGTAAGCAAAATTTGAGGAGGGGGAGCCTTGATGCAGATTTGCAGGTTTTTATCAGTGGGATTTGAGCTGTATGGAATTGGAGAACAGAGAGAGATGATTAAGTTTAGGAAGAATGACTACTCTTCTTTTTTGTCTCCAAATCATAAAGAAAGCTCACTCCAACAGAGGTATTAGTGATTTCATGTGTTACCAGCCCTAGGACTATTTGCCTTAAAAGAGAACCGAAGTGAGGAAAATATTTATGACAAAGGAATGAATCTTCAATGGTAAGATATCAAGTTTCAGAAAGAGACCCTAAAGGGAATTTAGGGTTGGGTGGGGTTGGTAGGCTAGAGGGCCATCCTGTCCCCCCTTTCAATCCTGACAGCTCTGTCTTCAAGGTTGGGGTCAAAGAGGAATTCTACCTTAGAAGAACTGAGATTATTGGCATATAGGAACAGAGTATATGAAAGGTAAATTGTTGAAGTGGGTTTTTTTTTTTTGATACTGTAGGAAAGATTTCCTTATAAACATTGTCTCATTCTATTTTAGAAGCTCACTAATTGTTCCTGTACTGAAAAGGTGGTGACCACAGGGGAATATTTCCCATTCAGAGCTCAGTACTCTTAACTGACATCCTCCTAATGTCTTTGCACCTTGGAAAACTATTGAGGTCCGGTTGGTTTCTCCATATCTGTGAACCAGTGTGACTGTGTCCCTGCCTCCTGAGGTCCAAGGAGTTGACTGTTAGTTAACGAAAGGCTTTGAGATACTTAGATATAGTGCCAAATCAGTGATTCAAAAGAAAAAAAAAACCACCACAATATTTGCATTACTGGAGTGGAGGAAAAAAAATCTGGTATTCCCAAGGAGAGAAAGCTATCTTATTCTATGTAAATATCCTTATTTTAAGTGATGAATGATAATACTCTGAATGAATTATCCTAGGCTTATGTAATGAGAAAAAATAGGCAAATGCTTTTGTCACCAGTTAAGTATTTATTAAACACCAACTGTGTATCAAAGAGATTACAATCTGAGTGGGAGCCAAGGCTGTGTCCCACATGAAGAAATAATGAAAAGTGAGTGCTGAAAGAATATTTAGGACTAAATTGTGTGGGAGCAGTTAGGGGAAAGGTGTAAGTGTAGCAGAGATCCCTAAAAGCTAGAGTAGTCAGAGGAGGCTTCATTGAGATAGTCAGGTTGGTCATTAAAGGATAAGCAGGATTTGAATAGGCAGAAAAGAGAGGGGAAAAGAGGTAGGAAAGAAGAAAAGAGGAGAAAAGGGGGAATGAGAGAAGTAAAGACATGCAGAAACATAATGCTTTTGTCCCGTAATAAGAACATCTTGTCTTAAATGGAGGGTGATGCTGTGCCTCACAAACTGCATTCCCTTCAAACCTTGAAATAAAATCTTACCTCACAGAGGACTGTGCTGTTGTGATCAAAATACCTACACTACCTTGGCTCCCATTAATCTGTGTCCTGGTTTGGTCTATTTTCAGTTGTATCATGGTTATAAGGTGTCTACCATTTTATAGTTGTCTTTACTGGGTCATTGATACATCCTTTCATTTGCTCCACAGAGCGGCTTGCGTGAAGAACCTTTGGTTAGTCACTGATGTTGACAATAATACTTTGTTCATAGAGGGTTTTATGCTTTCAAAGCACTTTCATATGGAAAGAGCACAAGGCTTGGAGTCAGAGGGATGGGGGTTGGAATCCTTACCTGCTATTTACCTTCTGTGTGCCCTCAGGTAAGTCATTTCTCCCTTTGGGGCTATCTTTAAAATGATGGGGCTTGACTAAATGATGTCTAAGGTCCCGTCCAGATCTAAGTCTTTTGTCCTGTGAGTCTTATTTCCTCTCTCCAAAAATCACGTGAAACAGGTAAGAGCAGCTGGCGCCCATATTTTAGGAGATATTTTAGCCTTGAATAGTGGCAGAGTTAGGCTTATATCTCTAAAGTCTCAGCCCTTTCTCCATCAGAGTTGGAGTTTTCATCATCATCATCATCAACATCATCATCATCATCCTCATCATCATCATGCCAGCAATTATATAGTTCTTTATGGTTTACATGTTAGCTCATTTTATCCTCACAACAACCTTGGGAGGTAGGTTTCACTATCCCCATTTTACAGATCTGGAAAGAGGTTTAGAGAAGGTGCTTGAAGATCCTTAGAGAAGGATCACAAAGGTAAGGAGGTAGGGGCAGCTAGGTGGTGCAGTGGATAGAGCACCTGCCCCGGATTCAGGAGGACATGAGTTCAAATCCAGCCTCAGACACATAACACTTACTAGCTTAGCTGTGTGACCCTGGGCAAGTCACTTAACCCCCATTGCCCAACCCCCAAAAAAAAACCCAACCAAAAAAAACAAACAACAAAAGTAAGGAGGTGTCTCAGGAAGAATTTGAACTCAAGTCTTCCTGACTCCAGGTCTGGTAGTCTACCCGTGGTACCACTTAGTTGCTGACTACATGCTAGTAACAAGCTATGATTAGTACACTAACTTCAAATGGTAATGGACACCAGGTCTCCATGATGGCTGCCTCTACATAATGGAAGAGTTATTGCAGAGCTAACATTGGCTGATTTCATTAAATCAATGAGAGGAAACATGTCTTAGTTGCATAGAGCAGAGATCAGGCTTAAAACTAAGAAGATCTGAGTTCAAGTCCCACTTGTGCCTCATGATAAACTGTGTGATTGACCTTGGTCAAGTCACTTAACTTCTCACTGCTCTAGGTAACTCTCTAAGATTATAAATTGCCCAGCTGCTACCTTCCTGATTTAGTAGAAGGATACTTAAGATGTGAGTGAGAAATTGCTTATTCCAGTTACCTTAAGGAGCATTGTTAAATTACCCCCAAATTCTGAAAGGAAAATTAATTCCTCTTAAATTTTATATCACATGGTAGTTTTCTGTTGTTTGTTGTTTGCTATTGTATCCTGGAGGGGGGGGAGTGGGAGTGGGGCATAGCATGAAGGGAGAAAGGAAAGGAAGATAGCCAATGAGCCTCATTAATGAGGTCAACATCTGGAGAATAAAATGGCTATACTTCTATTTATATTCTATCGGATAGTATATTGGGGATATAATGTGTGTGAATTTTTTAAAACTGTAGTCATGAACCTAAATTTAGAACTGGAAACAATTAAGAGAATCTGCCGGTAAACAGAGAAGGGAAAAGGGAAAGGAGACATGAATGGGCTAGTGGAGGAGGAACACAGGCAACTCAGTGAGGAGGAAGAAGAAGAGGAACAGGGGGATATGGATTCAGGGGATGGCAGTGTTCCCAGAAATTAGAGTAAGATGTTCTTTGCAGGTTTCCAGTATTCTCCAAACAGCTGCACTCCTGGGACTACTCTTGTGACTTTATTAAAAACAACAACAACAAAGAAAAAAAACCCCTAACTTCTCTGTGCCTACACACCAAGCATTAGTCAGAAGCAATCATTAACGCTTAATTAAGCAGAGTATGCACCATACTTGGAGAGCATGATGAGAATGCTGCTAAATGGGGGATCCCCAGGGGACTCCAGAACACAAAGGTGTCCAGTTTGTGGTGATGTGTGCCTTTCTAGTGAGCTCTGGTCTCAAAAAAGCCATGCTACCTCCTTCTGTGGGAAGTCTTGCAATAATTGCATTATCATTGGGATAAAAAAATAAGGTAATAGCTTAGTTTTATAGAAACATTTTAGATAATTTAATTAAATACTGAACAGTTTAATTATGGACCTAAAATTCCAGGCGTACTACCATAGTCAGCCCTGCAAGAGGTTGACTCTTGAGAATGGTTTTTGGTGTTGTGCATTCTTAGGTTGAACTGTCCATAAGCTTGCCCTCACAAGGTGAATGGAAATCAATGGATTGCCCAGCTTCTGAATCATCTGAATTCTACATGTGAGGTCTAATATATTTTCTAGTCTACAGCTGGCCAATGAGTTCAAGTCATTGCTTTTTAACAACAACTAACTGGTTTTGGAGGAAGGAGTTCATATTCTCTCTCTCTCTTTCTCTCTCTCTCTCTCTCTCTCTCTCTCTCTCTCTCTCTCTCTCTGTATATATATACACACACACACACACACACACACACTGTATAAATGAACTATGTATTATCTGTGTGTATACTGTATATAAATTATAAACACATACACACATATATACTCAGTATGTTTAGTATATGTGTGCATGCATGTACATGCACATATATGTATACATATGATCTCCATATGCCCATATATCTACGTATGTGTATATATATACACTTAATATAATACATATATAATCTATATACCACATATAAAATATATTGTTTATATTTTGATACATGCACACCAACAGAACTAGTTCATATTAAGCAAACTTTATTTCCTTAGGAGTGAAATTTTCAGCTTAATTCGACAGGTACTTATTTAGTACCTAACATAAGCAAAGTGGAGCAGGTAGATGGCTCAATAGCTAGAGTGCCAGACCTAGAGTTAAGAAGACTCATCTTCCTGGTTCAAATCTGGTATCAGACACTTAACAAACTCTATCACCCTGGGCAGGTCACTTAACCCTGTTTGTCTCAATTTCTCATCTGTAAAATGAGCTGGAGAAGGAAATGGCAAACCACTCCAGTAACTGTGAAGAAAACCCCAAATAGGGTCATGAAAAGTTGAACATTACTGAAAAAAAGATTCAAAAACAAAACAACATGCAAAGTCCCATGCTGGGTATGGTCTGGAATACAAAGAAGTAGAGAGTCCTGTCTGCCCCCAACTAGCTTTTGTTCATACTGGGAAGATGAGTCATGAACACAAAACATTCAAATGATGTATGTATGTATGTGTGTGTGTGTATCATTCCTATCCAAAATGATACTGACTAGAAGTGCTTATAGGGTTCAGAGGAAGGAATGATTGCTGTAAACACTGGAGTTAACTGGGAAGGCTTCCTGAAGAAGGTGGGATTTAGACTGGGCTTTGAAAGAAGGGGCAAGGAAGAAAAGAAGAGAGGCTGAGGTAAGGACCTCAAGAGGAGAGAAAATCCAGAAGATTCTAAATCTATTTTATGCATATGATTTAGTCCAATCCCATCCTTTTCCAGATTTGTTGTAAACAACTTGTTCAAGGTCACAGATGTGGTAAGAAACCAAGCCAAACTTGAAACTTCAGAGTCAGATTTTGAAATCTAGTTCTTTCCCACTATACATGCTGCATAGGATTCTAAAGATGGAAGGGTTAATTATGCACTCTAGAATATTGTCAGCAAGGTGCTCTCTTATTGTCTCCATATATTGAGTTTTAGTTGCCTACTAATCATTTTGGTTCTGTCCTTTGCAGTCCAAAAATCATTCTTGTCAGAGAAGACAAAACAAATTCGAATAGTTCTCTCCATAGACCATTATTGCTCCATCTACCATCTGCCCCAAGCAATGGTCCTGTCCCTTCTTTCAGCCTCCTTTCTTCTCCAAGATAGATTCACACACACATACACACACATTGTGCTTAGCTTTCCTCTCTAACTTCAGCTCATTTTGAGATTTAGCACCTCTGAAACAATTCTAAAGGGATTGTGTCATATTTTCATGTTCTTCCTCTATTAGCTATCCTAACCCAGACCTATCTGGCTGTTGCAGCCAATCAAAGGAGGCTCCCCTCACCCTTGTGGTAGGGGATATAGGGAGTCTCTAAGTTAGTCAGTTTGGCCATTGCAATGCTCCAAAGAACTCATTACGTATTTCTGCCATTTGAATTTGCTGTCTCAGCAAACAGGAAGGGGTGCATTTTTTAAACGCAGTCCTCATCCCAAGCTAAGTTCCTTGTCCTGAATTCAAAATGGTTCTCTGTGGTCTTTGGGAGACAAAAGCAGAGTCCGTTCACTTGTTTCCTCAGTGCCATACAGTAAAGTCTCAAAAGAGCCGGTCATGTGCAATTTCACAGGTACAAATGAAAATCACAATTATCTCCAAATACAAAGTTTTGCAGATTCAACAAAATGAGAAACATTTTACAAAGTTCACCAAATATTTTTGCTTCCTTTGCCTAATAGGGCCATTCTTAACCTACAAGCAAAAGAAAGAGCAAAGACAAGGAAAACTGGTTTTCATCTGGAATAGAAACCTGGTCTACCTGAGCTTTCTCAATTACATGGAACGCTCCCAAAAGGAATTTGGGATGAGGGGTTGACTACGCATCACCCTTTTCTAAGATGAGAAACTGTCATGAATGGGACTTATCTAATCATTCCCTCAGTGCATAAGGCTATCTATCTGCACTAAAAGTGTGCATTTCTGTGAAAGGCACACCCTTAAGCAATCTTCATAGAGGTCTAGGTAATTTTCTCTTGATCCTTATTCCAAAGTGCAACTGAAATTCCCCCATGGATCCTTGCCAAGGTAAACAAAATGGAATTGCCAACTCACCTATCAGGACAAGAAGACAAACAGGCTCAGTTATAGAAGTGGTAAGAAATGTTAGCTATTTTCAATATACAGTGCCATTCTACTGCCCCATTTACCTATATTATTCCTTTCGAATATATATAGTCGCCTATGGGCCCCACTTTACCCTCTAAAAGATTGCAGTTTTCTCCAACCCCTTCTTTTTCAGTTAAAAGCCCTATGGGTCAGATTTGTAAAAGCTGTACGTTAGGTATGTACATTTTGCCAGAATAAATCAATAAATATTTATTAAGTGCCTACTATGTACCAGGCACTATGTTAAGCCCTGGGGTTACAAAAAGAGGCAAAAGACAGCCCTTGTCTTTAAGGAGTTTACAATTTAATGGGGGAGAAAATGTAAAAACAAATATATACAAAGCAAACTATATACAGGACAAATAGGAAACAATTAGAAGAGGGAAGGGACTGGAATTAAAAGGTGTTGGGGAAGGCTTTTTGTAGAGGATAGGATTTTATCTGGAACTTGAAGGAAGCCAGGGAATAAGATATATTCCGTCTTTGGCCAAGAACCCATTATTCCTATTTTTAAGCCATAGTCAAATCCAAATCCCTTTCTCAGACAGCATCAGCTGAACCATTTGTCCCTCTCTCTGAAGCCCTTGTTTTCTAACATCATTAATGATAACAAATACCATGGTGCTCGTTGGCATTCATTTATTAGGTTCTGTCATTCTTGTTATGAAAACAAAATAAAAGTAAAATTTTTGGTGCTCTCCCATTGCCAAGCAAACAAAATTTGCATACGTACATGTATACATTGACTGTTTATACATAGTTTTTTGCATGTTGCTTCTACATTAGATTGTTAGCTCCCCGAGAGCAGGGATTGTCTTTGGACTTTAGGTCTATCCCCAGCACAGTGCCTGACACATAGTAGGTACTTAATTACCAATTGACTGATGGAAACTCAAAGCCCTCCATAATCTGGTGCCAATCTCCTTGTCCAAATTTAGCTTCTTACTTTATTTTTTAAAGAGAGTTTTATCTATCTTTATTTCATTTTTATTTAAAATTTTGAGCTCCAAATTCTAGCATTCCCTCTTTTTCCCCTCCCTGAAATGTTAAGCAAATACAGGTTATACATATGCAATTATATAAAACATTTCCATATTGGTCATTTTGTACAAGAAGCCTCAAATAAAAGAAAAATATGAAAGAAAGTGAAAATTAGCATGCTTTAGTCTGTATTCAGTCAATATGTCAGTTCTCTCTTTGGGAGTGGATAATACGCTTCATCAGTCCTTTGGGATTGTCTTAGATCTTTGTATTGCTGATAATAGCTAAGTCTTTCACAGTTCTTCATCAAACAATAATGCTATTTTTGTGTATGATATTCTCCTGGTTCTGTTCACGACACTATGCATCAGTTCATGTAAGTCTTCCCAGGTTTTTCTGAAATCATCCTGCTTGTCATTTCTTATAGAACGATAGTATTCCATTACATTCATATACCATAGCTTGTTTATCCATTCCCCAATTGATGAGTATCCCTTTGATTTCCAATTCTCTGCCACTACAAAAAAGACAGCTTCTAGAAATATTTTTTGCACAAATAAGTCCTTTTCTTTTTTTTATATCTTTGGGATATAGACCTTAGCTTTTTACTGTAGACAAGTAAAGATTTGTTCTCTATTCTCAGAAAACCGGACTATTGTTTGTCTCTTATTTTCATTATGCCTTTTCCTGACTCCATGGTTTTTCTTATGACATTCCCCAGGCCTTGAATGTGCCCCCAAATTTCCCGTATTCATGACCAAGAGGCAAAACATCTCTTCAAAAACATTTGATAAGGGCAAAAAAAATAATTTTCATATAGGTTAAAGTAGTTAAATGATCTATATTTAAAGGTGTCAAATTAGTTGGTAGTGAGAGGGAAAAAGGGTAAGAAATCTGTCACGTCAGATCTGGACCACTTTGACAGACCTCGTGGCAGAGTTCTTCAGGGCAACAGGCTACCACGTTCTGATCTCCTTCCTTTGACACAGTGTGGAAAATCCAGCTATTCCAGCATTGTTGAGCAGTGTTATTTTTGAACGGGAGCTATTTGACTTTGGTTGGGTTAGTTTCCACTTGTTGATTTCTCCCTTCCTCTCCCCACCCGCTTCTGAGGATTCCTTGCATTTGTGGGTCCCCTTTGTGGAGCTTGGTTGTTTGCGCTCCTGCAACTGTACTCAAATCACTTCATCCTCTTGGGTATCAGTTCCCTCATCCTGGGTGGTGTTGTGGATAGTAAGGTGCCCTTGGCGTTAGAAAATCCTTAGTTCAAATTCTGCCAGTAAGTACTGGTTATATAACCATCACTTAACCCTTTCCCTAGCTGCATTGTCCTCACCTATAAAATGGGGATGATAATAGCACTTACCTCCCAGGGCTATTATGAATGAATGAAGGGGAAAATATTTATTAAATATTCACTATGTGCCAAGTACTATGGATACGCATTTTTAAAAGGTAGACAATTCCTGCTCTCAAGGAGCTCACACTTAAGTTGGAGGAGATAGTTCATGGAAGAAAGTTTTGTTGCAGGGCAGATGGGTGCAGTAATGGGGCAGATGGCAAGACCCAGAGTTCCTTAGGTTACTTGAGCAGAATACAGAGGGCAGAGCAGATGGTCCATTTTGGTGGTCCTCCGTCTATCAGAAGGAATGAAAATGTTGACTTCAATCTCATTTAAACCCTATGAGTAGCCAAGCAGCCTAGGCAATGGGGAATGCAAGGGGCTAGGGCATCCTTGGTATAGTTATTCTTCCCAAGGAATGTTATGGTTCAGGGATTGTGCAAGAGGGGGAGAAAGGAGGAGGGATTTAGTGCGCCTATTGGTGACAGCTATATCTGCTGCTAAACTAATCTGGAGTGCAAACATGAAATGAGAAATATATGAAAAAGCACTTTGCAAACCTGAAAGTGTTATATAAATGTTTACTATTGATGTTACTGTTGTGGTTATTATTGGTAGTAGTAATAGTATTTGCAAAACGTAGAGATTGATGTCTAAAGGTTCCTTCTAACTGTTAACATTACAGGAAAAGGAAGAATTGGGACTCTGATTCTATTCTTTTTAATACACTGTAGTTACCTTAAAGTTGACAAATAACCATGTCTTTGTTGATTGTGATTCATCAAATTCAGATGTGACTTGAAAAGGAGGGCACAATTGTATTCTAACCCCCCAAAAAAAACCCATGCTGGATTTCTCTTGCACCAGATAGAACACCATTTGACTCCAAAATGGACTAACTGGGGATTCCTAAGGTGTCCAGGTTGCATCTTCCATTGACCTCCCATATTTTTAATAAGAGATACAACTGGGCAACATGTAGAAGCTGAAGATGACAGCTAACCCCACTGTGACAAGATTTTCCTGATTGTTGGTGACAATGAATTAACCCTAAGAATCACCCTTCTAAACCAATTAGTTTTTGCTTCCCTCTCTCCCCTTCCTTGAGAAGGTTCTTGGCAGCTGAAAGTGGCACAGGTGCACAAATTACATAATTAAATTTAACAAGCTTCACAATGTGATTGACCAGGTGTGGAAAAGGGGAAAAAATTCTTTTCGTTTTTAAAGATTTGATGAAAAAATCCTCTTTAATTCTCCATTGCCTCATTCTACCCTTCCCCAAGAAATTAAATTTGTGTTAATTTGATACTAGTCAGGAAGCTGGGTTTATAAGCAACTAAGGAAAGGAGAGCCTAACATAAAATCAGGCTCAGGCATGCTCTGCTGAAAATAGAATTGGCAGCTGAGAGAGCCAGCCTGCAGTTTAGGGCTTTGGGGCTGCCACTGGGAAGAAGAGCTGGGACCTGGTCTGTCTTCCTGGGAGCACGAAAAGGAATGTTTTGTAGCATTAATGATCACCTATCTCTGCCTCATAGGGAGCCACTTGGCCAGGGAAATAACCAGTAGGAAAAGGGCAAAAAAATCATTCTTATGTATTTTATCCTGTATGTTGACTAGAATAGAAGCATGCCCTAGTTTAAACAGGAAGGCATTTAATAGGGTAGGACATTTTTTTTTTCTGTCACAGAGCTTATTTGGACCAGTAATCCTTTTCCATTTTTTTTTTGTAAGTGGCATCTTTCTCCCTGATACAAGTTAAGCAGTGGAAAGTGGGAGAAGTTAAGGTCAGGGTGAGTGACCCTGGGGTCAGGCTAAGTGACTTATAAACCTGTGTATGGGAGGGAAATAATAGACATGTTTCCTAATTTTATAGTGAATTTCCCTATAAGTCAATCAATTGATTGACAAGCATTTTATACCAAATTTTCCTGTGAATAAATGAATCAGTCAACAAGGGGTGTGTGTGTGTGTGTGTGTGTGTGTGTGTAAGGACCTACTTATGAGGGAGTTACGGGGCATAGATCACTGGGCTTGGAGACAAGACCACCTGTGTTCAAATTTGGCCTCAAATACTTACTAGCTTTGTGGTCCTAAGTAAGTTACAAATCTCTGTTTGCCTCAGTTTCTTCAGCTATAAAATGAGGATAATAATAAACACCTACTTCCCAGATTGTTGTGAGGATCAAATGAGATATTTGTGAAGTGCTCTGCAACATGTTTGGCATGTAGTAGATATAATGTATGTATCACATATATATTTTATTAGATATTATATACATTACGTATGATCTATAAATATATAATTAAATATACAAATACATTCTAATATATATTTAATATATGTCCGGTACTATAGTTGCTGGAGAGTCAAAGACACAGGCATATACATATGCCCTTTCTTATCTCCACTTATTAAGATCTTTTTCCTTTAGAGCCCAAATCACATTCTCCTTACTCCTTGACGCCTTTGCTGATTCTCCCAGATGAAAGTAATATTCCCCTCCTCAAATATTCTTAGAGTTCATGGTGGGGGTGGGGTTTCTCCTTTGTTCCCATCACATTTTATCTTGCATCACACCTATTTGTGTATGTGTTACAACACCCCCCCCCCAAGGTCTTTGAGGCCAGACATTGTATTGTTTTTCATTTTTGAATCCCCAGGAATTGGTCCATGGCTTTGCAGGTCATTGGCTCCTATATTTAGAGCTGGAATAGAACTTATAGACTGTCTAGTTCAGCCCTCTTCCTTAACAGAGGAGGAAACAGCTTCAAAAGGCAAGTGCCTTGCTCATGGTCCAACAAATAATTAATGGCAAAACTGGGATTTGAATCTAGGGCTTCTTGACTCCAAAGCCAGAATTCTTTCTACTGTCTGGGATTCTTTTTTTTTTTTTTTTGGCTAGGCAATGGGGTTAAGTGACTTGCCCAAGGTCACACAGCTAGTAAGTGTTATGTGTCTGAGGCCATATTTGAACTCAGGTCCTCCTGAATCCAGGCCCGGTGCTCTATCCCTTGCACCACCTAGCTGCCCCTACTGTCTAGGATTCTTAACCTTTTTTTGTGTCACTTTCACAGTTTGGTGACCAATGGACTCCAATCTTAGAATAATATTTTTAAATACACAAAATACAAATATGTAATTATAAAAGGAAATCAATTATATTAGAAGAGTTATCACAATATGTATATTTTAAAAGTTCATAGACCACAGGTTAAGAACACCTGGACTAAACCATTTGGCCTCTCTCCAGGTTCTTAAAAACTGCTAAATTGAATTGAGTGGGAAAAACAAAGTATGCTGGATCTCACTTATTCCAGCTTTAGTATCTTTAAAACACTACAGTGGGTTCCAGCTTCTATTGCTCTGTGATAGAAATGTCAAATACATGATTGGAGAGGGCCCCATACAGCCCACAACACTCCTGAAGATAGCTACATAATGAGGTGAAACTTTAATTGGGAAAACAAAGATTTAAAAATGCAGTCTATCATAGCTAATGTGAATTTGTGGTTTTCTAAATTAATATGCACCCTTCATAGATCCATTTTTATTTGAGTTTGATTCTCCCTGAAGAAATTTTCTCATTTGTAGAAACCATGATTAGATACTTAAATGCAATCTCAGAAAGTGAAAGGATCATAGATTTAAAAATTGAAGGGAATTTAGAAGCTAACTCATTCAATGCCCTTGTTTTATAGATGAAGATATTAAGGTTCATTCAAGGGAGATGACTTGCCCCAGGTCATGTGTCTCCTAAGTTTCAGAGTCCACAGAGATAAGAGTTTCACCTCTTTCATTCCACATAATTACATAGTATTAGAGCTGCAAGGGACTTTTATAGATCATCTAGTCCCATTATTTAACTAGTGAAAGAATTGAGACTCAAAGAGGAAAGGGAAGGGTGAAAGTCTTAATTATCAAAGTATAATAAAAATTATTAAAATTTTATTTTTAATATAAACACTCAATAAAATGAGCGTTTCCATATACCAAGGATAAGAGAAGATTATAATTGAAACTGTGAATCTCTAACAGTTTTACTTTTCAGATAAATCATCAATTCACCATGGCACTTTTAAAGCATTCCTGCTTGTGTGATCATCCTGGAATTATAAAATCCTAGATCGATTCCTGGAAATTACCCCAGAGGCCACCTAGTCAGGTCCTTTCATTTCTTCAAATGATGAATGAATATCCAGTGAAAATTAAATGATTTGCCCAAGGACCATAAGAAGTAAGTAACCGACATCAACAGCTGCATTGAATCTGGGGGCATCTGGCTTGGATCAGGGGAAAGAATGATGGAATTGGCATCAGAGGACCTATGGGTTCAAATCCAGCCTCTGTCATTTAGTGTGTGACATTAGATGAATCATTGAACTTTTTTGTGTCTCGATTTGCTTATCTGTAAAATGGGAGGATTGGTCCACATGGCCTCTTATGCCTTCCAGTCACGACTAATAATAACAACTAGCATTTACATAGCATTTTTAAGGTTTGCAGAAATGCATTCCTTGTGCAATCTCATCTGATCCCCACAACAACCCTGTGAGATAGGTATTATTGTCCCATTTTTACAGATATTTAAATGGCAACTGAGAAAGGTTAAGTAACTTGCTCACAGCTTATGTCTGAGGTGGGATTTGAACTCGGGTCTACCTGACACCAAAGTCCAGAGGCATAGACTCCCGTAGTTCAAAGCTCCTCATGAAGATTCTCCATCTAGTTCAGGGGTGGGGAACCCAACAAATCCCCTTTTGTTCTGTGAAGTCTGGATTCAGTCAAGGGGCCACACTTGAGGACGTAGAGGGCCACATGTGGCCTCTAGACCACAGGTTCCCCACCCCTGATGTAGTTGTTATTATCTGATACATGGAATTGATCAGTATCCACATGCCAGCTGGTTGGAGCATGGAAAAAGTGTCTGTGCCCCTAAGGAGGATAAACATTGACCCTGATGCCCCCAGTAAGAAGTGATCACACTGCAGGTGATGAGTGATACCTTAACGTTGTTATACTGGTCATGGTGGCTGGGTTTTTAAAAAAGTCAATTCAGCTTATTTTCATATGAAAAATTATGACATGGTATGTCAGTTATATGCATATTATGTTTTATACATATATATGTAATTACATATTTATGGTGGTAAATATCATTAACAGAACAATTTTCTTATGGAAGTCCTATCAATAGGGTCATAGATCTAGCACTGGAATAGACCTCAGAAGCCATCAATTCCAACTGGGTTCACTTTACAGTTGAGGAAACTGAGGCCCAGAAAGGATTGAGTCACATGAGTAGTAAGTGGCAGAGGAGGGATTTCAATCAAAGTCCCCTAATTTCTGAGCCATTATTATTAACCCTGCAAAGCAAGAAACATCAAGCTTCCACGGATCCCACTTTAGAGAGTATTGATATTAGGTATGGATCTGTCTTAAGGAAGCTTTGCCTAAGTCAGAGAAGGCTTTCTGGGCAATTACTCAAGCCTCTGATATTTCATGAACAAATGAAGATTAGGCTTATTATGTTCATAAAACTCTAGGCTTATATAGGTTTTCTTGATTCTGCTGAAACATAGGCAAATCATAATGGTAATAATAATAACTGGCATTTATATGACACTTTAATGTTTGTGAAGTATCTTACAAATGTCATTTTATTCTTGCAACAGTTCTGGGAGGTAGGTGCTATTATTATCCCCATTTTACAGATGAAGAAACTGAGGCAAATAGGAGTTAAGCAAATTTGTACAGGGTCACACAGCTAGTAAGTACCTGAGGGTAGATCTGAACTCAAGTCTTCCTGACTCCTGGTCCAACACTATCCGCCGTATCACTATGTTGCCTCTGACGAGATTAACAGCTTGTTTTTGAGGCTTTGTTTCTTGCAGGGTTGAAGTTCTCATACAGGAAATCCTTCTGGGTTGTCTGGATTGGCCCTGGCATATACTTTTTGGAAGAGAGTTCAGTCTGATTCTCTTGCCTGTTTGGGCCCTCAGGGAATTTATGTTTGGAAAAAACACAGTTGCTCCAGCGTATTCTTTTAGCCTGACTTCATCTAATGAATGAGTGACCATGATGGTTTGAGTAGAATATTGTTAGTCTTTGTGCTGTTTCAGGACTTTTGGCTTCTGACATATCTACCTTACACATAATTGCTGATATTTAGAGAAAGGGACTTGAATCATTTTATTAAATTAAGTTAAATCAGAGTCATTTTGCTAATCTGTTGAGAGTCCTGGAAATTGGCCTTCTCCATCCATTAAAATTTAAGTTCTCTTTATGGTAAAAAAAAAAAAGGCATCAAAAAAGTCATGAAGCTGTTTGGCTAAGAACCAGAAAACAAAACTGGATGACTTTTCTGAGAATCTCTCTTCCTACCTTGTGGGACTGGAATGTTACTACTAGATAGATACGCACCATGTAGGTTTATGAGGTGTGCCAAGGTTCAATGCCCACTTGTCACTCCCAGGAGAGGACTCTTGTTCAGGGGCAGGCTGGACTCAGCGGCCTGGGACATCCCTTCCAACTGAGATTCCGTAACACCTCAATATGGTGATTGGTTTTTAGGAAAGAGCATGCTCAGAAGGCTCCTTGCAATTCCATTCTTGGAGCTCTTCAGGGAGTATTTCACGGCACCACAATAAGAAGCTATCTAGTGGAGAAGAAACTATCCCTGAGAGTCAGAGGACCTGGCTTTCAGCAGTTATATCACTAACCAGCTGTGGGGCCTCAGTCAGGTGTGCGTCCAAGTTTGTTGACTTCATGTTTGGGGTCTATTTTGTTGTGTCTCAGTTCTCTCTCCCCCTGCAGTGAATTCTGCTGTTACCAGGTGACAAGAACATCATATACTCTGAATGTGGGGACCCATTTCTGATTGAAACGTGGCCTAGAATAGCCTTCTGCCACATTACTCACAACACAACCTCACACTTCTAGTTTTAGAAGAACAGCTTTCTGGTTATTATAATGGAGAATTCGACCAAATAAGCAGCGAGAAACAGCACAAGCAGAACTTCAGGTTGAAAGTCAGAGAATGAGGTGGAACTTGCAATGCTGTTGATGCCTGACTCTTCTCTCACTATATCGTTTTCTGGATCTGATGCTCTTGTCTTTTGGGAGGAAGGAGGTTTCCCTTTCTTAGTAATCATTCACTTTAGCAGATTTTTTTATCACCTTTATTGAGGGTCTCTTTCCTCTCCTCTTCTTCCTTCTTCTCCCTTCCTCTTCTTCTTCTCTCTCTTTCCTTCTCCTTTCTCTCTACCTCTTCCTCTTTCTTTACCCCTTCTCCCTCTCCCATACATCTACCCCCTCTCCTTTCTCCCCCCTCTCCACACACCCATCTATCTATACACACATACTTCATATGAATCCATTCATAGGACTTGATTATTCAACTGAAAAATCCTTTATGAAATATAGCTTTTGATAAGTACATGACCAAGTTTCAAAACCTGCAAAGATCCATTAAATATTACAATGTAAACCACTGTTATCCAAGTGAATTATCTAATCTTTCTGTGCCTGTTTCCTCATCAATGAAAATGGGAATAATAATTGCCCTGCTGTTTTTAAGAATGAAAATAAAATTGGGAATAATAACTATACTAATTACCCTGCTATATGATAACAATAATATGCCTTGCCCTGCAATGCTAGTAGGAAAAACTGTGAAAGATTTCAGGGGGAAAATGTCTTTTTTTAAAAAAAATTATTTTATTATTTTATTTTATTTTATTTATTCTAATTTTTTAAAATTTTTTAATGTTTTTTTATATGCTTTTGAGTTGAAAATTTTTCTCCCTTTTCCTCCCCCCCACCCTCCCTAAGACAGCACACAATCTGACATAGGCTTTACATTTACATACCCATTAAACATATTTTCACATTAGTGAGGTTGTAAGTAAAAATTAAAACCAATAGGAGGAACCATCAGAAAGATGAAACAAAACTCAACAGAAGGTAAAAATAAGTGATAGCAATTCGACTTTCATAGTTCTTTCTTTGGATGTGGACAGCATTTTCCATCCCAAGGCCTCTGGAGATGTCTTAGATCCTCGTAATGCTGAGAAGGGTTCAGTTTAACATTCTTAGTCATTGCATAACATGGCTGTTATTGTGTACAAAGTCTTCTTGGTTCTGCTCACTTCACTCAGCATCAGACCATATAAGTCTTTCCAGGTTTTTCTGAAGTCAGCTTGTTCATCATTTCTTATGGCATAATAGTATTCCATTACATTCATATACCACAACTTGCTCAGCCATTCCCCAATTGATGGGCATCCTCTCAATTTCCAATTCTTCACCACCACAAAAAGAACTGCTATGAATATTTTTGTACATGTGGGTCCTTTTCCCATTTGTTTGATCTCTTTGGGATGTAGCCCTAGAAGTGCTAGTGCTAGATCAAAGGGTATGTACATTTTTGTAGCCCTTTGGGCATAGTTCCAAATTGTTCTCCAAAATGGTTGGATCATTTCACAACTCCACCAACAATGTATTAGCATTCCAATTTTCCCACATCCTCTCCAACATTTATCATTTTCCTGTTTTGTCATGTTGGCCAATCTGATAGGTGTGATGTGGTACTTCAGAGTTGTTTTGATTTGCATTTCTCTAATCAATAACGATTTAGAGCAGAAAATGTTTTTTTTTTAAACAAAGAAAATTCTTCCCTTTAAGGTAAAAGATTCTTTGGGAGGAAAATTTGGCTTCTGAAACCTTCTGGGGCCTTCCCATTTTGATCTACAGGATTATTGTAAAGAAAGCATTTTTGAACTTAAAATATATAGATGTCGGCTGTTTTGATTATTTCCCTTGGGTAGTTATTAAGTTAAAATAAGATAATATATATGGAATCTTTCTGGAAGGTTAAAAAATTCTATTAAAATGAGCTCTCTGAAAGCAATTGATCTTCTTTGTGCTTCTTTCATGTTTTAACAGGGCATCTCACCCATGTGAGTGTTCTTTCCAACGTAGCTTATATCACCCCACCCATGCCTTTTTCTTCGGTGGGGCTCTTCTACACGTTCTTCCATAGGCCCTCAGCAGAGGAGCCATCTAACATTACAGAAAACATTACAGATGTAAGAACCTTCGTCATAGGTTACCTTACTCTGTGTCTTCTTCATATCAGTTTACGTACATGTTTTCTCCCCTATGAGATCATAAGCTCCTGGAGGTGGGGACTGTTTTTTTTAATTTTTCTTACTGTCTTTGGTCTTTACATAGTGACTGGCGCATTATAAACACGTAAAAATGCTTGTTGATTGATTGGTCTTTATATTTTGAGAGCACCAATGGATCTCTTGTAGCACATGAGCAACCCGTCTTTCTTTTCCAATCATATATTTGCTCATTGATTATTTGTCATTTCTTAAACATACAACATCATTAATTGTATGTCATCAGTGTAAGTATGTTGAACTCTACTTATGCCTATCTAGGCAGTGCTATAACTAGGAATTCTGACACCCAGCTCAAATTCAACCAAAGGAGTGGGGAATGGAGACGGTATGACTCTATTGTTGGTCGTGTTCAGAGAGTGGGCAGCATGTTCCTCAGAGGGTCAAGGGCATGCCCCTGTGGCAATACCTGTTGCTCCCCTCCCTACTCCTCATCTGATTGCTCTGTCCTGCAAGATTGCAGGGCAGAAGAAAGCAGTCAGGATGGAATGTAGTTGTGGGGGGAAGTAAAGGCCTAGGATAGGGGTACAGCTGCAGCAGGATCCTGCGAGGGGAGCAACCTGGGGGTCAGGTGAGAGAATGGGAGAAGTTGTGGGAGGAGGATATGCCTAGGGTCACACAACTAGTAAGTGTCTGAGGCCAGATTTGAACTCTGGTTTTCCTGCCTCCAGGCCTGTCTCTCTATCCACTTTTCTATCTAGCTGTCCCATTAAGTGCCTACTATGTGCCAATCAACATTTATTAAGTGCCTTCTATTTGTCAGGCACTGTGCTAAGCACTGGGAATGCAAAAAGAGGCAAAATACAGACCCTACCCTTGAGGAGCTTACGATTTAATAGGGTACCCCCTCCACACAGGCTAATGCATGCAAACTGGCTAATACAAAGCCAACTATATATAGGATAAATGGGAGATAATTAGCAGAGGGAAGGCACCAAAATTAAGAGGGATTGGGTAAGGTTTTTAGTAAAAGATGGCATTTTATTTGAAGAGAGAACAGAGAATTAACTTTCTTACGTTAATAGTAGCAACTTTTTTATTTTAAAACTATTTGGATTGGAAGCCATTTTGTCAGAGGAAGCGCATCATGGCAGATTCTGCAGAAATTTTTTCCTGACCGTACATCATTTCATAACTTAGTATCTGCCTATATATGGGTATAAATGCATGTTATGATTTACTTAAATTTGACTAGAAGCCCATCTAGAGAAAGTTCTGAAGGAAAAGTCAGTTCTCTTAATTAATCTTCCTCTTTGACAAATACAGGCATGGTCTGTCTGTCTCTCTCTCTCTCTCTCAATGAAGCACAGTTCACTCAGGCATTCAGAGTTAATGTGTTATAATTACAGGGTTTAAGAGCAATGAAAAGTTAATCATCAGTGTTTCTGAAAACGATGTCACCTTTGCTCTTTCAATAATTCTTTTACAGCATAGATGGAGTCAATAAGACCCCATGTTTTACCAGACTTTTTGGGTGCTTGCTTAATAAAGCCCAAAGAGGAAGTAAGACATTGACATATACTGCAAGCCATAGGCTTTGGGATTCAGCTTTGTGTAAGTTTCAAGGGCCTGTTTATGTGTTTACAAATGTCTTTAATATAGATATCTAGAAGAGAACATCTGATGAATATGTGTGTGTGTATGTGTAATATAACAACAACAACAACAGCTCTTGGTATAAATTACATACATAATGATGGTAAGAGATGCCCAGGAATGAAGTTCTGATGCATCTTGTCCTGGACACGTAGAGACCTGTATGTATCTGTGATCTCCCTCCACATCACAGATTACTCCTTCCACTGGGAGAGAAGATGACTCATCCATGGGTTTTCCAACATTTGTGACATATGTATACATATATATACACACATATATGTATGTATGTGTATATGTGTATATGTATATATGTGTGTATCTATAAATATAGATACACACATACACACACATGTGTGTGTGTATGTATGTATGTATGTATGTATGTATGTATAGAGTTGATACAAGGAGGACAGTAGAGGGCACAAAGGCATCCTTCAGAAGATGGTTTTGAAAGAAACCAGGAGTTCTTGAGGTGGAGTTGAGGATGAAGGGTGCTCTGGGTATGGAGTATAGGCAGCCCTTGCAAAGGCATGAGGTGGGAGATGAAACATTGTGTATGAGGAACAGCAAGATGGTTGTACTGTAGAGTGTGCAGAGGGGGTAATTGTAAGTAGACTGGAAAGATAAAAAGGTATCAGGTTTTGAAGAGTTTTAGGTGCCACATAGAGGAGCTTTTATTTAAGTCTATAGGTAATAAATAGGAAGTCACTGAAATTTATTGAGGAGGGGGTAGCATGGTCACACCTGAACTTTATGAAAAAACATTTTGTCAGCTATGCAAATGATGGTTTGGAGGGGGAAGAAGCTTGAGGTGGAGAGATCACCTAATGAGTTGGAGGTTGTCTTTTGGCGATTAATATTATATAGCCCCCTGATTACCTATTTTCTATTATTCTTATGACATAACTGGCCCATGTCCTACTTTGGTGAGGTATGACCTTGATTGTGACATTAAAAAAGTCACTACTTAAAAATTCAATTTAATACACATTTGTTTAGAACTTTGGGCAAGGCACCATGTCAGAAGGGTTTACAAAATATTTAAGAATAACCTAATTAAGGATTCTAGAGTAAATGATTAGCAGTAACTAGGTGGAAAAATTTATAGAAGGTTGAACTTGGGAGTCAGGAAGACCCAAGTTCAAATGCTACTTTAGACTCTTACCAGCTGAGTAACCCTAGTTAAGTCATTTCATATCTTTCAGCCTCAGTCTCCTTGCTGGTAAAATGGAAATAATAATAGGACATAGCTTATGAGGTTGTCATGAGGATAAAATCAGATAGCCTATGTAAAATATTTTTAAACCTTAAAGAGCTTTTGAAATTCTGGCTATTATGACTCCAGGTAGGTATGTGAATATAGTAATATTAGAACTGGTACATGAGTAGATCTTTTCCTGGTTTTGTTAATCCAGGAAAGACTGAGCTTCTGAGATGGATGATGGCCTTCCACAGATTCCTTGCTGTCAGTTTTAGCATAGGCATAGCCCAGAATCATTGGTGAGGGCAAAAGAGCTGCAGTCAGGAGAGTTGAGACCAGCAAAGGTGAATGTGGGGCTAGCAATGTAAGCCCAGGTGTAGAGGGAGGCAGAGTAGACCAGGGGTCAGTAACAGACTAGGTCTGTGTGAGTAGCAGCAGAAGAGGGGCCATCCAGTCCCTGTCACCCATGAAACTAAAATTCCCCTTTCCTGGTCATCACTCCTCTATGTCTTATACACTGAATTAGAATGTAAGCTCCTTGAGGGGAAAACTTGCCTGTCTTTTGTATTTCTATCACCAGAGCCCAGCACAGTGCCTGATATGTAGATGCATAATAAATGCCTTTTTGTTAAAATAATATTCCTTTATTCACACAAGTAGTAAGTGGCAAAGCTAGAATTTCAGTGATATTTAAAATATTATGTAGTGAATTTTAAGGGGAGAGATGCCTCTTATCCTCAGGCCTACCATGGTGCTTTGTACATAAATGAATATCCTTAAAATATGATGGAATAGAGAAACATCAAGATGGCTTTAATTTATTAATTTATTTCACTGACATGATCGAAGTAATGGTGGAGTTTCTATACTGTCTTGAATTCTATCTAAAAACGAACCATAGTAAGCTTGTTTTTAATCATTTGTCAAAAAACATGATACCCACCTTGTTCAAACACAGCTTATGGAGGACAGGTCCCTTTTGTTATTATTTCTCAGTTCCTCTAGCACATACTCAATAAATGATTGCAGTGATCAAAGCCTCACAGAATTTGTCTTTGATGCAGTTGAGCTGACAACTGCCTTTTCTGAGGTAGGTGCTTGATTGACACTGCCTTCCACCCCCAATCTAGCCTCCAAAAAATTTTTTTGTGTGCCTTTCAGCCATCATTTGTTGAGGGAAAAGGCTGTTTGTCTGTTCTTAGCAGAATAATGACTAGAAAGAAGAAATAAGACCTGCCCACAGAAGTGGGAGCATAGTACTGATGCAGGGACCTGAACCACTGGACTCCCCTGCCTCTCTCCTCACTTATTCTTTCTAGTGTTGTCTGGAAGATCTGGGTTTGAGCTCAGTCTCACGACTCTTCCTGGCTGTGTGACCAAGGCAGAAGTGTCTACTGTGAGTCTGAAGTGAGAATTTTGTAGGTGAAGAATTCTCTCTTCTCTTGCATCAGATTTTGTGATTCAGAACATCAGATTGTTCAAGTTGACACGGATGGAATTTGTTATTGTTCCTTCATGAACCCATTCCAAGTCTCTTAATCTCTCTCAGCTTCATTTTCCTTGTCTGCAGAATGGGGATAATTATAGTACCTGCTTCATAGGATGTCGTGAGGACCAAATGGGATAGCCCACAAAGCTCTTTACAACTCTTAGAGCATTATATTAATACTGCTTAATATTTTTATAATTCTTATTCTCTTACATCCTATTCATAAGTACAAATATGCTATACATGTACAAAATGCTCTTCATAATGCAGCCCCTTCCCATCTTTCCAGTCTTCTTGCACCTTACTCTCCAACGTGGTCTCTGATCCACTGAAACTGGCCTTCTGGTTGTTTTTCAAACAAGATGCTCTGTCTTTAGGCTCTAGGAATTTTTTTCACTTTCCCTCATTCTGGGAATGCTTTTCCTCTTCCCTTCTGACTACTGACCTCCCTGGCTTCTTTTAAATCCTCACTAAAATCCCACCTTCTATAGGAAGCCTTCCCTAACCCCTTTAAATTCCAATGTTTTCCCTCTGTTACTTTTTTTCCTGTTCATCCTGTGTGTAGCTTGCATTGTATATGTCTGTTTTCATGTTGGTTCCCCCATTAAATTGTGAGCTCCTCGAGGACAGTGGCTGTCTTTTGCCTCTTTTTGTATTCCCACTGCTTAACACAGCACCTGACACACAGGAGGTGCTTAATAAATGTTTCTTGATTGATATTTTCTTTTCTGACTTGCCATCTTATCTCCTATTCCTATCCTTTCTCCTGTCTTTTCATCCTGTTTCCTCTAGTTTTTGCCTTTACTTCCTTTCATACCACCAACCTCATTTAGAGGAAGCTAAAAGAGCAAGTTTTGCTGGCCATGGATGGGTGAGTAGTAAAGGGAGTGGACTTCAGGCACAAACTGAATTCACATTAATTCAGCTGAACAAGCATCTAACTGCCTATTAGGTGACAGGCTTCTGACGCTGTTGGCTGGGTAATCCAGTGTGACTTACCCTCTCTGTGTTCTAGACAATGATGTAAAATGATTATATGGTAGCACTGGTAGAGGGAGTTCTCAGTAAAACCACTGGTTCCTTCCCTGTCCTTATCCTTAAGGAACATCCAAAGGTAGGAAGGAAAGAAACCATCTCCAAAGAATAATCAATCTCTGTCCCCAAGGATCTCAGATTTTTCTTCTTTCAGGAGCTTTTCTTTTCTCCAATCTCCCTATGCCCACTTCCTTTCTCTCCTTGTGAAACACTTATCTTTAATGTCATTTATTGGGCATGGAAAGCTTACTGACTGGATCAAAATGGTGGCTAGCCAGACATTGGGCCCCTAGTCTGATTGATTTAAGAATCCCCTGTCCCAAAGCAGATCTGCATCTTGTCTGTAACACGATGTTAAAGCAGAGGTTCCCAACTTGGGGTACAAATAACCCTCCTGAGAATGGGGTATAGTGAATGTTTGGTAAGTATACTGCTTAAGTTAACTGATCTCCATAATTTACTTTTCATGTGCATGTGCTTGGTAAGCTCTAGAATTTGTTTTCTTTCATACTGAATAGGGGGTATGGAAAGGTTTACTAAATGGCAAGGGGCACCAGAACTGAAAAATATGCCTAACTCCTGCTTTGAGCTGCTTCAGTGGCATCCAACTCTCCGTGACTCTATTTGGGATTTTCTTGGCAAAGAAATGGAATGGTTTGCCATTTCTTTCTCCAGCTTATTTTACAGATGAGGGAAACTGAGGCAAAAAGGCTTAAGTGGCTTGCCCAGGGTTACACAGCTAGTAAGTGTCTGAGGCTATATTTGAACTCCTGAAGATGAATATTCCTGACCTCAGGCCTGGCACTTTATTCACTTTACTACCTAGCTGCTCCTGTCTTAGAGAATTAGTTACTTGGAGCACAGAGAGATTAAATGACTAGGTCAGTGTCACACAGTCATTATATATCAGACACGGAATTTGAACCTGGGTCTCCCTTCCTAAGGCCAGCTCTCTCCACTATCCCATACTGCCTCTGGTTTAGGAGAGGCTAATGTAGAGGAGTATGTATTAACCTAGGTACTCAGGTTCTATTGCCAGATATAGAAGAGATAGGATTGGGAAGTTGAGTGAGAAATCTCTACCTTTAATGAGCTGATAATATTTGTTGGTAATAAATACCAACAAGCCAAACTGAATGGAAAGGCTATTTCTGGAGAATGCTAGAGTGTGTTCTTTGTGGTCCTTCAGCCTTCTTAATGGACCTGTGTTATGGACCAAAGAGAGATGGGCCTAAAGTGAGGCCTTCTAAGACACAGGAACTTGTCTAGATTTGAAGCCAGGGCACCTGGGTCTGAATTCTGGCTCTAGGCCTCAGTTCCCTTACATGGAAAGTGATTGAATTGTGCTCCATGACCTCTGAGGTTCTGTCAAGCCCCTAATCTATGATCCTATGAACAATTCTTTGAGCAGGTAGAGTAGGCAGCCACTTCACATGATCTAAGCCCTGTCAGAAAGGTTTCACTCCCCTCACTCTCTTGTCCATCACATTAGAGATACCTCCCTTTGGAGCTGGAAGACTTTGAGGTCTTTCAGAGTCCTCTACATCAGAGGTGTTAAGCACAGCGCCCATGGCTGTTGTTGTTTCTACCAAACCACATTGAAATTTAATTGGGAAATATTTAACAAAATTAATAAAAATAGAATTGAGCACAGATTATGTTCATATGGGTTTTCTAAGTCAATATGTAGTCCTCAGTGATTCTCATGGATAGTTATTGACCACTTTTGCTATTTGAGTTAGATATTCCTGCCCTAAACACACCTGGGAATAAGACTACTGCCTCATGTCCATCATGTTCCAAAGACTAAGGCTTGCTTTCTAATTGAGATGATTCATTTGAGAGAGTGAAGCCTTGCTGTCTTCCCATGGCAAAAGGAGGAGGTGAAAGTTCTCCTATCAAACCTCCCCCACATCATATTTTGCTTAAGGCAGCCTTGACAAGGACAGAGGAATATATTTATCATAATTTCTTCATCAGCCTTTTAAAATTCAGCCTATTTGCAAAATATTTGGAGAGATTTGACCTCCTGTTTGACCAGCTCTCATGAGGCCTAGGCTTTGATCCTGAATACTGTTTTTATAGCAAAAAGTGTCAATGAGATGAATTCACATTTTATTCTTTTTTTGAATTCACATTTTAAACAGACTAAATCAGAGTCATCCTTTCAACTGATTGATTCTAACACACATACACTCCATCGGGACCCCACTTTTTTCCCCTTGGATCCAAGGAACCCAAACCCTTGAAAAATATTGCTTATGGATCTGTATCCTTCTGTGGCACACCCACACACAAAATCCCCTTCAGCTCATTTGTTGTCTAGAAGAGCAACAAATTATTTTATCTTGATTACGAAGTCTCTTCTTCAGCAACACTGAATGTACACATTAAAAACCAAGTAAATAGTAAGCAAAGGGGCCTGCTTGAGTTGGCTGGATTCAATTCAGCACTCTTTATTCAGGGCTGTGGTAGGCCCAGGCAGGTCTGAATTTCTAATCACAGGGCTGGGGCATGGAGGGCCCTCTGTTCACAGCATCTCAAATTGCATCTGTGGCTTCACACAGAGTAGCAAGCTTTTTCCCCCCTTTTCTTTTCATTTTTTTTTTTTAAAGACAGGCAGCAGTGAATGCTGTGCATCTGAAATGAGAATCTGGCACAGCACAGAATTCTCAGCCCTTCTTCTGCGTCCAGATTTGTGATTCAGAAAATCAGATGGTATTTTGAGAGCTGCCATTGATGGAATTTGTTGACGTCCTTTCATGGGCCCGTTCCAATTTTTCTTAAAACCAACGAGCATCCAGAAGGAGGAACTTGTGCCTTTCCTTTGTTTATGAGGCAGTACAGTGGAAAGGCATCTTTCCCAGTTTCAAAGCTAAACTTGGATTTCACACTCTGGACCAGTTTCCGATATGATGTGAGCTTCTCTTTGGTTGCCTTTTTTTTTTTCCTTCACAGGCCCTCTCATTTGTAATGTATTCTTGCCCAACTTCTACCAAGTTCCTTCTGACAAAATCACATTTAGATGTGTCTTTTCCATTTCTGGTCATTTAATCGTGGGTTCTCTTAAAGTCTGGTGAGAAGAAACCTGATCTCTAATGACCACCCAGCTCCTTTGACTACCTTGGCATCCTACTATCAGTTTCCTGTTGCTTCAATTTCATGTGATGGTTCTAAAATTTCCAGGAGAATAGTACAAATGTCTGGAATTCACAGCAGCCACCTTCTCTTTCCCTAACCTTTGTTTAAAGTTGTTTGTGAAGCATTTAATAGCTCTGATGAAAATTTCATCCCGAAGCCTAAGAGAGATTGTTTCTAAGTTTTGATTCTTCAAGCCTTCCTAGGTATAGCTTGTGGAGCATATGGCATCCCAAGCTACAGAGGACATATTGGGGGAGAAAAGCAAAGATTTACGCTCCTATTCGGATACATTTTTCTTCCCCTTTCACGGGAACCATAAGATTGTTTTGGTGTTTCTGATCAAACATGTTTTTGAGCAAAGAGTACATTACCCAGCTGTCCTAAAAACCATTACTTATCCCTGTTCAGATTTAATCCAAGCCATCTGCTACATTTCTTTTTCCTTTTTTATTTTTTGAGGCAGATCACAGTAAAGCTGTTTCTTGAAATATCTCACCCAGAGAAAGTACAAGAAGGAAAACATGTCAAAAATTTAGATGTCATTTTCAATAGCATTTTCGTGTCAAGGATTAAATGTGACATTCCAGTGAGAGTTCAAAGCCCCCATACTGGCAGCTCTTATCAGAAACTCCAAAAAAAGTGTGTGTGTGTTTGTGTGTGTGTGTGTGTGTGTGTGTGTGTGTGTATGTATGTGTGTGAGGCGGGACAAAAAGGAAATCAAACTAAATCTTGTAAAACATATTTTTATGTCAAAGAAAATAACAATGCAGGTTATAGGCTTAATTTTCACTGTTAAATTCTATCAGGTAATTGGAACATATCTTTTATCTGATGAGTTAAGGCTTCCAGATTGTTTTTTTAATATTCTGTATCATTATAAATGAATATGTCTTAGATATTTTGCCTTTGAAACCCCATGATGGAGAGCTCTGCCATACCATTGTGGAATATTATCAGGTTTGTTACTCCAGGAAGGTGTGGTTGACTTTTTTTTTTTTGTGAGAGCTTTTGGGAATATTCTTGATCTGGAAGGATTGAATCAAAACTCATGGTATAGTGGAAAGAGCCCTAACTATCCATGGATTCAAAGGACCTGGGGGGGTCATCTACTCTTACTTCTTCAACTGCACTGAACTAGTTGGGATTGGACTAGTTGGCCACAGAGGTCTGTCTCTAAATCTATGATCTTTGGCACCTTAATCTGAGCTAAGGATGATATTGAAAAGCAGGGCTGGGTGTTCCTTCTTTGAAAAATAAAGATTTTGCAAATCTACATTGAAATTTACAATGAAATTATGATTAGAATTACGTACATCCGGTTTCAATTCAATCTAGTATTAACTGCCTCCTATGTGCCAGGCTCTTAGACACTTAGGATACAAAGATGAAAACAAAACATATGTACTTTAATGAGCTTATAGTCTTCTTTAGTGCTAGCGAACAATGTTTATATAGATAAGTAAGTACAAAACATATACAACAAACACAATTTAATTTCATCATATAGGGCCATATTACAAACTAAAAAATTCAAGGGATAGGCAGAAAACTCTGTACCAAAATCAGCTCCCTTATAAATCAGTAAGGGTAACATGAAAAAGTTTCAATAAGAATGCAGAGGAAGATATTATTCCAAGTCAATTCTGTACCGTGGTAATGGAACTTGAGAGGCAGAGTGACTTGATGCTGAAGGGTCTAGGTTCAAAATCTGTCTCCCATAGTAGGTGTGTCTTCGTGGATAAATCACTTAAACTTTTTAAGCCTCAGTTCCTTCTACGTAAAATAAGACAATATCTGAAATTATTTACTTTATAATGTGAGGTACAAATGAGATAATGTAGGTAATACATGTAGACAACTTTGAAATGCTATATAAATGTTGGTTTTCATTTATATGTTGTGATATATTTAGCATTTGTTTCTTGTTTTAGAAAGCATGCCACTTCATTCCTCTGTCTTATTCTGTTCTATCATTTATGGGCTTTGTAATACAGTATAAATTCATTTAAAATACAAAATAATAAAGCATATGCTTCTGATCCTGTCCCCTCCATAACCTGTCTTCACTCAACTTGTGTTTCCAGCCCCATTTTTTATTATTATCCTTCTTTTACCCAATTTTCTAATTATGCTGGACTCAATCCTTTCATTCCTACTTCTCACATTATTGTCCATTGCTGGAATGGACTCCCTATCCTGTATAAATTGACTCTGTCTAGTACAAATTGACTCAGAGTACCATACCTTCTTCTTTTGGAGAATACACATATTAGGTGGTTACCAGTTTGGCAAACAACCTGCCCACTTAGAACACCTTCTACTTCAGGGAATAATAGTCTTCAAATCCTTTCCCTTGCCTTTGACCTCTCCTTTCTCTAACTTATTCTTTCCATAGTTAGCAAGACAGTCCTTTTAATGCACAGGGATGAGTATGTCACCCCTGTCCAACAACCTTCTGTGCCTCCCTACTGCCTATAGAACTAAATATAAGCATGAACTATTATCATTCCACGTATTCCACAATTATGGCTGTGCCCTACCACCACCTTCCAACCAACCTTATACTTTGTTCCAGTCAAACTGGAGCACACTGCTATTTCCCAGTCACCTCCTACTCTTGTGTACTTCTGTGTAGCTTGATGAAACATATAAGCATTCTATACTTAGATTTTTCTAAACTACTTTGTTTCATTCTCTCCTTTGTCTGTAGATTCTAGCTTGAATCATACTTATTTGTATATATGTATTGTGTTTCCCTTATTAGATTTTAAGCTCCATGAGGACAGTAACTATGTCATTTTTCATTCCCAGGACTTAGCACAGTGCTTTGGACAATGTAGATACTGGATGCGCATTTGTTGAATTGAATTGATGCTGATGGAATAGAAAATCAGGCTGTCATCCCTCTGGCAGGGACTTTCACTTTTATCTTTGCTTCTTTGGCACCTATGTATAGTTCATGACACTTAATAACTTACTGTTACTTGCTTTATTCCATTTGCTTTTGATGATTCACATTTTTTTTTAAACACTTTCTCTGAAGGCTGCTGTCTTGTCCTGGTATTAAATACAATAAACTAAAAGGACTCAGTCTTTTTACCAGAGAGGCCCAGAAATCAAGAATAACAAAGGAGAGTAAGGGATATTTTATCCAAACTGCTCACCCAAGATCTAACTCACAGAAACTGTTCAAGTATCTCTTGGTAGTGATTTCACATGTCCTGTTTCCCTCTAGTGGTCAACCTGTTTGAAATTGCAGTTCTAATCTCTCAGCTCTGAAATTGTGACCACTAGAGGGGCAGACAGTCATTACAAAGAGATACCAACTAACTCCTGGACAATGCATCTTCTCCAAATGAGACTGAGAAAGGGAATAGTAATTGCCTGCTTGGTAATTAAAAAGCTTAGGTCACCCCTTTCCGACTGCTATGCACACAACCCTAATGACTTATAAGGGACCCACTGGAAATGCCATCCATCTAATCATTCATGGTAGATCTCATATTGTATACCCTGGAGAACCAAGTAAACATTTAATAAGCACCTATATGCCAGGCACTGTGCTAATAAATTAATCAAAAGAAAGACAGTCTCTGCTCCCAAGGAGCTTACACTCTGATGGGGAGGGAGGCGGATAACAGACAGAAGGGTAGGAAAGTAAGGGGAGATTCCCAAGGCGTAGCAGCATGGGTATGGAATTGAAACCAAGGAGAGCAGCAGATGCAAAGTAGTAGATGAGCTAAGAGTCCAGTCTCTGCCTTCTGTAAAGGAAGGCATTGGGAGGAGATTAGTACTCCACACTCTGGCCCTCTAATCAGAGTGGAGAGGAGGCTGAGGGAGGTGGTGTCAATGAAGGTTCAAGTTAGCAGCGGTTAGCAGGTGAGGAGATTCAAAGAGATGAGGTTAACCTGGGAGGGTCATCTTGTGCTGTTTAAACCAGGCAGAATACCATATGCAAAGTAGAATCCTTACAATAGATGCTATGAGTGAAAAAGAATTATTTTCTTCTACTCTTATTCACGTACCAAGGTATTTGCATGCAAATAGAATAGTGAGCCCAGCTAACAGTACTTTTTCCATGGATTTGGCTACACTGTGGGCCAAATAATATCTATCAAAGGGAATGTGAGGCAGTAAAAAGAACATTAGCCTTGGCTTCCAAAGATAAGAGTTGGAGTACAAGTTCTGCCACTAATAGGTTTTGAATTGCAATTGTATTAATAATTAGGATTCTTTCTCACTGTGCAGAGATCCTTCAATAGGGATATGAGATAAAGCCTAATTCCAAGGCTGGGGCCATACTGTGGAGGACTTTGAATTTTCCCTAAGACCAGGGATTTAGAATTTATTTAGAAGGCAGTGAAGTGCCACTAAGTAGGGATTCTAAACCTGGGGTCCATAGGAAGACTTCAGAATCTATGAACTTGGATAGGAAAACAATTGTATCATCATCATCATTATCAACATAGTAATAATTATAATTAGCATGTAGTGCTTTCTATGTACTGAGACTTTTTGTAATCCTATGTGTTTTATTTATTCATTTATTTATTTATTTATTTTCAGTCATTGTTCAGTTATGTTCAGCTCTTTGTGACCACATTTGGGATCTGTCATTTCTTTCTCCAACTCATTTTACAGATGAACAAACTGAGGCAAAGAGGGTTAAGTGACGTGCCCAGGGTTGCACAGCTAGTGAGTATGTGAGACTGGATTTAAACTCAGGTCTTTTTGACTCTAGGTCCAGTGTTCTATCTACTGTATCAACTACTTGCCCATTTTATTTTACTCATTTAAAAATATTATTCTGAGAAGAGCTGAGGATAGGTTTTACCAGACTGCCAAAGCTAGGGGGCTGGTCTATGACACAAAAGGTTAAGAACTCCTATGCTAAAGGTTTGTGATTAGAGGAATAACCTGAATAGATAAGTATTTTTGGAAGAATACTTAGATGACTGGATTAAAGAAAAGAGAGATTAGTACCAAGAGAAGGAGTTAGGAGGTTGTGACAATAGTCTAGGTGAGAAGAGACGAAGGTCTGAGCAAGGGTGGTCATCCTGGGAGTTAAGTTTAGAGGAGACAACATACAAGAGAGATAGACCTGGCAGAAGCCGGATTCACAGAATGTCAGTAACTGATAGGATTCACGTCTTGAGGTTGAAGGAGAAATCAAAGGTGACCAAAGTTTTATGAATCCTGGCTCCGTTCTTGTCTTGTCTGAATCTCTCCAGATTCACTGCAGCATGAGAGCTCTGATATTCTGATTTGTGGGTCTTGATTTATAGGTGATGTTCTGATTTGTATGCTATTCAGATGCTAGTTGGACCAGATCCCCTGTGAGATCCTTGCTGAGAACTAAAGAAATATTGAGCCTTCTTCAGAAATAGAGTGCTTTTGAGAACCATGAGACTTTCTTAGTTGTGGTTATTGGTATATTAAATAGTAAATTTTCATTTCATTTCAAGAGATGTTTATTCATCTATTATTCATTTATACTTATTAGAGTTATTACTCATTACGAGGCCCAGTGAATGATTTTTAGCTTTCTCTGTGTATGTATATATGTACGTATGTTGCACCCTCCAGCAAAGGTCTGTTCTGATGCCTTACTATGTGAAGGTGTCCCTGGGCTCTTGAAGGACATCCCATAGCAGCATAAGCCAAGCTGCCTCCCTACTCAGCTGAAATGGCTTTGAGCATGACTAGTGACAGGATATACATCTATTGTTTGACGACCAACCTGGCTAAGTTCAGAGAGGTCCTCCTCTGACTTTGCTACAGGATGATTAATTCTTTAGCTACAGGACCTCCTCTATGCCTGACTACCCTTCTTCCTCACCTGTGCCTCTTAGCATCCCTGGTCTCCTTCTAGACTGATTTCAAATGTTACATTTGGCAGGAGGCCTTTCCTTGTCCCTCCAGATGCCAGTGCCATCCCCCTCCCCCAGCCCAACCAACTCCTATCTACTCTGTATATGAAAATCTCTGCATAGGTTGTCTCCCCAATTAGAATGTGAGCTCCTTGTTTTTAACTTTCTTTGCATCTGCAGTGCTCAGCATCCTGCCTGATACATAGTAAGTAAGCACTTAATAAATGATCATTAATTAGTGAGGCCTAGAAGGGATGCAATCTGTTGGTGGAGGTTGTTCCTGAATTCATGATGAATCCGAACTAATAAAGGTCTTTGTCATTATCTTGCTGACCTGCTTTCTATCATGAAACAGAAGTGGCAAAAGTCTGTAAATCAGTATCAGTCCTCGAGGAATTCGGGCTAGTAACCAAGAGCTCATCTGACCACCTACCTTAACAATGTTTTTGTGAAGTAATGAGGATTTGAGTATCTTAAGAGCTCCCAGTTGCACTTGATATATGCAGTGCATCTTCCCAAGTATGTGATCAGTAATTAAAGCAATAAAGGTATGTTTGCTTGTTATGGAGTGTGTAACATTTACTAATGATATTATTATTACCCCTTTCCTGCCATTTCCACATGCAGAAATGGCTTCAGGTTGAAAGTTGATTTTGTGGCAGCTTGGTAGAGGAGAATCTTGAACAGTTGGATTAAATGACCTCTGAGATTCCTTCTAAATCTGAGTCTGTGTCTTTGAGATGACATAAGCATCATGCCCAAGAAACAATAAATATTTAGAGCATGTATAGCTTTTTAACATTCATGAGCCTAGTTGAGTAATTCAGTATGGGTCTGGTATGCTTGGGAGCATCGGCTCAGTGTTCTGGTACACCCTGGGAAACCATTCCCATTGGCCTTTTCCCTGTCCATCAATCAGTGCAAGAGCTAATGGGAACATTTCTCAAGGGTGTGCTGTCACACCTGGCTTACAACTGCATGCACGTGGGAATAGAGATTAAGAACTACCACCATTACACTTGAACTTTGTTAAGAAAATTGAATAAATGAGGTTGGATGCATGAAGGGTAACAATGATGTGATGAATGTGTGATGAAGCTTGTTCTCTATAGAAGGAGCCATGCGTGAAGAAAAAAATTTAGCTGTAGACCTGTCTATTCAGTCCCTTGGTCTATCTTGTGAGTATCTAAATTATGCAGATCTGTTCTCATCTTGAAGATCTCTAGGGATGGAGGCACCACAGACTCCCTTAGGAACTTCTGGGTTTGAAGTTATCTCTTATCCTTCTCTCCATCTCTGGTTACCTGATTCCATTTCTTTTAACTTTTCTCATACAACTTACTTTCCTTCTGTTTGGTCATTTACTCACTCACCTCTGCTGAGAAGGAGCAAATTCAGGGGAAAGAAAAGCAGGGTTGGTTGGGTAGTCTTTGTTAAGGGCTTTCTTTAGTGAAGAAGTTAGTCTGAGTATAAGGAGTTATGTAGAACCATTATGATGACAGGTGAGCAGTGACTGGAGAGTTAGATGATCTTAGTAGTGAGTTGGGGAGAAATAAGTGCTATGTGACCTGTTAGTTGGACAGTCTGGTATGGAAGGTATTATCTGGTAAAGCTGAATCCCAGGCTTTTCTGGGTAACTCTGTGGCAGTAGGCTTTTTCTGACCAGCTACCCTCTGGGGATTATTCTTTTGGATAGATTTCCTTTAATGTTTTAATTTGCTTTAAATTCACTTCACTAGGTTTCCAGTTATTGACCAATAAGATTGAGTCACATGGTAGTAATTGAAGGGGGGTTGCTATACTGGACATTCTGAAATTAAAGGTACAATTTATGGCTGTAAAATAGGTCAGGAAAGTAAACTAATTTTATCATTATTTAACTGCTTAGCTTCTGTTAAATAAAATTATGACAAGAGAAGCACCATTAATTTCATTGCTTGGCTTTGAGTGGAGCAGCAGAGAAACATTATTTCCCTCCCCATTCTCCACCTCCACCATGTGGATGACTAATAACATTTCCCTTCCAACAAGTTGGTTCATTCAATTACAATGATGGATTTGGTTAGGTTGGAAAAGGCACTGAAAGGTAAGGCTAATAGAAATCTCTTCTCTCTTTCCTTATCCTACTCCCTCTCTTTTTTCCTTCTCCCCCTTCTCCTTCTCTCCTTTCCTTCTTCCCTTTTCTCTCTCTTCTCCTTTTTCTCTCTACTCTTCCTTTCTCCCTCCTTCCCCTTATCCCTTCTCTCCACCTTTCTTCTTACCTTTCTTCCTCTCCTTCCCTTTCCTTCTCCCTCTTCCTTCTTCCCATTTATCGCTTGTCTCTAACTCTTCTCTCCCTTCTCCCCTGTCTCCTTGTCCCTAACTTTTGTCTCCCTTCTCTCATTTCTCTCTCTTCCCTCCCACCCCCGCCTCTTCTCTCTCTTCCCTTTCACCTCCTTCTCTCTCTCTCCCTCTCCCTCCCAGGCCCCTGTCCACACTGCATTGAGCACAATATGGGGCTCAAGAAATTAACCATATTGATGTGGCTTTGGCAAGAGGAAAGGGACAATAGGAAACTATTACATTGGATTTAGGACCTCGCTGAAGCCTTTGTGGGGCAATAAAAGTGCAGGGCTGCTTCCAGCTTGCATTCACAGCACAGCCTGAGCTGGTTTATTCTTAATGGGAATTCTCAGTGGGTGGCTCTGATATATTACTTACATCTGAGGCAGGGCGAATGGCTAATTTCTCTTGCGTTCTCACTCTCACAGATGCAATTACCATGCTGAAATGTGGTCCAGGAGGATAGGATGGAGTTCTATTTTTAAGGTGATTTCTCTCCTTCTTGGCTGGAGAGTTTTCCCAGTGAATAGTCCTTGTTAAATGTCCTGATTCCCTCTTTGATCTAGCCCTTTGGGTTCAGTGCTGGAGCTTGTCACTTCTGCTATCTAATCCTTTATTGGTAGAAGGCTTCTTCTCATTTTCTTTGTTTTATTTATCCTCTGAGCCTGTGGATGTAAGATCAAGATTTGAGTTGGTTTGCTCTAAAAGATTGGGAGAGGGGAAAATACTCAGTAAGGGTCTTAATTGTAAGCCATAGCTCTGGTTTTGTCACTTGGGAATTTTTTACTTGTACACACAAAGACTATTAGAGCTGGAAGGGATTTTACAGATCATAGAATCCAACCATCTCATTTCACAGATGAAGAAACTAAACTAGTAGTGAGGATTTTAGTGACTTGCCCAGGGTCACACGGCTGATGTTACAGAGCTCAGGACTGAACGGGGCTTCCTGACTCCAAGTCTAGGATTATTTCTGCCATACTATGGTACTACTTCTATTTGCATTAATGTGGGAGATCCCTGATGTTCTGTGGTATACCCCTGTTCATGCTGAATGTTGCATTCCACCATATACGAAAATAGAAAGTGAATATTTAATATTCAAAGCAGTTTTAAAACTGCTTTTCCTACCCACTATTTGGAATCTCACCAGTTTTAAGGTAATAAAACTGAAAGATTTAGGCTAGTGAAGTTGGAAGACAGCTAGTTTTCTGAATTTCGGTCTTTGTTCTAACTTGCTATTTTTGACTCTCTGTTGTTTATAGAGTTATCTTGGTGTAAATAAAGACTTTTTTTACATCTTTCATTTTCATTGACTTTGTCTTCTTATTAAATCCATATTCTTACTGGACACAAATATAGAAAAAAGTACTTAATAGGTATGTGTTGTTTGATGGATTGACTGACTGCATTCCTCCTGACGTCTGCTACAATGCTTGAGTAAAGTTACAGGAGACTTGGAGATTAAGTTCCTTATGCCAGGATCTCTTCTCCACCCTATCAGGTGATGCTTAGTACGTATTGCATTGCATTGAGTTGGTCATTTAAAGTCCTTTAAATCTGGCCCCTTCCTATCCATCTACTCTGTGATCCAGATTCACTGATCTATTTACAATTCTTCAAATGTGACACTCTATCTCTGTGTTTTTGCACTTGCTACCTCTCATGCCTGGAGTGCTCTGCTCCTTCACTTCTGTGTCCTGGTTTCCCTTTCTTCCTTCAAGACTCAGCTTAATCCTTTCTTCTTGAAGAGGCCTTTTCTAGTTCCCCCAGAACTTCCCCCTTTTAGATTACCTCTATTTACTCTGTATCTGTCTTGTTATATATGTCATTACTTGCATGTTGTCTCACCAATTAGAATGTAAATTCCTCCAGCGGACAGACACTATGTTATTTTTTTGGTGATGGTAGTGGGGTTTCCTTGTATTCTCAGTGCTTGGTTTGGTGCCTGGCAGGCAGAAAGCACCTAATAAATTCTTGTCTCCTGTTTGATGGACGCTCCCAGCCCCTCATTTGAACCACTACAATAGCCTCTCATTGGTCTCCCTAACTCCAGTTTCCCCCCTTTGTCATCTATCCTCTAAATAGCTGCCAAATTGATATTCCTAAAACATAGACCTAACTATATCATCTCCCTACTCAAAAATCCTCAGCAGCCTCCTTTTTTTCCTTACCTGGCATCTTAATCCTTTTATATCTGACTCCCACTTGACCATTCCAGTATCATTTCATGTTATGCCCTTTAATATATTATCTAGCCCATAAACTGACCTTTCTGCCATACCCTGTACGTGGCAGACCATCTGTCACCTATTTACCTCTGCACAAGTGGTTTCCATTGTATGGAACCCATTCCCTCCTTACCTCCATCCCCTAGAATCCCTAACTTTCTTCAAAGAACCATCAGATTCTGTGACCACCAACCTGAGGATTTTCTTGTGGTTCCTAGTCATTAGCTCCCTCTTGAACTACCCTTCTCTACTTTGCATGTACATTTTCTTTACTTGTATATATTTGATGCCTCTCCAGTAGAGCATGAAGTCCATATGGGCAGGGCCTATTTGATTTTTGTTTTTGTAACCCCAGGTATAGCACAAGGCCTTTGAGAAAATTGTCTTTTAATGCTTGTTGAACTGAATTTTCTTCTATTAGACTCTAAGGCTTTGTAATGATAGGGACATTACCTTATTTATTTTGTTGCTCCCACCCCCCCAGTGACGTATTGTCACAACACAGCTGATACTTGGTAAGTGTTGCATTGCATTGAGTTGAAATCTTGTGGCTAATGCATTTGAAAGTCTGGAGTTAAAGTCACCTGGTTTTAGATGACATGACTAGTTTTCTGAACCCTGGTCTTATTTCGTGTTGTTTATAATCACTTTCATGTAAGCATGGATTTTTATGCTCTCTTTTTTCCTTTTCATTGGATTTGTCTTGTGATGAAATCTGTGTTCGTAGCTGGCACTAATAGAGAAAACACACTTGTCCTGATAAGTGCCATAATGCTTGAATAAGTGATGGGAATATTGAGATTAAGTTGATTGAAATCAGGATCTCTTCTCCTCCAAGCTATCAGAATCTATGCTGCTAGATGGAATCTAACTTTCTAGAACATTGATCTTACATGTGCAAAGACCTTAAATGTTTCCAAAGTCCAAAATCCTTTGCCTAATTTTATATCTTTCACATAGCAATCTAGGCAACTCTTTTTTTTTTTTTTGGCTAGGCAATGGGGTTAAATGACTTGGCCAGAGTCACACAGCTGGTAAGTGTTATCTGTCTGAGGCTGGATTTGAACTCAGGTTCTTCTGAATCCAGGGCCGGTGCTGTATCCACTGCATCACCTAGCTGCCCCCTAGGCAACTCTTTAAAGACTGTAAATTGCTGAGAAGGTGCTGATCTTCATTGGTAGAAAGAATTTTCTCTCCCTCCATTCTACCATATGTGTGTGTGTGTGTGTGTGTGTATGTATGTCTATACACACATAAACATATATACACATATAATTTTTTTGTGTGTATGTATGTCTATATACACATAAACATATACACATATAAGTTCAAATAACTTAAGTATAAATGATTACAAAATTATAAAACAACAGAAGCTTAATTATTTCTATTTCATTTTGACTCATTTGTTTTCATGAATTTTGAATAATATATTTTTAATGTTTAAAAAGACAAGGTGATTCATCATTGTGCAATGTGTGATTGTCTGTTTCTGCATTACACCTGCTTAGACTGGTGGATCAGTAGAGGAGATTCTCTTACCTGGTCTCCTTAGTCACTTGATCCAGCTTGGCTAGATATTTTCTTTTGGGGTCACATCGAAATGACTGTGAATGTATTAAAACCTTGTTCTTTGGAGGACTTTAAGGCTACCCTTTCAGTTACTGAGCAACAGCTGAGGAAAGTTTTGACAAAGTTTAAAAATTTACTAGAGTGATATATAGAACAAGATGGTTATTATGTTGATGTATAATAAGAAACACATTAATATTTTAAGAATTTACATAATTGACCTTTAAAATGTTTCCTTATTGTAGCATTTATATTTCTGAAATTATTAAAGCTTAAAATTGCACTAAGATATGTGGGACACCTTCTATAGTGCTTTAAGGTTTACAGAGTGCTTTTACTTAAATTATATCATTTGGATTTTACACAAAACCCATCAAGTAGATACTGTAGGTATTATTAAACCCATTTTACAGATGAGGGAGCAGACTGAGGCTTTGTTATTTGCTATGGACATACAGCAAGTGTCAATGTTGATATAGCCGGTAAGAGAATCCAAATCTCCTTTGATTCCCAAGGCCAGGCTCTTAGCACTGCATAGTCTTTCAAGATCCTGCAAAATGTGACCCCACCCTATCTCATCTAACTCCATTTCCTCCTACTCTGTAACACATACTCACTTTGCTCTGCATAGGAAGTGCATATTCTAACTTTGGTGCTTTTACTCATTTGGTTACCCAGAATACCCTAGAGCATCATTCAAGGTTTAGCTCTTCTATGAAATCTTCTTTGGCTGCTCATCTACTAATTTCTGCCTTCTTTGAACTCCCATAGTTCTGAAGGGCTCTAGCACGCTAATTACCGCTCACTTATTTTCTGATTGTTATGGGTGTATTCTTTTTCTTTCCGCAACAAATATATTCCTTCCTTATATTTCCTTTGCATCTAGGCAAATCAGTGGCACACAGTCAATACCTGTTGAATGACTGATTTCTCTTGTTTGTGGTCAGATAGCCACTAAACTCACCTTTCTATGCGTCTAGGCCCTTAACGAACACCTTGCCACTGTTATAAGCTTCTCTGCATTGACCTGGTGCTGAGGAAAGGATAATGATGTCTAATAGGGCGTGATGGAAGGGAGTGGGCTAGGGAGGGCAGCATTGCCCCTTCGTGGCTGCTGCTGGGAACGATGTCGCCATAGGCTGGGATTAAAGGGAAAGTGAGTTGTGGGTATTTGTCTAAGAAATTGAAGATTCTAGGACCTGAGAAAAACAAAGGTAGGGGTGGTAGGTTAGGTCCACAAGGCCACCCAAACTCAAATGAACTAAGATTACGTCCTGGGACACTAAAGGAAAGTATTTTCTGCAAATTAGAGGGATCTAGGAGAGACTCCTTTATGATGCAAATGAAATCCTGGAGTCCTGTAGGGACTAAATACTGCTTGCTGAGATTAAATAAATCCATGAGAGTGGGTAGGAGCTGCATACCCATCTTTCAAATATTTCCAAGTTTTCAGAAAACTTTGGAAAGCACAGTCATGGAATTTACTTTAAAAGACAACAGCTTTTTTCAGGCTTTTTGACAGGTGGTGTCAACATATTTTTTCCCCCCTGCTCTTTCCTTCAATTCCCAAAATATGCATCAGATTCTGTAGAAAATATTCCAAATGCATGAATTTTCTATAAGGATACCTATTTTCTCAGAGCTCTGGAGCTAAAAGGAACCTTGATAAATCACCTAGTCCAGTCCTCTGCCTTTAGGCAGATAAAAGTTGAAACTGTCTTTGATAGATGGTTACCTATTCCTAGAGACCTCTGGGGAGACACCTTAACCTCAGTCTGTAGTCCATTCCAGTGACTTATTGTTTAGGTGGTTCAGACATTTTTTTCTCACATCCTTTTAAAAATCTCTTCCTTTAATCTAAATCACACACACACACACACACACACACACACACACACACGTGCACGCGCATGCGCGCGCTCACACAAACTTGACATTCCCAAGAAAAATCTAATTGATACTTTGTAATTAAACTTCCTTCTTTTCCAAGTTATTAAAAAATCATTGAATTTTAGGTCTGAAAGGAAATGTAGAGATCATATAATCAAAATGAGGAAAAGATAATGATGTCTAATATGGTGTGATGGAAGGGAGTGGGCTAGATGAGATGAGAAAAGAGGCCTGGTGAGGTTGCACAGTTGGGACTAGAACCTAGGTCTCCTGATTCTCATTATACTTTTTATTTTTATTTATCTTATTCTTTTTAAGATTTATTTATAGGGCCTATTTTCTCTCCCTTCCACTTGGAGAGCCTTAAATTTCCTTGTATTACTTAGGAATTGCCTATAAATAAGCTGACACGTTCTTAACATGCTTTAAAGCAGGGATTCTTAAATCAGAATGCATTTCTTTTCAAACATTAGAGGCCACCAGATGTCAGTGTAACCTAAAGAATGGAACCTTATGGTTTACCCTGTAATAAATTGATCACTCCATTGGTCCATACATTACTGCCATGTTCTTATTTCTTGGCCATGGGTCTGAACGGTGGTTTTAAGAACTTACATATAGAATATTTCGGAGAGCATTTGGGAGTTAATTAATGTAGTATAAGCTCTTTCCCCTCTTCCTCTCTTTATGACTTCCAAGTGTGACATACACAGCTGTGAGATCATCATTAAATACAGAATGTTTCAGTAATTATGCCTTAGATGGCAAGAAATGTTTTTACATACTGGCTCTGGGCTATATCAATTTCTTTCTGCTGCTGGGGTTTGAGGTCATTTCAAAACCTTTATGGCAGTTTTAGGGGGTGAAGGGAATTTTCAGTGGTGGTGGGAAAGGAGAAAAAGCTGTCTTATGCAAGGTACAGAGGTCCCCTGGGTGGAGTGGTCTTGGAAAGCTTCACCAGACCCTTATTTCACGATGCTCTTTGCTTTACTTAATCAGCACCTTGCTTTAGTCTTATACCCACTGGATGCCACTTTAAGGCATTCTTTTGCCTCCCTAAATCCAGGATTGATTTAGATCTGTGATAACAAGGTATTTTTCTGGAATGAATCCATTTGGAAAACAGCTTTGTGTGTGCTCATAGACAATTAGTGTGCGCTATAGTGGAGAGAACACTGGCTTTGGATCCAGAGGACCTAGGTTCAAATATCTGCCATTTTTCCTCTCTATGACCTTGGACAAATTGTTGAACCTGTCTGGACCTCAGTTTCTTCATACTTAAAAGGGGCTTCTAAATTCCCTCTCAAGGGGACCTGAGAGGCCTAAATCATGCCTCAGGATCTAATTTAACCTTCAAATGTTGTTGTTCTTTGTTTTGTTGACTAGTCATGTCTGACTTTTCATGACCCCATTTGGGGTTTTCTTGGCAAAGATACTGGAGTGGTTTGCCATTTCCTTCTCTAGCTCATTTTACAGATGAAGAAACTGAGGTAAACAGGGTTAAGTGACTTGCTCAAGGTCACACAGCTAGTAAATTTCTGAGGTTGAATTTGAACTCAGGTCCTCCTGACTCCAGGCCCAGCACACTATCACCTAGCTGCTCCTACTGTTACAGATGAGGAAACTGAGACCCACAGAGGGGAAAATAACAAGAAAAGGGAATTAGCATTTATTAAGTGCCTAGGATATGCCAGGCTCTGTGCTACCCACCTTACAAATCTCATTCGATCCTCTCAGTGACTGTGGGAGCTAAGTGGTGTTATCTCCTTTTCACAGCTAAGTGAGTCAGGCAGAGAGGTGAGATGACTTGCCTAGGCCACCTACCTAGTGTCTGAGGCCAGATTCGAACTCGGTCTAGGCCCAATGTCTATCCACTGCACCACCTAGATAGATGGGAAGAGACTTTTCCAATGTCATACAATAATCCCATGGCTGAATTGGAACCAGTGTTCTTTCCACTAAGCCATGACACGTGTTCCTTTGGTCCAAATGGCTCTGTAAATGGCCTGAGTCATTCCAAAAATTCTGTCTGCTTATCTCAAAGGAAAGTCTAACCACAGAAGATTAGGTGTCAAAGGCCAAGGGCTCAGTATGGAATTATTTCCTTGAGTATGATATCCTTCCCATAATGGTTGAAGAAAATGAATTCCTACAAGAGTTGGTTGCTTGCATGAACTTGAAATGACCCAGGAGAAATGAGTAGCTCTATGCCTGGTTTTTTGGACCCTTCCCAAAGCTGTGGAAGTTAAAAGAAACCTATTAACACAGTAGATCTATGATTGTATTATCTTGTTTATCTGGTATTAACAGAAGACACGATGTTTGTTGCACATAAATGAATTTTCCAAATTGTTGAACCTGAGACCTCTGTAAGTACCAATTGAACTAGTGAACCATTTTAAAGGAAGGCTTTTAAAAACATGCTCTGTACTCTCTTATCTTCTTAAACAGAGGACACTGAAGATAATTTAAATTTTCCCTGATGATCAAAGTCAGAGTTATGAATATGCATTATTATGCTTGCTATAATCAAAATCACAGTTCTGTGTCTGCTTTTCAGTTTTTCTGTCTCCATGCCTGCCTACTGGTTATCACTGCTTTCATTGGGACTATTTTCAAATGTTACCTTGTTCTCCCATTTTCTGTCTTCTAAACCTTGTTGAGGCAGGTAGGTGGTGTTGCTAGAATGTGGTATTGAGAAACAGGGAGATTCAAATTAGATGCTTGCCTTGGATACTTCTAACCCTGTGACCCTGGGCTGGCTAATTAACCTCTCAGCCTCAGTTTCCTCCTCTGTGAAATGAGGACAAAAATAGGATCTACCTCACAGATTTGTTGTAGCAACCAAATGAAATAATATGTATCATGGTCTTTGCAAACCTTAGTGCCACATAAATGCTAGCTATTAATTAATTATTATTATTAAGGAAGAAATAAGTAAAAAATGACTGAAATGAATCTCTCCAGCATTATCAATTTCTCCTTTACATTTTAAATGTCAGGAATGATCTGAAAAAGTAAATTAATATCTTTGCTCTGTGTCATTCCAGGTTGGAATGCATATAACATTTCTGTTTTGATCTTGGAGAGGTTTCACACGCACATACAAAGTCTACTTTGAGGCTGCTTTTCATATCTATGTAGAGAAATATGATTAAAGACAAGCAGAGACAGAGACACTGAGAGAGACAGAAAGACAGAAGGGAGGAGAGACAATAAGACTGAGATCATCTTCATTTAACTTTTTAAACAATGCCCAATCCAGGAGTGAGGGTGACCTTGGATTCTTAGAGGACTATGTTCAAGGGTAGCTAGGTAATGCAGTGGATAGAGTACCAGGCTTAGAGTTAGGCCTGCCTCAAATCCAGCCTCAGACACTTACTAGCTGGGAGACTGTGGGCAAGTCACTTCACCCTATTTGCCTCAGTTTCCTCATCTGTAAAATGGGCCAAAGCAAGAAATGGCAAACCACTTCAGTATCTTTGCCAAGAAAACCACAAATGGGGTCACAAAGAGTTGGACACGACTGAAATGAATTGCCAACAAAATGTGCAGGGGAGCTCAAGTTCTGACAGGTCTTATCAAGCTAAGAATACTTTGAGTAAGGGCCAGCAATGGACTGTATGTTTCTTATTCAAGCCCTAGCCAGACTGAAACTTTGAGAGTTTCATTACCAAAGGGTTAGCCACCACTGAATCATGAACTGGTCTGTGAAGGTACAGGGAATATTTGCACGCGCGCGCGTGTGTGTGTGTGTGCGGTGGATTGCCATCTGCATCTGTGGCAGTGATGAAACTATAAAGTGGTGAAATATTAAAGATGCCAACTAACTGTTTTGACTGATTTTTTTTCAAATTTTTTTGACTGATCCTGTGTTATGTAGATATAGCCCCGTGCATAGTAAATTTTAAAAATTCCTATTATGCTGGCAATTATTGAACTTTAATATCAGATGGTGTCAGTTGTTTTTTGTCTCCCTTGTTTGGCATCAGTTCAAGGCATGCTTTTCCTCCAGAGCGCTGTTTGTGAAAGGTAAGCTTTTTAGAAACTTTAATTAGGAAGATCTTGCCCCTCCTGGACAGAAATGTGGTTTGGAGCCAAAGCTGAAACATTTTGAGAGTTTGTGAGTTTTTTGTTTTTTTTTTCAATGTTAGCAAGGCTGCCTTTCCCTGACTGTCTTTTCCTTTTGTTGAGTGTCCATGTGTGGCACTATTAAAGAATTGATCAGCAGTGAAGTGGTTTACATTGTTGTCTTTGTCAGCCAAGTCTGAGCTGTTAGGGAGGTGGAAAAGAGGGAAATAAAAGCATCCACAGGATGAGTGGAGAAGCTAGCAGACCCTCCAGGCTCTATCCATTGTTCTTCAGAGGCAGCCCTAGAGAACCTGGGTATTGTTGAAATAAGCTGTAGAAGGCCAGTGGAAGGAAGGCAAAGCTAAATTAAGGAGCAAAGTAGGGCCACACAATGACTTCAGTGGTGTGCTCTGGGGAGCTGGGCGAAACTCCTCTGCCAGGACGGCTTTTGTCTTGGTGACAGCAGGAGCGATGTCTCCATTAGAGACCTGGAGAGCTTTGATAGCTGGAGGCCTGCTACACAGGGCCCAACCATGAGGCTGAAAAAGAAAATGCCAGCCTCATAGCTTGCAAATGTGCTAGCATCCCCTAAAAACGATCGACATTTTGTTCCTGCATTTTCTCTGTGCCTCACTCTAAAACAATCCATTAGTTTCTGAACAGAACCTACCCTTGTCTCCTCTAGTCACTATTTGCCAAGAAAGCCCCAAATGGGGTCATGAAGAATAGGACACGACCGAAAAAGGACGGAACAACAACAAAAGACTTGTTGTTGATCATGGAGTTATCCCTGAATCAGCTGTTTATGTAGTGTCAAACCATCAACTCATCAAGAGCTAAGATCAGAATTAGTTAAATGAAAAAGGAAGAAAAAGGATGCGAAAAAGATCAGGCATACAATTAGAGTACCTTAACTTTGAACTATTTAAATAAATAATTGAAAATTTAAAAAATGAGAAATGGGTGACAATAATGACATTGGTATGGACTATAAGAATTTTAAACATTGCAAATGAATGGCTACAAAATGGATACCAAAAAGAGCCCAGAGTGTTCTAGGTAGGCAAATATCTTAACTTTGCTGTCACTATGGATGAAGATGGCTGAAAAAGGCAACACTAGGTTAGTATAAAAACTCATGTGTAAAAACTTATGAAGAAGGGGAGTAGGTGGCGCAGTGGATAGAGCACTGGCCCTGAAGTCAGGAGGACCTGAGTTCAAATCCAGCTTCAGGCCAAACATTTGACACTTACTCCTGTGTGACCTTGGGCAAGTCACTTAGCCCCAATTGCCTAAAAAAAAATTTTTTTTAAAAAGGGGGAGTGGATCATTATGAGACACTTCATCTCATAAATCAGAGAGTAGTAGAAGGTAAAATCAGTTTATTTTTTATATCTTTTTTAATATAAATTTATTTATTTTTAGTTTTCAACATTTACTTCCACAAGATTTTGAGTTCCAAATTTTCACCCCATCTCACCCTCCCTCCACCCCAAGATGGCATGCATTCTGAATATCCCTTCCCCTTGTCTGTCCTCTCTTCTATGTCTCCCCCCTTCTCTTATCCCTTTCCCCTTCTATTTTCCTGTAGGGCAGGATAGACTTCTGTACCCCATTTCCTGTATTTCTTATTTCCCAGTTGCATGTGAAAACATTTTTGTTTAAAACTTTGGGTTCCAAATTTTCTCCCTTCCTCCCTCCCCACCCACCCTCATTGAAAAGGCAAGCAACTCAATATGGGTTATATCTGTGCAGTTATGCAAAACACTTCCATAGTAGACATGTTGTGAAAAACTAATGCTATTTCCCTTAATCTTATCCTGCTCCCCCATTTATTCTATTCTTTCTTTTGACTCTGTCCCTCCTCAGAAGTATTTGCTTCTGATTACCCCCTTACCCAATCTGCCCTCCTCTCTATCATCCCCCTGATATCTTGTCCCCTTCTCCTCCTGTTTTCCTGTAGGGTAAGACAGATTTCCATACCCAATTGAATGTGTATGTTATTCCCTCCTTAAGCCAAATCCTATGAGAATAAGATTCACTAATTCCCTCTCATCTTCCTCCGTTTCCCCTCCACTGGAAGAGCCTTTTTTTCTGTTTTTTTTGAAATAATTTACCCCATTCTACCTCTCCCTTTCTTCTTCTCCTAGTACAATCCTCTCTCATCCCTTAATTTTATTCCTTAATCTTCAATTCATCCTTTGCCATCTATCTATCTATCTATCTATCTATCTATCTATCTATCTATCTATCTACATAAACATAATTTTTTCCATCCAACTACCCTAATACTGACAAAGGTCTCATGAGTTATAAATATCATCTTTCCATGCAGGAATGTAAACAGTTTAACTTAATAAGTCTCTTATGATTTCTCTTTCCTGTTTACCTCTTCATGTTCCACTTGAGTCTTGTATTTGACAGTCAAATTTTCTATTCAGCTCTGGTCTTTTCATCAAGAATGCTTGAAAGTCCTCTATTTGACTGAATGACCATTTTTTCCCCTGAAGGATTATACTCAGTTTTGCTGTGTAGGTGATTCTTGGTTGTAATCCTATCTGCTTTGCCCTTCGGAATATTATATTCCAAGCCCTGCAGTTCTTTAATGTAGAAGCTGCTAAATCTTGAATTGTTTCTTTCTGGCAGCTTGCAATATTTTCTCCTTGACCTGGGAATTCTGGAATTTGGCTACAATATTCCTAGGAGTTTTCCTTTGGGGATCTCTTTCAGGAGGAGATCTGTGGATTCTTTCAATTTCTATTTTGCCCTCTGGTTCTAAAATATCAGGGCAGTTTTCCTTGATAATTTCTTGAAAGATGATGTCTAGGCTCTTTTTTTGATCATGGCTTTCAGATAGTCCAATAATTTTTAAGTTCTCTCTCCTGGAACTATTTTCCAGGTCAGTTGTTTTTCCAATGAGATATTTCACATTGTCTTCTATTTTGTTCATTCTTTTGGATTTGTTTTACAGTGTCTTGATTTCTCATAAAGTCACTAGCTTCCAATTGCTCTATTCTAATTTTTAAGGAAGTATTTTCTTCAGTAATCTTTTGGACTTCCTTTTCCATTTGGCCAATTTTGCTTTTTAGGGCATTCTTCTCCTCATTGGCTTTTTGGACCTCTTTTGCCATTTGGGTTAGGCTATTTTTTAAGGTGTTATTTTCTTCAGTATTTTTTTGGGTCTCCTTTAGCAAGCTGTTGACTTGTTTTTCATGATTTTCTTGCATCACTCTCATTTCTCTTCCCAGTTTTTCCTCTACTTCCTTACTTGCTTCTCAAAATCCCTTTTGAGCTCTTCCAAGGCCTGGGACTGATTCATATTTTTCTTGGAGGCTTTGGATGTAGGAGCTTTGACTTTGTTGTCTTCTTCTGGTTGTATATTTTGATCTTCTTTTCACCAAAGTAAGATAATATATTCTAACTCTTTTTGTGCTGCTTGCTCATGATCCCAGCCAATTACTTGAGTTTTAAACTCTTTGTTAAGGTAAAAGTCTGCTTCCAATGTGGTGAATGTACTGTCCCAAGCTTTGGGGGGTTTGTACAGCTGTTTTCAGAGATACTTGTAGGGACCTGTAAATTTTCAGTTCTTCCAAGATGGTATGATAAGGGGCAAGGTGTTTACTCCTTTCCTGGCCTGTGTTCTAGTCTATTAGTGACCACAAGCACTCCCTTCTGTCCTGGAACCGTGAGGAGGGTTTTCTCTGCATAGCCACTGCAAGCTCCACCACACCAGTGCTCCTCCTTGCCCCAGGACTGCCACCCAGAACTGTGACTGAGATCCAAGCATGGGCAAAGCAAGAGATTCCTGCCTCAGCACTGGCAAAGAGATCCTGCAATCCCCCTCTGATCAGCCACCTGATTTCCCCTCAGTCTGTGGGTCTGAAGTTCAAGAGGCAGCCTCCACCCTTGGTCGTGCTTGGGAAATGGAGCTGAGACCACCTCACTTCTCTCTCAGCACTGCAGAAACAGACTTTTCCCACTGACCTTCTAAGTTGTCTTTGGCATCTGTGGGTTGAGCGGTCTGGAAACTGCCATAGCTGCCTGCAATTCAGCCCTATAACGCCTGCTCCAGGTTTGCAGCAGCCTTCGAGCCCGTGCCTAGTTGTGCTCCTCTACCTGCCCAGCATGATATACCTTTCTGATCAATCATCCAGGTTGTCTTGGGCTGGAAATTTGCTTCACTCTGTCTTTTTGTGGGTTCTGCTGCTTTAGAATTTGTTTAGAGCAATTTTTTATAGGTATTTGGAGGGGTTTAGGGGAGAGCTAAAGCAAGTCACTGCTTTCACTCTGCCATCTTGGCTCCACCCCCTGTTGTGTTGGTAAAATCAGTTTAAAGAAAACTTGATAAGTTATCTAAAAAAAAGCAAAATTATTCTAAAGGGACTTTCCTCATCTATAAAATGACTGTTTTCAGACTAGATGGAATTGAAGGTCCCTTCCAATTCTAAAGCTGTGATCCTATGACCTGACTTCAAATTCTGGTTTTTCCACTTGCTATCCCTGTGAAATCAGATGATCATTTTGCCTCATTTTCCTCATCCTGTTGGACAGATGGCCTCTTAAGTCCCTTCTAGTTCTAAATCTAAGATATTTCAAAGTTTTGTGATGTTGTTTTGACTCATCTGTTTAGACATCTGTGTTAGTTGCTTCTCTAACTAGTTTAGAGCTCATTAGATGATTTTAAAAAGTTGTGAAAACAATCTCTCTGATAATGCCTGGAGGGAAAGGCACTTACTAACAAGTAGTGTTTTTTTGATAAGGAGATGATCAGTGTTGTAACCTCAGGGCATATGTAGGTTAGGAGGGTCCAACCAAGCTGCAGGGTTTAGGTGGATCTCTCAGATATTTAGGGGTGCCAATGAGAGTGGAAATGAAGGAGAAGGCTGCAATACAAAAAAAAAAAAGAGAAGTTGGACCCCAGAAGGAACTTTATATGTATTGAGTATATATATGTATGTGTATGTATGTATATGCATACATATAGACACACACATATGTGTACATAGTTATTTCTTCCACATTGCAACTTTCCCATCTTGGTTTCAATATAGCACAGGTCGGCATAAGAAATTAAATGGGCATTTTGGGGGAGTTTTGCAGAAGCTGCAGACGACATGGGAAGGCCAGCAGATGAGGCAGAAAAAGTTTAGAAATTCAGACATACATAAAATATATGTATAGTATTGTATAATATTGGTATATTTATCTTTTAATACTGTAATAACTCAGACTTCTTCTCTGGTATGAAGGAAGGGCAAAAAAAATTTATGTAGATTTTCTACATCATGCAGGCACCAGGCCCCTAACCCTCATAATGTGGAAAGGCTAACTCTGTGTGTGTGTGTATATATGCACACACATACATACACCCCCCATATACACACACACACACACACACACACACACACACACACGCACACATACATGCATATATATTTATGTATTTCATTTACTTTGCTGTTTTGAGTAGGCTATGCCCTTCCTATTAGATTTACTAACCCTTTAATTTCAAGGGCAAAAAAAAAAGGATTTAATTCTACCTTCTCCATTCTTTCTCATTAGCTTCCTTCCTTCTGACTCTCTATAAGGGTAGACAGGTTCTGGCTTTTATTTGACCTCTGATCTTGGTTTGCAAGCTTATTCATGGTCAAAGCAAAACAAAACTAATGTTTGATTCCAAGGGTCAGCCCCTGCCTACCTGATGTGTAATTATTCACCTTCTCTCCAACTAGCAACCTTCTATGCTAGAAAGGGTGGGATGGGGGTGGGGGGCAGTTCCAGAGATTACAGCCTGAAATTTTTAGTTCTCATCAAGTCTTAATGAATGTAGCATCTATATGAAGACACTATTTTTATTTCTAGAAGATCACGTTTTTGTCTGTTCTTGGCACTCAAAAAGTGGCTGTGGAGAGCGAGCGAGCTTTTGAACAAAGGCTGACAGGGCAAGTTTCTTCACAGATGGAGATGTAGAGTAGGGTTTTGTTGATGTTTAGGAGAGAAGAAAAGAATGAGTGAGAGACGAAAATGACAGCATGGATACAGAGCCATCTTCTAGCTTCAATTTGTTGGCCCATGGCTTCTTAGACCCCTAGAAGATAGCATACTGCTGGAGAAATTCACAACATTTTCCCCCCAAGATATTCTCCTTCCTCTTCCCCTTCTTTTAATGCCCACTTTACCTATAACACAAAAGCAGAAAGAGGCAGTGCTAGGAGATTATCTGTTCCTCAGTTTAGAAGGTTTTTCTTAGATTCTTCTGGAATCTGGTTCCATGAATCAATTAACCAACAATGCGCTACTCTGCTATGTGCTAGGTACTGAGGTTAGTAATGGGAATGAAAGGACAAAAAATCAAACAGTCCCTGCCCTCAAATCACTTATATTCCATAGGAGGTGGATGAGGGAACACAACATGTACATATATAGGGAAAGGTAAAGTATCTTTTGAATATAAACTTCATTTTGGGAAAAAGACATAAACAGCTAATGGGATCAGAAAATTCTTCCTGAAGAAGGGAATGCCATGAAGATGAACTGAGATATTTGTAAAGTGCTTGGCACAGTTCCTGGCACCTAGTAGGTGTGCAAGGGGAGTTTAAAACCAACACAAATCAATCAATCAATATTTATTAAGCACCTATCATGTGCCAGGCACTGTGCTAAGTGCTGAAAAGGCATAGAGGGAGATGTGAATGTAGTGAACGAAGACTAACTAGTTGGCCAGTTTTGTTGTATAGCAATGTATGTGAAAGGGAGTAATATGCAAAGGGGCTGGAAAATTTCTTTGGGGTTAGGTGGCAAAGATTAAAAAGACAAGCAGAATTTGTTTGATACTAGAAGTTATAGGTATCTACTTGAGTTTGAATTTGGGGGCGAGGAATGGTGACATGATCAGACTTGACTTGCACATTCAGAAAATCATTTTAGTTGCTATTGAGAGCATAAGTGGAATGTGGAGGGATGTGAGGTAGCGAGATGAATTAGGAGCCTGTTGTAACAATCCAGGCAAGAGATGAAGTAGGGTAGTGGCTGGGTAAATGGAAAGAAGTGGTTGAATGTGAGAGATATTATGGAGATACAAACAGCAAGGTAAGTCAGCTGATTGGCTACATAGGGCCCGTGAGAGTGAGGCAATTTCCTTTGAAAGAGGGAAATTTCCTTAGTCAAGGGATAGAAGAGACACTCAACTCTAAACTGTCAAGAAAGTTCTCCAGTGGCCCGGATTTCTCCTCTAACAAACAAGATCTCCCAATACTTTAGTGTTTAGAACCCTGATTAACCCCTTTTAGGCTGCATAACAACCAGTCATGCACAATGTAAGCAATGGAATTTCCAATGCCATAGTATAGTTTGGTGGAACTCTACCTGTGAACTTTTATTTCCTTTTTTTTTTCTTTTTAATACCACTACAAATGGGAATGTGCACACAATAGTGAGTTTTCTGTCTCCAGGGCTCAAACACATGCTACACAAGGAACATCACCCATCTATACACAGGCACACATCTTCTTGATAGACAGCAATGAAGGGTGGGAAGGGGGTATATTCCCTATTTCCTTCTGTAATTATCTTTCTGCTTCAGATGACATTCCAGCAGCTGGCATTGATAGTGCTGAATACATTTGGAAGGTTGAGGTTGATTGAAATGAACAAGGGGGCCTGTCATGATAACCTCTTGGAACGCCTCTTGGAATGGAGAATGCGGCTAAGTAATTGAGTTGGAGAAGGAGCATAAAGTTTATATGCCTATCTGCAATAATTATGGAACTAGTCAGATGTGGAAAGAATTCAGAGGGGATAAACCACCTCATACTTTTAATCTTCAGCTTGTTCAAATGGCTTGAAAGTTTTAGCAGAGAGAAACTCCAGTGGTACTTTATCCTCTATAGACAGCCTGAGAGACCACCAAATTCATTTTAGCCAAAACCTGTCAAAGTTAAAGACTAGATCATTAATTTACTATGCTCTAAAGGGCTCTCTGGTACAGAGATTTTTTTGAACAGAAATTTTATCTTTTGTTTTGGGCTATTTGTCAGACAGCCTGGTTTTAGCCTGAAGATAATGCAGTTACTGTAAGTGTGTGTTAAAAAAAAATAGGGCCTAACATCTGGGTGCAGGTACCATATTCAGTCCCATTTTGGGTCTACTGAAAAATGTTTACTTGTTACCTTAGGTAAGAACTTACATTTGGATTATAAGTCTAATTACTATTTAAGAAAATACTGACTCACCTTGCTACAAAATGTAAGAATAAAATATACAAATCTTTGTGAATTTCCAGCTTTCTATCATTGGTTGAAGGCACTTATGATGCCAATGAGGTGATCTAATTGTCTAGTAGAAATTATGAAGAAGACCTTAACTTGTGAATGTCTTGTTCTAATGTGAGCCTATTAAGTCTGAAACAGAATGAAGTCTGTAGTCTGTGGCCCATAGGTGGACATTTTCCCATTAGGCTGCCTTTCTGCAAATGAGTTTATTAGTCCTGTTCTAGTGCAAAAACAAACAGTCAATGGAAGACAATTAAAAATCAAGTCAACAGCCAACATATTTGGAAAATGCCAAGCTACATTTGACTTATGGTAAGCATAATAAAGAGAACTCTGAACCCCTTGATAAGTTCTTGTTTTTATCATGATTTGATTTGGGGTTTGAGACCATTGTTTTGATGATTCTGAGAAGCACAAAACAATTTTCGTTTGCGAAAGGAACTTTTAAAATTTACTTGTTTCAGATTCGAGGTAGACAGGATCATAGTTCAAATTGCTTTCTACCTATAAATTAATACTTAATCCAAGATGTCACCAATATGGATACAAACTTCAATCATACATGTCACCACCCACTTATACCTCCATTTGTGTACTCCTATTTCATATCTGTCCATAAATTTTCCAAAGAGGATCTTCTCAAATTATTAGAAGCTTTTTATCATTCTATAGTGATCTGTACAGCATTCAGGCTGTGCATTTATCACTCCTTACTCTCACTGCATTACTGACCCACCTCCTTTTTCTATCATACTTTTTTTGAAATTGATTTTTATGCCACTTATTTCACATAAATGATTGTTGGTTGTATGCCTCCTACTTAAATCTTAAACGTGTGTTTCCGTTGTCTTTTGGGTCACACTCAATTTGACTTTTTTATAGATTGTTCTATTCCATGATCTACAGCTTTGTAGCATCAGAATGAGAATGCTGGTGTTAAGAAAGAGGGATTTTTGTGTCAGCGGGTAGCTTGGGAAAACTGAGAATGCTATGCATTTTTAAATTCAAAAATAATAATAGCAAATATTTACATAATGCTTTAAGGTTTGCAGGGAGCTTTACAAATATTATCTCATTTTATGCTTGCAGCAACCTGAGGAAGTAGGTGCTGTTATTTCCCATTTTACAGATAAGGAAACTGAGGCAACATGCGGCTAAGCAATTTGCTCAGAGCCACACAGCTAGTAAGTGTCTGTGCCCCCAGACACCTCCAGCTCTCTCTTTTCCTTTCCATCAGTTTTGTACCTGACTCATTGTCCTTCTGTAGTGCTTATCCAAAATATATGTACTGTTGGATTAACCAGTTCATTACCTATATATGGATATAAGGAGAGAGAAAGAGAATATCTTGTTGTCAACAGACACAGCCCCAGGGCAGAACTCTCCATGGCAGGTCATCTCTGGGATGCAAGAGGACATATTTACTGTGTCAAAGAGGTAGAAGTAAAAAATATTATCAGTAAGTAGAGCCCTGGGTTGAAATAGCTCCAGATCAACCAGTGTCTTGAAGGGTTGAGAGAAGGAGGCTTGGACTGACAGTCCATTGGAAGTCACCAAATAATATTGGAAAAAGGCTTGGCCTAAATCAAGATCCAGGTGTAAACCAGCTGGTCATTCACAAAGAGAAGAGAAGAACACTCCTGTGACTAAATGCTGAGGAACATTGAGTTCCTCGTTGGTACCTCATTCACTTGTCAAAACAAGTCTAGCCCTTTGGAAATGGTGGCCTGATCCAGTCATTGCTTCTTCATCCTGAGCTGTAGCTGCTGTCATGGGCACCAGCTGATGGACAGCAGATGATTATATTGTGTTACTGGTTATAATCCAAGTCAACCAACTGGAAATGAATGTTCTGGAATGAAATATCATTTATTATACCTTTAGAATCTTTATCTCTCTTTTTTTAAAAAATAGATACAGATTTCTAAACATAGCAAGATGACTTAGGTTTGTGAAATGCCCTTATGAAGGAACGACATTTTACTTTTAGTCCCATTAGTTTGGTAAAAGGAAGTTAATTAAATATGATCCTCAGTGATGACTATCCCCTTCCTGTTCAGCTTACCATTTTCCGTGATGGGTTTTGGTAGAGAAAGTTGTTGGTGTTTTTAAATATTCACTCAGGACCTTTTTTCTTGGTCTGCCAAATGATGTAACTTTTTTTAGGATTATCTGGAAATAGAGAGCTGAGGTTGCAGATAAAGCTCCCTGGATTCACAGTTTATCAAAAGACTCAACTAGGCCTCATTTCATTTGAAAAGTTGTACGTCAAAGGCTCTAAAAACCAAACCAAAACAGTGGACACTTTCCTTCTCCCTTACCTGACTCATGTTCCCACATGACATATTCTTCAAGAATTCGAGGATCAGCCATGCCATTGGTGAAGGATACTTTTACAGCTGATATGGATTGCAACTTCTAAAAAAATAATTATCTATTTTTTTAGCCAACATACATCCAAAATACAATATTAGTTTTTTCTTTAAGTTATGGTACATGTTCTCTGAATAGAAATATAATCTGTATTGTAACTCTAATGAAAATGTTTTCATAGATAATACTTAACTCAAAATTCATAAAACATCCTCCCTGTTTAAAGATTACATGGCTACAAACATGTAAGAATTTTTAAAAATTGTATTTCAATATCTTAAATGTAACCTCTTGGAATCACTATTATTAATTCCGTCTTCCTACACTTTATGTTGATGCAATTTAATCACTTTATTGGAGGTTTGTCTTCAACTTTTCTGCTTTGCTGTATTTTAAAAACAGCTTTAGGATTACAGCTCTAGACTGCCCTATTACACGGGGAGGAAGGAGCAGTTTTACTATTCCTTATCACTGGTTCCTTGTCACAGAAAAAGCATTGCTGTCACCAAAGCACCAGGTCAACATCACCTTGCCAAGCATTGCACATGGGTCTGCACTTGTAGGTTATTGGGTTCCCACATTAAGAACATTTTAAGTTGGTCTACAACTTTTTTACGTTTTATGAGAAAGAATATCGGGTGCAGATACAAAACGACTGAGGCTAGTGGAGATACTGCTAGTGTACAGACTGATTTGTGCTTAGCTAGAGGGTCATTTCCCTCAGGCATCAACAACTGAGGTTCTAATTGTCCTGCAACAGAGGGGCTGAATGGGACACCAGTTGCACATCATGTGTTTTGAAGGACTTTCACCAGCAGAAGTGAAGTAAAGGCAGTAGAATACCAGTATCTGTTCATGGCTCACACAGATGGGCTCTTGTAAGACAATCCAGGTCACACATTCCAAGAGAGGAGGAGTAGTCAGTGAGCCAGCATAAGCGTAAAATTCCAAGGACTCAGGAAGAAGACAAAGCAGGTCAAAGTTGGTGAAGACTGAATCTTCACCCTTTGTTTGCATCTTGCTCAGAACATCAATGACTTTTCGAAGTCCTGGTTTAGCACTTCCCACCTCTAAAAAGATCCCAGCAACAGCCAGTCCATCATCCTTGGTCACAGAAAACTTGAAACTCTTGTATTTTGTATTCCAGTGAACCAAGTGAAGCTCAGCTGCTTGTTGCTTTCCAACTATAACGTGCTCAGAACCCTGGCTCCTACTGCAGCCTCAGTGAAAATGAAATTGGATCAACTTGTAGTTCCCAAGCAGGGGTCCTCTGGTTAATACTGATCTGTCAGTAGAATCATCAGCCTCAGCATTGAAAGAGTAACCATTGTTGAGGATCCTTTTAGCAGCAGGGAAACTTCAAAGGTTTCAGTCCTACTGCATTTTAGGGGACTCAATTTCCACGGGCAGTAGGAAAAGCCTTATGTCAGTCTTCTGGCCCGTTCATGCCTGGTTCATCTCCTCCATGATGTTGGGACATGATCTTGCAAGCTGTTCAGGGTTTAGTAACTAGCTCTTGAGTTGCACCCCTGCACTAGTTACAGCAAGCCTGTCCTGGGCTCTTTCTGTCAATTGCACCTCTTTTTATGCCACAATCGTCTTTTGTTGTAATGGGGGGAAAAAGTGGTTGCACCCAATGGCCAGCCTTCTGGTGAATTTAGCTAGAATGGTCCTCATTTGGCTGACTTACAGTCCCTCACTGGTTTTTCTATTCTAAGCCTTTTCACCTTGGTAGGATCCTTCAGAGTTGACACTTTGCTGGTTTAGCATTTATGACCCCAGGGTCACCTCCAGGCCAGCATAAAGCACTGAAAAGATATTTCAATGGTAGAAAGCAGATATTAATTTCCACAAATAGGACACAATGAGACTAATGCAAAAAGTTAGTTCTCCAGTACATGGGAACTAATGGAAAAGTTGCATGATTTTTTTTTGCTCCATCTGTCCTTGGAGTTAAAATGTAGAACTACAGAATTGTAGAGCAACTTTAAAGGTGGAGGCTATCAGTTAATTATTTTTGTATAGTTTTCATAGAAACACAGGATCCTAGACTGAAAACTAACTGAAGGAGACAAAGAGATCATCTACTTCAAGTTCTTTCATTTACAAATGAGGAAAGTGAGCATCAGAGAAGCTAAGTGACTCACTTGAGGTTAAACAGGTAGACTTTATCCAGGCTGGGATTGAAACCCAGATTCCCTTATTACAAATCTAGAATTATCTTTTGAACTCTGGAAAAAATTTTTTTAGACCAGACTTGTGGTTTAATGGTGGCAGTGAACTTCCAGTGTGGAAATTCCTTCTAACAATGTAGGTCAGAGTGATCTGTCCTAACACTTTCAGTCTTAGAGAGTTGTTTAGGGCTCTGAGAAGAGCTAGTCAGTGGGTGTCAGGGACAGCCAGGCAGCCAATAAATACATTTATTAAACGCCTACTGTATACCAGTCACTGAGCTAAGTACTTGAACCTAAGTCTTTGTGACTTTGAGACTGGCTCTCTATCCACTGTACCATGCTGTCCTACCTAGGAAAGCTTAACAGTCAGCAATTGAATCTGTTGAAGTGACTTGGCCAGGGTCACACAACTAATACCCTTTTCACTTGTTGCTAATATGTACAGTTTTTCCTTGAGCATTTTTTCTAATCTGGGTAACATATGAGGGTTATGGGCAAATCAAGAACAAGTTTTGGATATTTTTGGCTGACCGAAGTACTGTTATCTTTCAAGTCCTTTAGCCCTAACTTAAACTGAAAAACCAATGTTTCTTTTAATAAGTGTCTTAGAACTTTAAAACTAGGGGGATTTTAGCCATCTAAATTCAGTCCAGTGCCCTTCTCATGAGAAAGCATTAAGTGTCTAAGTGCCTTGCCCAAAGCCCCACAGTTAATTAGCAGCACTGGAATGAATACTTAGGTATCCTTATTCCTGAGCCATGGCTCGTTCTATGATGATGTGATTCTTCCTCTTTTTAGCCATATATTGACCTTTCACTGCTTGTGTGTGAAAACAGGACATATATTCCTGCTAAGAAAGTCAAACGCATGCATTGGAGAGATGCTGCAGGAAGTTGTCTTTATCAACACTATTATGGTCCAAACTGCCATCATGGCACATCACTAGATGCAGAGACCCAATCCTTGTAGTCCTTAGCAGTGGGAAAGAGACATCCCCATTGCATTTTGGGGTGTTGCTGAATTAGACAGATCCCCAATGGTCAGTAGGTTTGATTGGAGGCCAGTGGGATCACCATCCTGTCATATACCGGATTGCCTTCTGTAAGCAATATCAAATAGAAAAAAGATGACCATTTCTGTGATGAAGCAACATATGGCTTATCTGTCCAATAAATACAGGGGAAGGAACAGCCTGCCTGAGGTTCTCCAGTCCCTTAGGCTGCCCAGTGATGGTAACTCTGGCAGTCTTTGTCTGAAGGGAGCCATCTTCAAGTATTATACTGAGGCATCCTGCTAATGCATGGAGAAGGAAGGGTCCCTTTTGTCAGAGTGGAGGTAAAATTCCAAGATAGGCCTGTATGTACTTGGAACAACCTGTGCCCCAGGGGCTTGCCTGCTACCTTGAAGACAGTGACAGATGTGGACTTTACCTGTGAAACTTCAGAGTTTCTAATTTGCAAGTTGTTGAGCCAGATGCTCAAACAAATAGGCATAAAAAAGGATGAAAATCTGAGGAGAAGAGAAAGAGGTTTGAAACTCTGAGCCAAAAGCTTGTGTATGGACTTGGCTCTATCCTCAGCCTGTCCCCATCATGGGATTTCCTATCTGTCTTCTCAGCTGCAGTGTAAATTGTATATCATACTCTAAGCATCCCAGATTCCCAATACACTGGATTCTTCTCTCTGTTCTAGGCTATGCAGAGTCTTGGCAGTTTGGGCTACATACGTCATGACAGAGGCAACACCCATTTTGAATGTCCATTTAATCCTAGATCTTTGCTTTCTTTCAATGAAGAAACGTGGAATGACCCTGCATAGGCAAAGAAGGTGGCTGCCTGTACTGTACTATCTAGCCTGTCTCTGGTCATCTCCCTTACCAGCCTATGTGAGTTTAGCGGGAGTGCTATTAGAAAGCCATTCCTTTGAGTTAAAGCATTACTGACCCATTAACACTAATTCCTTAGTCTGAAGTTAGTTTGTGACATTAACTAGCCTCAGAACAGGAATCTGATAATTGGATGGTGAATTTTGACGGGGGAAATGAAGGTGAAAGTCAACATTGCTACTCACTGTGCAGAGGTGCCAGGTCCTGGTGAGATGGCACAGTACGGAGGGCCTGGGAAGCTGGGAGGACCTGAATTAAATTGAAAGAGAGGTCAGAGTGAGTAATGGATGATACTACTTTGGGGTTATTTGTTTGTTTGTTTTTTTGTTTTGCCAAAGGCTGACCCTGAGAGGAGGAGAGGGCAGGCAGGAAACAAGCAAAAAGCATCAAAATTAAGCCCTTATTATATGTCAGATACTGGAGATATAAATACTCACAAAAGAAAGATAGTCCTTGATCTCAGGGAGCTTGCATCTAAATAAGGAGGGAAGACAAAATATTAAAGGGAGTTGAAAAACCAGTAGGGGGAAGCACAGGAACAGGGTGAGCAGAATCATACAACTTGAGTTTGAAGAGACCTGTAGCCAGGGAGAATCTTCTATAATATATCCGAGAAATAGTTATGTAGCCTTTGCTCAAAGTCTTTCATCAAGAAGGAAGCCGTTATCTCCAGAATCTATCCATTTCACTTTTGCAAAATTGTTTTTGTTGATAATTTCCTTATTATTATTATGGATATTGGCTATTAATTAATATTACTAGTATATTAAAGTTAACATATTACTATTACTAGTATATAATTAGTATACTGATATATATATTATGAGTCTATAATTAATATACTAACATATAGTAATTACTAGTATATAATTAATATGTTAGTACTAGTATATGACAGTTAACAATAATAGCTAGCATTTATATAACACTTTGAGATTTACAAAGCACTTTACAAAATTTTATTCTTACAATAACCCATGGTGGAGGTTAGGTACTGTTATTATCCTAATTTGAAAAATTAGGAAACCGAGGCAGAGAGAAGTTAACTGACTTGTCCAGGGTCACATAGGCAGGATTTGAACTCAGGTCTTCCAGATTCCAGGTCTAGTGCTCTATCCACTGCACCCCAGTTGTCCTTGCCCAGTCCTTAGATTAAGCCCTGATTTGCCACTCTATAACTTCCAGGCATTACTTCTAGTTTTGCTTTCTGGGACCAAGCAAAGTAAGATAAGTTCCTCTTCTATGGTTAAAAGAGCTGAAAACAGCTATTGTGTCCTCCCTCAGGTTAAACATCATCAGTCCTTTGGAACAGTCCTTATAAAGCTTGGACTCAAAGTCCTTCAGTTCCCCAGGATGGAGCCAGGGTGGCCCAGGCAGTGGGTACCCTTAAATAGGAGGAGCCAGAGACATTTAGTCTACATCTAATACATGATTACAAGGAATTCACATTTGACCTGCAATTGGAATCACTTGGAATCTCCTGATTATCCACTCACAGTTTGGTTTACATGTGTCTTTACTCACTGAATGTCCCCGAAGAGGAGTGTGAACCTCCTTAAGCTATGACAACAGTTGAAATGAGGCCAAGCTCCTGGGGAGTGTGATGCCATCTGCCATGTTTGGGAATCAGTATTCTGACCCTCTATCCAGCTCCTGCCTGTTGAGGCTTAGAGTTCTTCCAGATAGTCACGGAAAGCTGCAGCCAGCCATTGTAAAGCCAGATTGTGCTTTATTGAACCCTCCTCTGGGTGTCATCTGTCAGCCCAAAGCCTGGGCTTCTGAAAGTCATTTACTGGCTGTGTTTTTGTTAACTTATGATAGCCATCATTTTTACTCAAGGACTGCTGTGGCCATCTGATTTGCTTCAGGAATATGTTCTGAAGTGTCCCAGAGAAGAAGGCTCTTTCTCTTCCTTTCTTTGACTCACTCCTGCCTCACCTCCTCCCCTAACTGTTAATTCTTATTTCTCAGATATTTTGGTTAAATTTGCCATTTGTCAATGTAAGGGGTATGTAGACCGTATAAAGTCTTATGCTGGTTCCCCTTTCCCAAGGATCAACCAGCCCTCCCCTCCATATTTGGCAAACTCCAAATAGGATCTGGGTAGTTAAATGGTCTATGATAGCCTTCCTTGTTAGATAGAGCATCCCAGAGGTTACAACTCACTTAGCATCTGAGACCTTAGTTGTTCTCACTATAGTGTTGTGAGACAATGGAAGACCATTACTGTCCCCACTTATAGATGAGAATACTGATGCTCAGAAAGATGAGATGTCTTTGCTTAGGTAATGCAGCTAGTGAGTAGCTAAATCACAACATCTGTCTAAACTCTAAACCCAGAGTTCTTTTAGGTTTGCCTTTTTATTGTGTTGAACTATGCTGAGCCAAAGCATTTTAAACAACTTTAATCTGAGTTATTTATCTAAAGGGCCTTGTGAAAAGTTTTGTTGTAGATATCATCACGCCCAATCCCATCCAGGTTTATAATTATGTCTCAAAGGAGTTTGGAAGTTGTATTGAGTATTATTTGGAAAACGTTGACGATCTGAAGTAATTTGGGGGAAGGAGAAGGAAGAGGGAGAAAATGTAAAATAGACCTAGCACTTATAATCAACACCCAACTTTTAAACTGATTGTATTCCAAAAGTACCAAAAGTATTCCATAAGTTTGGAATTCATATCGTATTTCACGGAACACTCTTAGAAGTACTGTGATGTGGTAATTAGAATGCTGAGCTTGGTGTTAGGGAGATCTGGGCTCATAGCCTGCATCAGATACTTGCTAGCTCTATAATCCTGCAAAAGTGCTTCATTTCTCTTAGCCTCAATTTTCCCATCTGTAAAATGGGATAAGCATAGCACCTACCTCACAGGGTTGTTGTCAGGCTCAAATGAGACAATGTGTATGAAGCGTTTTTGCATACCTTAAAATGCTGTATAAATACCACTTGCTGTATTAGTTTTTTCTTTTGCAAAGACAAATATTGTATGCAATGATGAGATCACTTGATAGTCCCACAAAAGCCAATTCACTTATTTAAAGTAAGAGACAAATAAGACCAGGGAATGTAGCCGTTCTACTTCACAGTGTTTCTGGGGTCAGAACATTTCAACTTGGGAAGTCAACAGCACTGGGTGTGGTGAAGCAAGGGGCTGAAGGAGGATTTCAGGGGTCAAAGGATGATGACCTGTGGGGAGTCAAGTCTCATTTCTAGTAAGTTCTCTGAGACTAAGCAAACCACATAGAAAAAGAATGGTTGAAAAGTTCATTTAGTACACAGATGTTGAAATATCTGTAAGATTTCTTTTTTTCTGAAATCCTTGTTCTTGCTGGGATATTCTCAGAGTGTGTTAGGGACAGGGACTGGAACTGGTCTGGGGAACTCCCTGTACCAATACAGACTGACACCTTCCCTGAAAATTAAAGTCTTAGAGAGCTGCCCAGAGCAGTGAGAGGTTGGGTAATGTGCCTAGGATCACACAGCCAATATGTGTCAGAGGCTGGAGCCCAGGACTTCCCAGGTCTCTGACCGTTGTGCCCATGGTTTCCAAACTGTGCAGTAGTAGTGTATTCAATGGGAGCCTTGTGGGGTATTTTAAGTTTTCCAGGGAAACATAGTGATTCTTGACATCTGTCAAACATACCAGGCAAACAACAAATGAGGTAGCTCATAGATTCAACATTAGATCATGGTAAATTCATTTCAGTGATGTTCTCAAATGTTTGAGATGTTTTTGTTTGCTTGTGCTTTGGGCTTCCCTGGTACCTTCTCAAACAGTCTTGTTCATGCTGTTCTGTCTTTTTGAAGTTGAATTTTGGTCAGTTGCTGTGATCAAAGACAAGCTGTACTCTAAAGTCAGTGAGGAACAAGAAATGGTGTATAGGTGCCGACATCCAACCTGATTCCAAGGTTTGAGCAGTTGTGCAGTGCCCAGCAGTCATAAACATTAGTAAAAAAAAAAATTGGGGATTTTTAAGAATGAAACAAAACTATTATTTTTTCTTTCAATTTATTTATGTAATAGTGATTACCCTGGCCTCTGCTGCCTGTAGGCTATGAGTGTTACATTTCTCTCTTCTGTACTCCATCCTCTCCTCTGGTACTCTTAAGGGGGTTTGGAGTGTCTAGGCTCTCTGCTATTGATTTCAACCAACAATGATGACATTCCCCCAATTTTAGGGGGTCCCTGAACCCTAACTGTATTATCATTTATAAAGGAATATTTACTTTATAATGAATATACTCCCCACCATGTAGGGCCTAATCTCCCTCTACAAAAATACTTCAGTCTCTGGAGAGTAGAGGGGCATTAGGCACACAGTTTAATTCAGTCCCAAGTTCTAAGTCCAAAGCCCCTTTGGGCTTGATTCCCTAGGACCCTGGCTTCCTAAGGTTTCCCTGCTGGGTTGGCTGGCTGCCACATCTAGTCTAGATCCTGGCTCCAAGGTCACCATGGCTTTATCCATTTGGAGTTTAGCGGGGATCCCACCCCCTAGATTTGAAAAGGACAAATGGCATAGACCAAATAGAAATACCCAAATCATTTCTCAGGGCCAAAGGGTAAGAAAGGAGAGTAGGGGAAGGTAGCCTTTTCTCCATCACCTAGTCCATTCGTGGTATTCACGGTGTAGGTAAACTCAGACCTTTGTTATTTTTTGGCCAAATAAAATGAGTCTGTTCCTTCTTCCATGTAAACAGCCCTTTGCATAGTTGAAGACATCAGCTGAACTTACCCAGTTCTTTCAATCAGCCCTCACCTGACACGGCTCACGGCCTTTTGCCATCTGAGTTGCCTTTCTATAGACACCTTCAAACTTATCAATGTTCTTCTTAACTGGTGGTGCCCACAATGGATCACAATACTGTACATAAGGTCTAACAAAGATAGGAACAGAAGTGGAAAGAATCACCTCCCTAATCCTGGAGGTCATGCCCCTCTTAATGCAGCCCAATATCTTATTAGCTTTTTTGGCTGCCACATCAGGCTGCTGACTCAATGTTGAGCTAGCAGTCCATTAAAACCTCCAGTTTTTTTTTTTAAATAAACACTCTCTGATCATACCTCTTCAACCTTATATTTGTGACATTGATTTCTTGCACCCAAAGGTGAGACTTTGCATTTATTCTTATTTAATTTCACCTTGTTTGATTACCCCAGTGTTCTAGCTTGTCATTTAGATCCTGCATCATTTTGTTATGGATTATAGTTTTTATATTGTTGCATACTAGTTGAATACATTAGGGATACACATGCAACATGCTACATGAGGTCCAAAGGGAAATGGTCATTATCATCAGCTAGCACATATGTAGCACTTTAACAAAGGGCTTTATAAATAATACCTCATTTGATCCTCACAGTAACCCTAGGAGGTAAGTGCTTTTTATATTCATTTTATAGATGACGAAACTAAGGCAGACAGATGTTAAAACAACTTAGAGTTAGAACTTAGAGTCACAGTTAGTAAGTGCCTGAGAAAGGATTTGAACTCAAATCTTCCTGACTCCAGATCCACTGTTCTATCTGTATTCCATCTCAGGAAAAGTTTCATGGATATATTTGAGACTTGAATTGTAATTTAAAGTGTATTTAAGAGGGCCAGTATGGTGCTCGATGAGGGACAAATCTCAAAAATCCCTGGGTTCAAGTCGCACTGTGTCTGACACATATTAGATAGGTGACTCTGGATAATCTCAACCTCTCAGGGTTTCTAAAAAACTGCATTGCTGTAAAACACTTGTGGATCTGTATTAATAGAGGGAGTTTGCTCCCAGGAATTCTATATGTTGATAAAAGCATAGATCTAGACAAAAAAAATTAGCAGATAGGAATGGGTGTGGGGGAATGACATTCCAGGAAAAGGGAATGGAATAAGCAAAGGAATGAAGGCCAAAAAATTCAGAGCATATAGAAGAGATGATGAGTGGTTCCATTTGGCTGGAACATAAAGCATGCAGAGGGGAGCAATGAAAGTTATACAGGAAGAATATTCCAAGTCTATGAATGCCAGACTAAGGAACTTTGATTGATTTTTTTTTTTGGCTAGGCAGTAGGGTTAAGTGACTTGCCCAAGTCACACAGCTAGTAAGTGTTACGTGTCTGAGGCCGGATTTGAACTCAGGTCCTCCTGACTCCAAGGCTGGTACTCTATCCACTATGCCACCTAGCTGCCCCCAGACTAAGGAACTTTAACTTTACTTAGTGGGCAACAGGAAGCCATTGCAGGTGTTTGATTAAAGTAGTGACATGACTAGATAAATGCATAAAGAAGATTAGTCTGAAAGTTGTACTAGGATAGATTGGAGTGGAGAGAAAGGAAAATGGAAACAAACAATTATCTGGCAGAGAAATAATCAATATAAAAGCATTTATTTAACCCTTAGCAATGCAAAGCACTGTGCTAAGAGCTGGTGAGACAAATAGAACAAGGCATTCCCTGCTCTGAAGGAGCTTGCATTCTAATCAGGGATATAGCACATGAAGGCAGTTTAAATAGCAAAACAAATGTAAAGATTCCATGGTCCTTAGGGGGCAGTAGTGAAGCAGAGAGTGATATGTTTCTTTACTGTTATTTCCACTACCAAAGTCATGTCCACTTCTGGTATTGAACCATTCAACAACACCAAGAACATTGGTGGTGAAAACTTTCTTTTCTGAGTCTTCAGTAATTGTAGCTTCTAAAGAAGCAGGGGTTGATTTGTTGGGTGATGGCTGCAAGGCTTAGGCTCGAAGCAGGACTGGTAATTTGGAGGGAGCTCATGGTTTCAAAGTCCTGTGCCATCTCCATCAATGTCAGAGGGGAGGTAGGGATAGTGGTTTGACTTGCCTGGCATCTACCATCTCCTGTCTCTCCCTGCTTTAGCTAAGCTGACTTGCCCGTGCTGTGCATGGCAGCAGTCTGTAACTGGTGGGTCTGTCTTCTCTACAGGGGTTGCTCCTCTGTATGATGTCTCCAGGGACTGGTCTGGAAGAAGGGTTGGTAGCCTATGATATGCTTCTATTCCAACAGCTTTTGGAAATGAATCATTTATGAATGAATAAGGTAATGAAGATTTGTCCTAGGGTTGTGGCTATAGAAATAGAGCAGAAGAAATGTCTATAAGAGATATTGAAAAGGTAGGGTTAAGAAGGAATGTCTACAAGAAATTGAAAAGGTAAAATTAACAAGACTTCATAACTGGCTATGAGAGAGAACCCAGTGTGATGAGGAGGAAAGAAGGCTGAACATGGGAGTCAAACTTGATTTGGAATCCTCCAGCATTTCTTATTTATGTGATTTGGGACAAGTCACTGGAGCTTTCTGAGTCTTGGATGTCTCATACATAAAAAGCTGGCCATACCTATACTATCTCTCTCGGAATGGTTTTGATGGAAAGCACTTTACATCCATTAAATGGTGGTGGTGGTATGATTACACCACCAAGGTTTTGAATGTGACAGATTGTGTGAATAATCAGAGACATACAGGACGATATAGTACAAAATCATAATATGAACCATTCACTATTAATCAATGTTAAAAATCCTGTCATTATATCCTTGAATGCTATTTTACTCAGACAAACAACAGCAGCCAGAAAAATCTCCATTTGGGAGTTGGCTCGTGTTTGGATGATAGATGTCTGGGAATCTTGTCGTAACTCACACCAGTCAACAGGACGCCCAGAGTGAACCTCCACAAATCTATAAATTTATTGCCAGAGCCCTTCGAGGTTGTAAAGTTAGAGATGACTTTGGTATTTAATGTCATCTTGCACCCCTCCCCCCCACAACTTTTCCATATTCCTGTGTAAAAAAGCCCAATGACAGATTGATAAGGTTATATAAACTGTTTGGTGTTCTGTACAGGCAGTCCCTTACTTAAACTCCTGACTTACACATGACCTACATAGACAAATGTCCTTGGAATCTCCAGCTTTCCTGTTGTCACTTCTCCCTGTGGGAGTCCTAGCTGCTACTGGCAAGGGAACTTTGGAGAAAACAGAAAGCTAGCACATTTAGAAAACCTCTTGGTTTAGGCATGTAGGAGGAGAAAAAGCTGTAAAAAGCAAAAATAGCTTAGGGAACAACGGTCCAGAGAGTCAGCCTCCCAGAAAGGGACATCTCCCCAAATATTTTTCCTCACACTTACCTTGTGCTGCCTGAAATCCCTTTAATTTAGAGATTCATTTGAGTGAATAATCATCTTCATTTTAAAATTTTAATGACTGTGTAAAGGTTAATTCATTTGCCATCCACAAGCTAGTACGAATCAATTCCATCAGATTGCTTTCTTCCTATTATCTAGTTAAGGTCAGCAGCACTAGGAAGTAGGAGAGAGATACAGAAAAGGAAGTGGAAGGACATAATGGAAAATCTTCACCTAATTAAAATTTTTCCTGGAAGGGACCATGTGCTCAGGAAATGGAGAAGAATCTTTTCCTCTTCCTCCCTCTTGTGTTATATAAGTCCAATCTCCTAGTACTTGGGACTTAATTAGTAATATGGTTGTTACGTTAGGATCATTCCATTATAAACTTGTGTAGGCCAGACTAGAATCCTACCCACTGTAACATAAATTCTAGGGGAAAATGCATTCTGAGTTTCAAATGCATTCAGTTTGCAAATGAACTTTATGAATAAAACCTGCTTCTAAATTAGGGTATTAGTATATCTGCTGATCTGTTTTGCAACCTACACCACTATCTAATTAGGAAAATTTCACATCCACAATGAAGTCTTTAATTGGATTCAGAGGACCTGTATTCAAATCCCAACTTTTCTACTTACTTTCTGTGCAACCCTGGGCAAGTCATTCACCCTCTCTGGGCTTCATGTTCTTCATCTGTAAAATGAAGAAATTGGAGTAGATGATTCCAGTTGGTATTTGGTGGCAGATGTTAACCACTGAGGTCTGAGAGAACAGTAATTATTACAACACATGGCTATTTAGTAAGCCCTATGTGCAAAACACTACAGGAGAAGATTGAGAATTATGGACAGGTCCCAGCATTGAAGCTATTACAGGAAATAATACCTAAACATGTGAGGAATTGACCAACAATATAAAATTTAAATAAGAGTTCAAGCTAACAAATGAATAGCCATTCCTTGACTGTAGCAGCTATGGAATTCCAGAATTAGACGGATCAGGAACAATCCCAGATCTGAGCAAGAATCCTTTTCATGACATACTTGACAAATGGCTGTGAAGTTTCTGTGCCAAGACATATAGTAATTATGAACCTACTCCTTTCTGAGGCAACTTATTCTGTCTATTGGGTCACTCTGATTGTCAGGAAACTTCAGTTTTCCTCTTTGCAATTTCCACTCATTGCAGGTAGCATATATGCCCAATTCCTATAGATATTTGCAAACAACCATTATGTCTTCTCTTTTCCAGAGTAAGTATTTTTCCTTAGGTTCTTAAAGTTTTGTAAAGTCCACTAGGACTCCAGATCTTTTTCAGATGAACTGTTATTATGCCTTCCTTTCTATATTTATTAATAAAATTATTTTAACCTGAGTACAAGATGGAACATTTATCCCTTTTCAGATTTCATCTCCCTGTGTATTAGCCTGGTTTTGGATCTAGACTCCCAGCCATTTTGCAGCCATTCCTCACTGCTTTGTATCATCTGCAGACTTGATAACTTGCCTTCTTGAAGTGCGTTTTTTTGAAGCCACCGGTAAAAATGTTAACTAGCACCGAGCCAGAAACAGATCCCCAGGGTGCTCCACTGGGGATGTCTTGCCAAGTTGACATCATATTCAAAGTCCTTTTTGAATGTGCTCTTGTGGATATTCTCCAATTCCTCAAATGTCATTCCTAAAATATGGTGCCATACTTCGTTTGTCATATGACCATGCTACAGAGTTGTACATGATTAATTAATCAGCAAATAAATTATAATAAGTAAAAAGTAGCACTGAAGTTGGGAAAAACATATTGGGATAGAAAATTAGTCGTTTTTATAGCCGTACCTGCAGACAAGTGAGAAGAGCATTGGGACTCTGGCGCACAGACAACTCTGATGTTCATCCATGTTGTCCTTTAGCTGTCTGAGAAGAAGATTCAGTAGAGTGTTATTTCTGCATCTGTCTTGGACAGATCAAAACAACAGTAACAGCTGTATTTGCATATGGCAAACAATGAAACTTTTATGAAGTACCTGTTCCAGTACTAGAGATGCAAAGATAAAAATGACATAGTCCTTAGCCTCAGGCGAGGTAATGTGGTGCAGTAGATAGAATACTGACTCTCCAGCTAAATGACTGGGATTTGAACACTCACCTCTAATGCTATTGCTTGTGAGACCTGGTGCTTTCATGGGTCTCAGTTTCCTCATCTGTATAATAACAGTTGGATTAGAATCAGGGGCCTCAAAGTCACATGTGGCTCTCTAGGTCCTCAAGTGCGGCCCTTTGACTGAATCCAGACTCCTTTGGCTCCACCTAACTGCCCCGTCCAGCCGATTCAGCATAGTCCTAAAGCTACAGATTCAAATATTGAAGGTTTAAGTTTTCAAGGCTTTCGAGACAACTTTTTCCTTTTGTCATGGATCCTTTTATGATTGAGTAGCCTGGAAATCAGTGCATCTAGCCTTGGGGATTTCTCAGTGGATGATGAGACAAAGAAATCAATAACTATAGCATGATACAAAGCTGACTATGTTTCGTAATAGAGAGTCAAACACAGTGTAGCTGGATGAGTCCTTAACCTTTATGGTGTCATTCACCCAATGTTGAAGCCAATAAAACCTTCCTCAGAATAATATATTTAAATGCATAAAATAAAATACATGAGATGGTGAAGGAAAACAATTATATGGAAATAGTTATAAAAATATGAAACACACTCGTGAACTCCAGGTTAAGAATGCCTACTTTGACGTTTTTTTTCTCCAGATCAATTATTTTATCTAATATAAATTAATTTAATTTTTTTCTATGTCCTCTATAATAAATCAAGTCAAATGTAATCAAAAGAATGAATTTGAAATCCAGGGCTTAGCACGTTGCCTGGCACATAGTCATGGTTGTGGTTTGTTCTTTGTTCTTGAAGAGGACCATGACATCAGGGAGATGATGATGTGACTTGCATTGAATTGGATTTGAGTGAAAGAAGGCTGTGCAAAATCACCGGCTTCACTTTCTCCTCCAGAGCCATCTGGGTCCAGTGGCCAGATATAGATCAGGATGCCTGGAGATGGCCCAGGATGAAGTGAGAAACCTTGGTGTTGGGGCAGCTAGGTGGCGCAGTGGGGAGAGCACTGGCCCTGGATTCCAGAGGACCTGAGTTCAAATCCAGCCTCAGACATATAACACTTACTAGCTGTGTGACCCTGGGCAAGTCATTTAAACCCATTGCCTAACCAGAAAAAAAAGAAACCTTGGTCTTTCTGAGTTCTCACTTTGAGTGAGGCGATGCCCATTCAGTGAATAAGCCTGTTGAAGAAGTGAGTCAAAGGATGGCCCCTTTAATTAAAAAAAAAAATCAAACTGGGAGGGGAAGACCCTCAGGGTTGCTCCATAAGGTCATGCAGCTATCCATGGCTGATCCAGAGCCTAGGAGACAGTTTTCCTAACCCCAAGTCCAGTATCCACTCCAGTACAGCACATTGTATTGTTTAGGATAGGAGACTCATCCATTTTAATTGAAATTATTAGTTGTAGGAACATCATATAATCCAAAGAACTAGATGAGATAAGTAATATAGCAGTGCTAGTAAAAGGTAGAAATTAGATGATGATCATTTAAATGATGGACTCATCCCAAGAAACATTGGTATTCAGCCACCAGTCTTCAAATCCAGAAACTCAGCACTTGAATGAACTGTAATTACAAAATAGGTTAGACTTTTTTCCTTCCAAAGTAAAGTGAGACTAAGCAGTCCAAGTGAACAAGCAGCATCAGCCTAAGGAGACGTAACAATTGATGTTTTGTATGGGTCATCCTTGACGTTTTTTGTCAGCTACTTGGGGAAGGATGTGTCCTTAGGATAAGGAGAGACATTGGGGTGTGAGGAGTAGTCCGGACTCTGAAAGGAAGGCTTTTTTAAATTGTAGAAGTATTTGGAGGAGAAAGTGAGGCTGGTGATTTTGCACAGCCCTCTCTGGCACACAGGACTCATTTAATAAATGCATGTTGACCCACTGACAAAGACTTGGCTTTGAAAATCTCAGCTCTGTTACTTTCTTCCCTGTGTAAGATCACGTAAATTTTCTGAACCTCAGTTCTCTCATTTATAAAATGGGGATAATATTGCCTCCATTGTCTATCTCACAGTATGAGGAAATCACCCTGTAAGCCTTAATGAGCTATACAAATAACTTATTGTTATTATTTTATGAAAGTAAGAGATCTCAGTGATAACCAAGTATGGGAAAGGGTGGGAAGTGATAAAACTTGGCCTGTGTCAAGGTTGTCGCTAAGCTGAACAAACCTCTTTACCTGAAGTTACATACGATCATAGATTTAGGGTTAGAAGAGACGTCAGAGGTCATATAGTCTAATTCTCTCCTTTTATAGAGGAGAAACAGAGAGGTCAAGTGACTTGCCCGGGGTCACACAGATTAACAAAGGTAGAAACCTAGACTCCAGATGCAGTGGTACTTTTCCCATTGCGTCACCAAATTTCACTAGCAGCTGGAGGGAGATTGTTGCTTCTCTTGGTGGATCTGATTGGGATGGTATTAGTTTCTGTGGAGCAGCTATGAAGAAAGAGAAGGGAGGGATTTTGTAAAGACACTCTGAGAGGAATGACATTCAATCATATCTCAATTTTGTCGTAATTGAAACCAGAGACCTAGAGGTTAATACAGCCCCGTTTTTTTATATTATTATTAGATTTGCATTGATTTGACCTGTGTGACATTGCAAGGTCAAGACTGTTTTGACTCTTGGAGAAATTTACTTTAGTGATTATGAAGTGATTCCTATTGATTTTTATGGTAGTTGCTTTGTGGTCAGCTTACTGAAGAGGGAGATGGCTGATTATCACTCAGCAAGAAAATATGTACATAAATCAGATGCATAAAAAATCCCTTCCAGGGTGAGATTATTGCTTTGTTTTGAGAAAATAGTATATTTTGTTGCCATAGGAAGCAGCACATGGCCTCATAGCCCAGTCATAAAGTATGTCAGCCTTAAGGAGAATCAGGTGCCAGGCCCCGTGAAATTTGGGCAAGCCAAATCTTTACCATCAGTAAAATTCCATGGAAACTTGGTAGGATATCTAGGAAAAAAAGATCTATCTAAAGCTAGAGTTCAGGTGAAGGTTAACAAGAAGGGAAGAAAGGTTAACAAATTCATGAATCATGTTCCTGCTTTGTCTTCCATTTCTCAGGCTAATGATTTAAGTCAAAGTTTTGCTTTGATCAAAGCTGTAGGCACCATGAAAGGCTGTACCTTCCTACCTCATGCGTATAGGATCACAGATCTAGAACAGGATGAGATGTCTTAGAGGTCACCTAGCCCTTTTAGTTCTTGTTGAGTCACTTTTCAGTCATGTCAGACTCCCCATTTTGGGTTTCCTTTGCAAGGATACTGGAGTGGTTTGCCATTTCCCTCTCCAGCTCCTGGAGGAAACTGAAGCAAACAGATTTAAGTGACTTGCTCAGGGTCACAAAGCTAGTAAGTGTCTGAGGCCCAAATTTGAACTCAGGAAGATGAGTCTTTCTGATTCCAAGCCCAGCACTCTATCCACTGCCCCACCTAGCTGCCCTACCACTTCTTTTTACAGATGAGGAAACCAATAAGAGTCTTGCCCTAGAGACAGAGCCAGGATTTGAACTTAGGTCCTGTGACTCTAAGGTCAATGCTCTTTCAACTGTAGCATTCAGTCTGTGAACTTCCAAACCTTATTCAATGCAGACACATTTTATTTTCCTATGGGCTACTACCAAACATGTCTTTATTTCAGTGATTAGCCTTGACAATAAAAGACTACGTAGAAACACAGAACGTTAACATTCTATTTGTCCATTGCCTCAAGGGATGCTTTTGTTTACCTAACTTGAGATCAGAAGAATCATCTATATTTAAGTGCTACTCTACATAGAGATAAAAAGACAAAGAAACTAGCCTCTTCCTTCATTGAGCTTATATTCCATCTGGAGGAAACAATATGTATGTATACAAGTAGATGGAAAATATGTTCCAGGTAAATGTAAGATAAAAGTAGTTGTTGCTGAACAGCCTACAATGGAGGAACACCTAGTGAAGAATGCTCTAATTAGTGGGTGAATGCTACAGAGATAATACAGGAAAAGTATAGTATTAGCAAGGCATAGGTGTTACTTGGCATCAAACTTCTCACCCAATACTGTGATGTAGGATAGGATAAGGTACTTATCCAATCTACCTTATAGTTAGGCTGGCCTTGCAAGAGAGCCTTTGCTATTAAATAATGGCAATGAACTTCCTGCCCTTCCTCATTCTACTCAGATTAAGGCAATTAACTCTATCAATTCACCATATCTAAGTTGCCCCAGGACATACGTCACATCCCATTCAGCCATCCATAAATGCATCATATTCTGTCTAGCATGGGGATCTTGCCACTTCACCGGACTTACTCTTCAGGACTTCAGTGCATAATTTCATCAGAGTGAGCGTTCCCTTCATTGGTACCAATAACAACACCTCATCCGTTTGAGATCATTGTCCATGTTCTTCCATTGACCCTCCATAGAGGATCCACTGAAAATACCAGGGGACTTCTAGATTGTTATTGTTTTACAATTTGTGAGTACCAAGGAAGCACTTAGATTTCTGTTTAATTTGCTCTAACAACATGACTGACCCATTTCCACCCTTTATGCCACAATTAGTGAGTATGTCATCAATATCCACCATGCCTCTCTCTATTGAATTATGGGTCAGCAGCAGCCATGATTCTGTGAAGGCTGTGCTGTTTCAAGATTTATAATTGCTATCTGAAACCAAAGAAATATAACCTCTCTACCTTTTCCAAAACCCATCAGGTATCTATCTATTAGCAGATATTTCCAGTATAAAGATACTCTTAGGAAGGCACTAATTTCCTCTTCTAGCACTCTCTTCTTAACCCTTTCCCCTTAATCCCCATGGTGTCAGTTTCCTTATCTGTAAAATGCGGATGATAATATTATCTAATCTATAGGGTTGGTATTAGAAAAGTATATTATAAACCATAAAATACTATAGCAATGTGAGTTTCTGAAATGCTCCTCACAACAACCCTGTGAGATAGGTACTATTATTATCCCCATTTTACATATAAGGAAACTGAGGCTAGAAGAGGATAAGTGACTTGCCCAGGGTTACACAGTCAGTAAGTGTCTGAGGCAGGATTCAGCATGATTAGCTCATTTCTTTTCCTATTCATACAGAAAGCTAGTGAGCATCAGGGGTGAGATTTGAACCCAGATTTTTTCTGACTCTAGGTCCAGGATTCTTTTTGCTACACTGTTACACTGTGCTTCCTCTACTGTGTAAACACTTGACCATTTTTATTCAACTGTACTCTATTCTATATATGGCTATCTGCTTAAATGGAGGATATATGCAAGAGATGCTCTTAGCATGAGAATGTCTGTCCTAGATCATAAGGGAACTAGGTCTGGGTAATTTGTCTTTGTACCACACCAGGTGCAATTAGGTGCTTAATAAAGGCTTTTTAATGAGGCTGAGAATGACTGACTTACTCAGTAACCTTATGATATCCATTTGTTGCCAAGGAAGTTACTGGAAAAACCCCAGCCCTATTTATAAAAACAACTGTTCAGCCAATTAACTCTTGAATGAATGGCTGCACATGAGGGCTATGCGCTCTGAGAGGAACCGAAATGAAAATGTCTGTTAGAGTTTGGGAAGAAGGAGATCGTGCAGTGGCAAGTGACAGCTGAATACATTAGAACTGCTCTAACTACAGCCTCCCATGGGCCAAAATGGAGGGAAGATTTTGCATCTTAAGAAGCTCTCCTCTTATGAATGTTTTTTAAATGCAAGAGAGATTTCCTTTCCTGCAGTCAGCTGCCTGGGGAAGATAATTAGTTTTTAGGTGAAGTATAATACACATTTACAGTCTAAGGCTTCATTCCCCACCACAATGAGAAAACCCATCCTTTCTTCTATAGACATGTTAAAGGATGCTGCAGCTGCTTGAATGGTCTGGTCAAACTCTCACTGACGGTTTTCATAAACCTAAAAATCTGCATTGATGGTTATGGACACCTTTAATTTTTGGGACTCAAGGTCTCTGACATTTGATACTTCCCATAGCACTTTCATGGATGTCTTCTTAGTGTTCCTGAGAGTTGGCCCATCCTTGTTCTCTCCTAATTTTAACCTCTTCTATTCCCCCTTTTGATTCACATATGACTTTTTTCCCCTCTAAAATGCAACAGTGGAAAACATGACCTGTGATTGCTAGTTGTGATAGATGTGATCATAACAAGGGGATCAGAAATTAGGATCAGTGAGCATAACAATATAACTGTCTTTAATATTTCATTACATCTGTGATTTCATCCATATGAGTTTTCTGTCCATTCATGAAGATCACAAACCATCCAGTTTGTTTTCCCTCTTTGGTAACTCTTGGGTGTGATCTGTAATAAGACAATGATTAAGCGTTATGCAATGTGCTGAAGGTCTCCTTCTGGTCGTCTTGACAGAACGTGGATATCAAATGGAGCATGCAGGCTATCTATTGGTTTATCCATGAGTCTTATCATATGACATACCTACATTTTTTTCTGATCAAATATCTGTTATTATCCAGAATTTCTTTTGCACAATTTTGATGAGTAATATCTTGCAGCCTATCCATTCCTACCATGTACCTCTCCACTACTCTTGGTGATCCTCAACTTTAATGTAGCTACTCTTTTGCTAGTCAGCTTCTCTCTTGTATGGAGTGACCAACTTTTTGTTTGTCTAGTAGACGGAGAAGAATGTGTAAGAGAAAGTAACCAGATGGGGAAGCAAAAAAGGGAGGTGCGGTGAGGAACTGGAGTTGCCAGAGTTGAATGAGGCAGCTGGCATTTCCTTGTTGGGATTAGCCAACTTCATTCAATCCATCCTTCTTGCACCATGAGTAATGAGCTAACCATAGGGAGATACAGCACTTGTAGGAGCCTTAATCTGTACCAGATCCTGAGTCCTGAGTCCACATCTGATGGTTCAAGCAAAAGACCTGAGCCCAGAATTTCTAAGTCTCCATTTAAACATTAACCCCAGTGAAAGTATGACTCAAATATCACTTGGTGTCAACACTCCTTTGTGTTGTGTTTCCCAGATTCCTTCATGTCTATATACTTTCTAGGTGTTTCATGGGTGTAGAAAATGTTGCAGAAGTGCGCTTGTATAGTTATAGGCACTGTTTTTCAAAAGTATTTTCAATGAACTTGGTGCATAGAAAGAAACACCTCATGTAATTAAGCAGATTCTGTCTGTTCCTGTGGGGAAATGACTCCATTATGCCAAGGTTATATGACTAGGCCTCTAAAATAAATTAAAGAAAGAGGTGAGTTTTTATCAGAAGGTGGTAGTTCCCATATTTTTTTAATTGGGTAGTTACATACTAATCACATCCCTTATACATACACATAGAGAGATAAAGAGCTGGAAGACAGAAGATTGTCCACTTTCTGAGAATAACAGTAAATTCAGCATCTCCTCTAGCACTTCTCAGTGGTCTAGAGCACCTGACATCCAGATTAAGAGTGGAACTTTGGAGTTCACAATCATTTTGGTATCTCAAATCCCCTTAGAGATTAGCAGCAGCACCCAGCTTAAAACAGCAAGATCCCTAAATTTATATAGTACTTCCCTATATTTTTTATGTTAAAATGTGAACTTTAAGTGTAAAAAAAACTATTTTCCATAACTCTGACCATATCAGTACTTTACATTTTCTTTTTTTCATTTTTTAAATTTTTTTTTGGCTAGGCAATGGGGTTAAGCAACTTGCCCAGGGTCACACAGCTAGTAAGTGTTATGTGTCTGAGGTCAGATTTGAACTCAGATCCTCCTGACTCCAGTGCTGGTCCTCTATCCACTGCACCACCTAGCTGCCCCAGTACTTTACATTTTCAAAGAATACTCTCATACCTATGGGCTTCACAATGCTGTGACATTGGTTGTACAAGTATTATTATTTCTATATTACAGAGTGGTTTGGGGATTTAAATTGACTTAAGTTTACACATGTCTACATACTATACAAGTGAGGAGGCAGAAATGTCTTACTAAAACACTATAAATGTATCACTGAATGATAAAGACATCAGGAGTTAGTACAATTTCATTATTTCTTCTATTTAACCTCTGGACCCCACATATTTTCTGCGGCATCCCAGGAAAAAAGAGGCAAGAACTAGGATAGTGGGGATGAAGTCAATGTGGCCTTTCACTGAATCCAAACTTCACAGAGCAAATCCCCTTAATAAAAGGATTTGTTCTGTAAAACTGGGACTCAGTCAAAAGGCTGTACCCAAGGACCTAGAAGGCCATATCTAGTTGCAAGGCTGTAGGTTCCCCACCCCTGGTAGGCACTATTCTACCACTGGCCAGTTATGTAACTATGATCAAGTCATCTAACATCACCATTCCAGTTTTCCAGGAATAGCAGTATTTATACACATCCTTCAGGAGGTGGTTGTGAGGAAAGTGCTTTGCAATTCCTAAAATGCTCTATAAATGTGAGCTTTTGTTATTTTTTGTGACTATGACTACTACTAACAACATCTAGTTATATCATTGTATTACTCAGCAAAGGCTGCTACTCCCCTCCCGTCCTAAACTCATCCATATACTCATTGGTTGTACAGTAGGTGCCCCAGTGGGCAGATACAGGTACCCTTTCAGTCTAAAATCTTAAAACTATAGAGCACGAGACCCCAGTGTTGAGCTTGTGTTTAAAGTCAGCCAGGGGACTCTAATTCAAAGCAAAGGAATATATTAAGATGATATGGTAGAAGGAGTGGTCACAAATTTAGAGCACACCAGGAACATATACACATACATAGGAAAAACATCTGGTCAAGGCAACTCATGCTTTTTAGGTTCTGTAGGCCCTAATGTCCTTTCTTTTTTTCATGATGCCTTCATGCTGCTTCTACCTGGGCACAACATCTCTCCCGGGTGGGTCGTTCAGCTTGATTCCTCATATCTACTCCTCTCCACAGCTCTACTTCTGATTGCCAGGGCTAGTTCTCTTTTGAATTCATAGTTGGCTGTCTTCCATGTTGCCAGATGTCACTCCTGGAAGCTGCTTCTCACTGGTAAGTAGTTATTCTGTGAGATACCATGGCAAGTAGGAGAAGGAGAGAGAGGAGTACCTTGTTCCCTGCTGCCTTCTGGTAGTGGAATAGGAGTTGCTTTCCACAAAGCTGTTTCCGGGCTTGACTGCCTTTATAACATGCAAGGTTAGTGTTTTAAAGGTGTCCAAGACCTGTGGTCCTCTACCCTTCCCATTTCATTGGGGAAACTTCACACTTACGAATGTCTAGATATGTCTTTGTACTTCCTTTTAACACATTACTACCTTGTTACCTGATTTGTCTCTCATTTTCTGTGACAGAAAATGACATCTCCAAACTTTCTATCTGAACTCTGGGGAATATAAGATTAAAACAATGATTTCCTGTCTAATGTCTTAATATTGCCTCTCTGCAGGACTGTCCTTTCTATGCAGGATAGCTTTAAATGTTTCCCTCCCCACTCCTCTTTTCTTCTCTCTTTGGTGTATTGTTTCTCCCATTCTAACGGTCGGGTACTATCTTTCTCTCTGCTTATTTTTGGATTCCAGTGTTTAGCGCAGTGCATGGCACACAGTAACCACTTAATAAATGCTCCCCACTCCTCTTTTCTTCTCTCTTTGGTGTAGTGATGATGATAATTCCCCCCAAACAATTATCTTTGTCAGTTACTACTAATTATTATTCCAGATTGTTTTAACTCTCTGGTCTGAATAGAGAAATGAAGGGATGAAGGTGATATTAAATATGTTCTCACCTCTATAAATAAATCAAGAATATAATCCATGTCACTCAATATCCAGGGTCTATACCCAGTTTTATACATCTGTGTGTGTGTGTGTGTGTATGTGTGTATATATATATATATATATACACATACTCTTATGTACATATGTAAGTACCTGATATATATATACACACATGTATATATGTATATACTATATATAAATACATGCATGTACATATATACGCTCAGATACATGTATATATATATATATATATATATATATATATATATGTATATATGTGTATACACATACACTGATGTTGGAGAAGATATTTCTAGTTCATGATTTAGGAAGCGAGCCACTTTAAAACTCATTCTGTTTAGGGATTATGAAGGGTAGTAAAAAAAAAGTTAGAATTATATTTTCTGAGTGTGCCAAAGCCCAGCTCCAATCAGACAGAAGATCTTACAGCAAGGAGTCTTTCAAGACAGATAAAAAAGCTCATTGAAAGATATAGATCTTAGAGGAAATAAACCGTATGGCAACACTGAGGTTTGGTTTCAAGAGCTTGAAAAAAATGAAATTTCTTTCCAAAGTTTTTCTCCCCTTTGAAAAGATTCCATGCCTTTGATTGTGAGTTGAACTTCTCTTTCTGTTCATGGGTTAGTTTCTTTGGGGCCCATCTGCAGGCATTCATAGGGGGAGCTGCTGGGCTGTTTGGCACTCATTTGCAGTTACCTTGGGGTAAAGGAATGAGACAGGAAGAATGCTGTTTCAGTTCAGGTATTAGAAGTAGATGACTTAAAGTTTGAAGTTGCCTGCACAACTGGATAAAGCAGGAATTCACTTCTGAGGACCTTCTCCATTAATCTTCAGCACTTTGAAGGGCCAGTCCATTTGAGTCTGTAAGTCAAAGATTTTTTTTTTTACCTTGATATTAACATGTCTTTTTCTGTGTCCCAAAGATTCTCACAGTTTGATTAAGATGACAGAGTCAGCATTGCCTGTTACTAGACTGGGAAAGGAACCCAGACCTGAGAAAACTGTCTTTTGAAATCAAGTCCCTTAGCCAAAAATCTGGAAATGGTGCCATGGTTTCTCTGACATGAACAGATGGATGCTTCACACTGCTTCCTCCTAACTTGTTCTCAGTACAGACATTAAGTCCCGTTTCCTGATTAGGAAAGCTTGGGCTGCCCAGGCTGTCAGGCAAATGGAAACCAAGAGGCACTTGATGGCATAAAGAACAGTTGACTTGAAGCCTCTTACCTCTTCTGGGAAGAAATGAAATTAGTGGTAAAGGGAGAGAATAGAAGCTCTCCATGCCTGACCTCATCTGCCTACCTTTTTCTATTGGTAATGCTTCCTCTTTGAGAGAGAATTCACACCCACTGGTTTGATCAAACCACAGTTTTCAAGATGTGATATTCTCTCTCAGTCTTGGCAGAATTACAAGATGCTAGGCTTAGAGCTGGGAGGGTTCTTAGAGGTCATTGAGTGCTCCAGTCATTTTAAAGATGAGAGAATACTAAGGTTAAGTGACTGCCTGAAGTCCTCCTAGTAGTAAGTGGTAGAGCTTAGATTTGAACCTAAGTCTTCTGACTCCAAATATAGTAATTTTTCCTTTTCATCAAGGTATAGGAAATAATGTGATATAATAAAAAGAGCATTCAATATGAAATTCAGATTGAGAGACTTTGATTCAAATTCTGACTCTGTCATTTATGAGATATATAATCTAGCGCACATCACTCCAGTTCAATTCTATAACATTTAAGGACCTACTACATGCAAGCCAACTGGCTTTGTGCTGATGAAACAAAGACAGAAATTATATACAGGCCTTGTCCTCAAGAGATTTACATCTTAATAGACATAGACAAAGAAGTATGACTTGATGTAATATATACAAAGGACAGGTCAAGGCTAGTGCTAGGAGAAATCTGAGGAAGGAGAGATGAGTTTTACCTGGGAAGGAGGGGATTTCTGTGGTTCTGCTTATTCATCTCTGAAATGAAGTTTAAAAATTTAATTATATATGTATAGTCATGTTATATACACATACTTGGGGGGTAGTTTGGGCATGTACCAAACCCCATTACACATGTGTATAAACCTTTATATATGTCTATTTGTTTATGTGTCTATCAATATCTGTCTACATGATTCTGCCTCTGTGACAAGCTTGTTTATTTCTCATACTCCCCAGTTATTTCTGCTTTCTGTTCAAGTAGCTTGTAGTATACTTAGACACAATCTGATGTCCATTTTTGCCTCTATTGATCTTTACTGGAATTCTCTCCATTGTACTGAATTTCCTGATATGAGTGTGTCTTCATAATATAAAATGTTATCCTTTTTAAAAACAAAAAAAACACCTAGAATATTTCCTTTTGCAGTTATATTCCAGTCATGGATCTTATCCTACTAAGCCTCAATGATATCCAAACAACAAAATTTGCTTTCTCATGTTGGCATCTTTAGCTCATCTTGCTTGGTAACTGTACATACTTTGTGAATTTGTGTGTAGTCATCTGAGATGATCTTTATTTGTTTTTCAAACTGGCCTCTTTTTTTTGGATTTTTCTTCAGCAATCTTTTAATTATCTCAATTATTATTCTTGTAGTGTAGTTGCTCTCTCTGGTGTCCTGGTGGATATAAATAGGAAGGTTTTTTTTTTCTGCTTTCTTTTCACATTAAAACCTTTTGATTAGATTTGCAAGTCTGTAGGAAAATATATCCTTTCAGCCCTCACCAGAGGTATTCCACCCTTGGCCAGAATCATGCTATTTGCATATTTTGGGATTCTTTCTCTGTCTACTGAATAGGGTTCTTATGAATATCAACTGGATATACAAACATATTTTGTAACTATAAATTATACATACTTACATGGTGGAAGTTATTGCTATTGTTATTGTTAGTAGAAGCATTAATGCTAGTAATAGTAAATTAAATAATTTCTTAATTCATAGCAAACTTTTGATTCTTATCATTTTCATTACTTTCTTCTTTTTGGCATGTTTTGGGGCTACTGCTTCCAATGTTTTTGGTTGGTACATGCAAAAATCTGAATTTAAGCTTAGATAGGTAAGATAGAAAGGTAAACCTTATCATGTAATGTCAGCAGGTTTCAAATTATTTATGGTTTTTGGTCAATCATGCTTCTCTGTTCACCTTTATTGTCAATGATATTGGAAATCATGTATGTACACAAACACATACACATATGCATGTATAGACAGAAACATGCACACAACACATACACATATATACATATACACACATATACATACATATATATGTGTAAGTATATGTGTGTGTATACATATATATATATATATACACACATTATATATATATATATATATAAAAATGTTCCACATGATTCAGTATTCTTGTCTCTCCCCACCCTTATACAAACCATTCATTCCATCATCCTTACCATTGTACATTTTTGGAGAACAGGGAAGCCTATCTTATATTTCTTTACATTTTCCGTAGCACCTATCTGACCCAGTATCTTGTACCTAGTGAATTCTCATAGATATTTGTTGACTAGTTAGTTTGAGATGGGATGAGGGATGTCTCTTTGGGATGTCTCAGTGAAGCAGCACTGGAGCAATTTCCTCTGGCACCAAGAGAGCCCTTTGCCTCTCATTGCCTTTTTGGGTGGTACTGGTTTCTGAGGGCTCTCAGTGGGTTAAAGATATTGGTAGTCTCACAGGATCTCTTAGTGGGATTGGACATTAAAGGTCTTTTAGTCCAAAGGTAGATCAACAAGAATCACCTCTACAACATTTCCAACAAGTGGACATCCAGTCTTCCTGTAAAAACAGCTATCTAGTAATGGTGAATCCACTCCTTGAAGTAGCCTTTTCTACTTTTGACTATCTCCAATTGTTAAGAAGGATTTCCTTAACTTGAAACCTGCTCCTTTTTTGCAAGCTCTTGGAGGCTAAAGAGGGCAGGTTTAATCCTTCTTCCAAATAGCATCCCTTCAAATACTTGGAAGACAATTATCATGTCCCCAGTGACCCCCTTCCCTCTATTCTCCAGGCTAAACTGACCCAGTTCCTTCAACCAATGCTCACAGGGCGTATTTTTAAGGTCCCTTATTGTGCTGGATAGGTCTTATTCTTTCTAGCCTATTAGTGTCTTTCTAAAAATGCAGCACCCAGAACTGAATGCAAAACTTCAGGTATGGTCTGATAGGTATGCCAGAGTATAGTGTAATGCTCATACTATTTTCTTATTACAAACCTCTCCTAATGCAACCAAAGATTGTATTAACATTTTTTGCAGTCATGTTTGTTTGCTAAACATTACATTGTTTACTAATATTTAACTTGAAAAATACTAAAATCCTCACTTTTTTTTCAAATGAACGTCTGTCTAGCTATGCCTTCCCTAACTTCTACTTATAAAGCTATTTTTTTGAACAGTATGACTCTCCTTTTTTCATCCTATTAGATTTACCCCATTGTTCTAATCCATCAGTTCATCTTTGAAGAATAATTCTAACATCTAACACATTAGCTATTAGTCCTCTTTTTTGTTGTTACTAACAAATTTGATAAGCATGGCATTTATAATTTTATTTAGGTCACAGATTTTTTTTAAAGGACAATGCCAAGGGTGGATCCCTATGAGCCCTCTTCTATAGACTTTCCCCCAAGAAGACCTCTCTATTAGGAACTCTTCTTTAGATCTGATCATTTAACTTATTTTAGATCCTCTTAACTCTAGTATCATCATGTGAACAATAATAGCATGAAAGACTTTGTCAAATACTTTACTGAAATCCAGATAAAACGTATTCATAGCTCTCTGTAATGTACCAATCTAATATTAACATGGACAAAAAGGAATTGAGGTTATGTTATCATGATCTATTCTTAATGAATTTATAATGGCTCTTAGTAATTATCATTTTCTTTTCCAGATACTTACAAATAATCTTTTTCATAGTTTAGTATTCAGTTTTGCCAGGAATTAAAATCAAGCTTGCTGACCTCCACTTTTCTGGGTCTTCTCTTTCCTCTTTTGGAAAATGAAGATATTTGTCTGTTGCCAGTATAGTGATAATGCTGCCATTTTCCATGATTTTTCAAAGTTCATTGATAGTAGTTTAGCATTAGCATATGGCATTACATTCAGTAACTTCAGATGTCATTAATTCTGGCTTTGGAAAACTTCCACTCTGAGGAAATGAAATACTGGAGTCAATGCAGCCATATTCCTCAAGCATGGAACTTAGCAAAATTTTGAAGTAGGTAAAATTTGTCCTACAACTTCCTTTAATAAGATCTATTCTTGGCAGATGTCTTATAGGTGGCAATCATTTTACCCTGCCTCCAGCTCCCAAAGAACTAATAAATATTTTTAGGATGTTAGCAAGAAACCCATGCTGTGATCAGCTATTCTTTGTGCCACCATGTGGCTATTTCTTGGCATTACATCCAGTTAACCTAGGGACCTCCTTTCTTCTTGGGAAACGAACCCCACCCATTCATTTTTCCATTCTCAGAGTAAGATGAGGGATGTAGAAAACCTCCAGGCTTTGAGAAGACACTTGTCATAATACTCCCAGCTAAACCTCCTGAATATAGTCAGAGAAGTATTAAGGCACCGTGGAAAGAACACTGCTGTGTTACTTACTAGCTTTGTGACTTTGAACAGGTCATTTAACCACATTCCTTGTCTATGTACAGATGGGGTTTGGAGACCTGGAAGATTTCTAGGATCTCTCCTAGTTCTGAAAGTGCTGTGATGTTATGATGCTATTTCTAGGACCTAAATAAGTTTTTTAATTAGCACTTCTTGGCTCTCTGTACATTAAAACATTCAAATGTTTAGACTTTGGGGAATGCATTAGGAAGTGTAATCTTAGAACTTTTAAAGGGACTTTCTAGCTCAGCCCAAGCCCAGAGGTTTGAAACTTGCTCTACATCACATAGCTTTTGTAGTGGCAGACCCAAGACTAGGACTCAGTTCTTTTGACTCTCAGTCTCATGAAAGTCCTATTTCCTATTATGTCACTTGATAAGGCACCATAATGGTTTTAAATGGAAAATGATACTGGACTTCAAAACAGAAGAATTTCATTGTAGTCCGAGCACTGTCATTTATTAGCTTTGTTACCATAATCAAATTATTTAACCTCTCTGGGCTTTGGTTTCTTTATCTTTACAAAATATTTACTTTGTTGTTGTCATTTTTTTTTTTAGTCACGTCTGACTCTTTGTGACCTTGTTTGGGATTTTCTTGGCAGCGATATTAGAGTGGTTTTCCATTGCCTTCTCCGTCTCATTTTACAGATGAGGAAACTGATGCAAAGAGGGTTAGGTGACTTGTCCAGGGTCACACAAGCTAGTAAGTGTCTGAGGCCAGTTTTGAACTCAGATCTTCCCAACTCCAGGCCTGCTGTGCCTCCTAGTTGCCCATTACTTTGTCTACCTTACATACAGCATTGGTGGAAGGGTGAAATAAGATAATGTTATATGATCACTCCAGAGTTGTAACTGACAATTTTGGTGCTTGGAACAATGAGTATGAAATATGCTTTCAAATTAATTTAAAAAGACAAATTTATTTATAGAGGCAGGATGAGAGATCTTGAAATATAATTTCCTTATAGTGGAAGAAGCCCTGGGACAATGTCCTTTGGTGGGGAGACAGAGACTTTGAGGTCTTGGGGTAAAGATTCTGGATCAGACCATAATGGGAGAGGCTGAAGCCAAGGAGAGACTCCTCTGAGGTATGGGAGTTCAGAGGGAAGATCTCTTCCCATTTTAACTACTATTCATGATAACTGAGTACTAAATTGGTTGTTTCTAGGGGGAAAAGAGTTCCTCCTGAAACAGTTCCCCAATTGCTCCATCCTAGTAATTGTTCCATGCTACATAGATCAAGTTAGTATTGTTATTTTTCTTGTCCTCAAGGATCTTATAATTTATTTAAGAGGCAGTTCCTCTTAATGCTATCCTCAAAGCGTTTTCCCACTGGTATTTCTCTCTCTTTCTTTAAGATGCATAAAGATGAAATGTGTTTTTATATAGTCATGGTGATCTTATTAATGTGTATTAAACAAACAAAAATAAGCAAAGAACTTCATTGTGAAACATTGAAAAAAAGAGTGAGGAGAGTTCTGAGTTGGGAATAGAAAAGAACTGAGTTCAAATGCTACCTTGGACCCTTGCTGGCTGTGTGACCCTGGACAAATCAGTTAACCTCTCTCAGCTTCAGTTTCTATATCTGTTAAGTGAGGATAACAATAGATCCTCCCTCACAGTGTTGTGAGGATCAAAGGGGAAATAATACATAATATGTATAATATATGATATATATATGTATATATGTATAAAATCCAATATGTTGCTTTGTAAACCTTTAAATACTATGTAAATGCTACCTATTATTATAGTTCTTTCCCCTTTGTAAAATTCTAACATTTCCATGTGCATTTTGACCTAGGAAAACTGAGAGAAGACAAAACAAAACAAATATCTGGGGCTCATGCATTTGCAGCAGGCACCTGCAGCCCTTGTCAACTTCCTAACAACAGTTCAATTCCAAAATGGCCAAATGCATTGAACTAACAACTTTTTTTTCTGTAAAAACTAACAATGTCTTTGCTGAGGATAGTGAAAGTTAATGGCTTGAATCTCTCCTAAAGAGCTCCAAATGCTCTACTGAGTTTAACTCATTAATCACAAACTCTATTTGCCTGGTAAATGGGAAGTTAAGAGGTTTTTCGTGCTGTTTTGTTTTTAAACAAATATACTTAGGATCATAGGTGAGTTAGGTGAGGTGAGTCATTTGGTATATCTATAACATTCCTAGTAACAGCAGTACTCACCAACACTTTCATAGTAATTAAAAATTTGAAAAAGATTTTAGAAAGAGTATCTCAACTATACTGTCTGACCCAGACTTCATTCCTCAGCATCTTCCCCTAGGGAGTTTAAGAAAAAAAAGAAATACCCATACAAACACTTTTTTTGGGGGGGCACCAAAAAACTGAAAACAAAGTGCACACCCTTGGATTGGGAAAATGACCAAACCAATTGTTATTTTTGAATGTAATGGCATATCATTATGCTCTAAAAAGCAATGAATATGAGAAAATTTAGAAAGAATGTGGGAAGATTCATATGAATTAGTGCAGAGAGGAAAAAAGCAGAACCAGGAGAACAATATGCACAATGACTGCACAAATATAAACCCAATATATGAAAATGAAACTAACAGAGAGTGATTGGGGTGGTCCGTCTTGGGAATGACCTCAGAAGCACATTATGGTAAACAGTGAGATGTGGGTGATGGATCAGCTACTTTGACATAACTGTTTTTCTTCTTTGTTACTAGGAGCTTTTGTGGAGTAGGGTGCTGAGGCTTTGAAGACTTACATCGGTAAATAGTTGTGATATGAATCCAAAAGGCATTGAAAATAATTGCTTAAAAAACAAACCATTAATTCATCTATGGAGTCAGGCTTGCCCTGTGTTTGCTTTTAACACGAAAACAAGGAAGGAAGTTAAGACTTGCCTAAGATTACATAACTAGTAAGTGCCTGAGTTCATGTCCAACACTCTCACATATGTATATCTGTTCAGACTAATGAATTAAAAAATATTATTCTAAATCAGGGATTTCATTAGTGTAGAGAACTGTTGGTGAGGAAGCTTCTTCAAGCAATTGCTCTGCAATTTATGGTCTTACAGGATTGCCCAGAGCCCCAAGAAGTTAAGTCACTTACTAAGGCTTCACAGGCAGCAGTGTCAGGCTGGATTTGAACCCAGGTCTTCCTGATTCCTGATTCTGAAATTGGCTCTCTTTGTACTACAATGCACCACCTATCTCTCCAATATAAATATTATTAGCATTTTGTGTGTGTGTTTAGGGGGAGAGGGTCTGAATTTGTAATTTCCTCAATGTAGAAAGCTTTTATTCAGAAACTCCCTTAACCAATGCAGGAATCTTTATAGTATTAGAGTATTTCCTAGGGAAGGGGAAGGAGGAATAATCATTTCTGTATGTTAGGTGTTGTGTTAAGTGCTTTACAAATATTATCCCATTTGATACCTTGTGAGGTAGGTGCTGTTATTCCCATTTAACAGTTGAGAAAGCTGAGACAAACTGCCAGAGTCACACAGCTAGAAAGTGCCTGAAGACATATTTGAACTCAGGTCTTCCTCTACCTATTGTACTTACTAGCTTTGGCACTCCCAGAGTACTGAGAGCTTCTGACTTAACCTCTGGTGTCTCAGCTAGAATATTTCAGTGGTAAGACTTGAACCTGTGCCTTTCTGACTATAAGGCCAGTCCTTTTTCCATTTAACATGCATCCTTTCGCTAAGAGCATAATTATAACCATTATTTATTATTAATAATAAAAATAATTTTGTAGGCATTTGGTTGGAGGCAGAAAAGAAGTCAAAGGAGATTGGATATGTCCTCATTGATGCTTCTTTTAAGAAGGCAATATATTTATAATGGTATTCTGTCATTAAGTGTCAGAACTTCAATGCAGTGTGCTGCAATTACACATTAGAATTCCATCTTTACAAGTATTAGGTAATTAGGTTATAATGAACACCATTACAGTAATTACACCATTTGGAAGAATCGCCCAAGAAGCCATGAGAAATTGCCTTGAAAAACAAGAAACGTCACCTAATAAAAATTACATTTAAAAGATTTCAGTTCCAAGGTGTGCATCGACCATTGCAAAGAAATCAACAGCTGAGGTTAAAGCCCTAATGGGGCGCCCCAGGAAGGTACCTTCAGGGCATCTGAGGGAAATGCTTTAATCCTCTAAATTACCCTCTAAATGTCATCTCTCACACTGGGAGCCATTTCTCCATCTTTATATAGGAGCCTGAAGTCCCCTACACAGGAACTGGCTGCATAAAATCCTTCTGGAAAAGAAAGGAGATTTGGACCAACACTTTCTTGATGCTTCCCGGGACCTATTGGGGGCTGGCTGATCCCTTGCCAAACTTTAACCCCCTGGGGTTGGAGTCAGAAAGAGTATTTGAAGTCCTTCTTATTCAGAAAAAGGATGCTTATTTCCCTTGGAAAGCTGCAGTTTCCAAATCCAGTTTCCTGCAATGCAGAAGGGTCCTGAACATTTAAGAATTTCTGTCTCTCTGTCTCTATTTGTCCCTCTCTGTCTCTGTGTGTGTGTGTGTGTGTCTCTCTCTCTGTCTCTGTCCCTCTCTCTTCTCACATACTCCCAATATATTTCTTTTTATTCTAATTCTTTAGATAAAAGATAAAAGTATTATGACCAAAGCTACTTCTGGGGAAGGGGGCCAGACCATTTCACATTATGTGCTCTCTTTTCTCTCCCTCTTTTGTACAGGTGAAATCAGGACAGGCTTAAACTGGAAAAGAAGCCCAGAAAGGACAACATGCAGCCTGAACAATGTGTATTGAGGGCAGTCTTATTCTTTTACCTGTATGAACAGAAGGGAAGGTTAATTGTGTGAATATCCTAATATTTGCATAATGCTTTAAGGCTTGTAAAACATTCCTATCACAACAAGACTACACGACAAGTAGTCCAAGTAGTAGTGTCCCTTCCAATGTGGAGATGAGAAAATAGAGGCTCAGAGAATTTAAATGACTTGCTTATAGTTACACAGCTAGTAAGTGTAGAAGGGATCCTACAACCTAGTTCTAACTCTCAATCTAGTACTGGTTCTATAATTCCATGCTGCCCCAAAGTACATTTAATTCCATTTGAAGGAGTTATCTCCCACATGGGTTGCTTGTTCCCCAACTCATCCTTGGAACCCTTCCAAGATCAATCTGGACAATTATGTTAATGGACCATGTCCTAAGGGTAGTTATTGGTTTAATCCAGTTACCTCCAAGCCAATAGCCTAAAGGCCTTTCAGCCCCTAATATTACCCTATCACCTGATACTCCCTTGGCGTCTTGTTACCACCCTCCACCCCCTCACCAAGCTGAAAATTCCAGGCTATTGTGATTCAATGGTAAGAGCACTGGATTTGGAGTTAATACCTGGTTTGAATACTGGCTCTGCTATAGACTGTTTCCCATTGGCCAAGTCATTTAACTTCTCTGGGACTTAGTTTTCTGAGCTGGAAAATAAGGAAAAGAGATTGTTTACCCAATTTAGGATACTTTGCCAATTTTATAGATGTTTTACAGTTCTACTGGCATCTATCTCCCCAACCATATCTCCCCATAACCATTCTACAAACAAAGAAACTGGGGCATGAAGAGGTTAAGTAAATTCCTATTAAAAGGCCACCCTGGAATTCTGGATCCTTTTATTACTTGTAATATGCTTTCTTCCTTACACTGTTCTAAAAAGCTACTTTGGGCATCTACGATGATAGAAGACTTCAGGATGCATTATTTTCAGTGGTGTCCAACACTAAATTCCACATGGGAGATTGAGTTACAATGAAGTGTTTGTGGGTTTTGTTGTTTTAGTCTAGACAGAGTTCCATTGGTATGGGGGGGGGCAGGGAAGTCATGTGTTTTTTTCCCTTTTCCAAGCTAGATGTTAGTTGTATCATAGTTATAAATTTCTAGGCCTGCCCAAGATAAAAACTGTAAGATTGGGGAAGCTTGCTTTCTTGCCCCTGGAGGCATAGCTTGCAAGATAAGATTATTCTTTCTTATTCCAGGTCTACCACTAATTGTCTTTGCTATCACTGAAAAATCACTTAACCTCTGGGGCCTCAGTTTCCTTATCTGTCAAATGAGAGAATTGTATAAGAGATTTCTAAGTGACCCACCATCTTGAAAATTATCTGACTCTAAATTTTTTTTAGCTACTCTCCTGTGGTGTACCTTGTTCCTCCCTATTTTTCCCCAGGCTCTAATGCTCCCTTGCTGTTTCTGCCTTCAAAAACTGCTGTACTAAAAAAGATCAGGTGTCAGTAATTTGCACTTTAGTGGGAAGTGAAGTCCTTGTGTTACCTTTTCCAGGGCTATATGCATTTTCTTCTTTTTCTTGCATAAAAAGCTTTTTGTTAAAGAGAATTTCAAGCGTCAGTTGGTGGGAAAGGTATTCTGGTGAGCCAAACCTCCTCCCTTCTTCCTAGTCCTTTGAAATTATGTTTTAAGGCAGTCATTATCCAGTTAAGCTGGCAGTTCTTTTATTCCTGGGACAGCGGCTACAAGGCCTAGTTTCTATCGGACCTAGGAATCCCTAGAAAGAAGAATAGAGTGGGATAGAAAAGGAGTTGATCCCAAGTTCTATCAAGCGGTTTCCTATTTTAAGGAATTAGTCTTGCCAACTTTTCAGCAATAAGCTTTGCTGTTTCTACTCTTCTGAAAGACTCAAAGTACTGTCTCTGCCTTATATATTTAGCACACTGGGGCAAAAGCCTGGTTGTTCCAGCTCAGTTTTGGCTCTGTAGGTTGTCCTTGATTGCCAGCACACATTACTGAGGTCTGAACAGATTGTAGCTGGTGAGTTGTTTACTAGACAGACCTTAGACTTTATGTCATCATAAGAATTGACCAGGAGAGGGAGCATTTTTTTCAGGAATTGAAAGCTGCTCTTGGAAAAACTTTATGAAGGAACTTCAGCAAAATGCACATTACCACTTTGGTTACATGATGGGATTGTTAACTGAATGGAACAATGAGTTTTTCATTAGCTTCAAGTCTTGAGTTCAGATCAATCCTATCTCTAAATGGAGATAATGCTCTTTGGAATGGGGAGTTCGTATAATGTCACAACTTATTTGTAATTGGCAGTTTTAGATTTCAGTGAGTAAGCATAAGGTGTCTTTATTAAAGCCTCCATGAAAGTGTATAGTATTTAGTTTATAGTGATAGGACAACAAGCTCTCACGACATGAAGACACTTCCTGTTTATGATTAGAAAAACAAAAAGAAAATAGACTTAATAGGAGCAATAAGATTTAAATATTAGTTTGAAAAGACTTTCTTTAGGGTGGTAGTGTCAAACTCAAACAGAAACAGACCCTAGTCAGAAAACCAAAAATTAACATTATCTATGTTGTATTAGATTTTTATTTATCTTGTTGAACAGTTCCCAATTATATTTTAATCTGGTTTGTGAGGTACTGGGAAGTTATATGGCCTTTTCAGGCAAGAAAAACCTCTACTCTAAAAGTTGGGCATGATTAAATATGCATCCAAGAAGCAGTATCTCATAGAATACAGATTGATTGAGAAGTGCTTTTGAATAACAGTGGTTGTTTTCATACAAAGTTGGTATATAATGTGATATAATATAATATAATATAATATAATATAATATAATATAATATAATATAATATGTAATATAATATAATGTGTTTGCTATAATAACAAGCATTAAGTTTCTATCAAGTGTAAGGTGTTATGCTCATAGGCATTTGTGACACAAAGATAAAAATGAAATAGTTCTTGAACTCAAGGAGTTTATATTCTATGGTGTGGGTTTGTGTTTGTGTGTGTATGTATGTGTATATATATATATATATATATATATATATATATATATATATGTAATGATACAGATGAGTAATTCAAAGCACAGTGCAAAGTAATGGGGGGTTTTTGAGGGGGGAAGGAGAGCATTAACAATTAAGTGAATGTCAGGAAAAGTGTCATGTTAGAGAGAATATCTGAACTGAGCCTTGAAAAGGGCTTAGGATGCTTTGAGGTAGATGTGAGGCAGAGAGTATTACAAACATAAGGAACAATCTTTGAAAAGGCTTGGAGGTGGGAGATGAGAAGTTATACATAGGATACAGTACAAAGGCCACTTTGGGTCAAGGTGCAGAGTGAGCAAGGCAGTGGGTTGGGAGGAGGAAGTAATATGAAATTGTTCTGGAAGATAGGTTGGCACAAGATTATGGAGGGCTTCAAATGTTAGACTGAGAAGTTTGTATTTTCTCCTGAAGCTAATAGGGAAGCATAGTGAGTGGGAAAGGGATATAGCCCATTCTGTGCTTTAGCAATAGAAATTTGGCAGCTGGATGGAAGATGTTAGGGGAGAAACTGGAGGCAGAGAGACCAAATTAGAAGTTATTAGAATAATAAAAGTGACTGGTCATGATAACTTGAACTAGCATAGAGACTATGTGAATAGAGAGATGGGGATGAAGTCAAGAGGTGCTGTAAAGGTAGAATTTGCCAGATTTGTCAATGAACTAGATAAGAAGATGTTTAATACATGTTATGTATTATACATAAGATAGTTTTCTATTCACCTATGTACATATATGCATATTATCTATCTAGCTATCTAGCTATCTATCTATCTGTCTATCTATCTATCTGCTGTCACAGAGGCAGCTAGGTGGTGAAGTGGAAAAAGCATGGGGTCTGCAGTCAAGAAGACCTGCCTTCAAATGTGTCCTCAGGTGCTTATTAGCTTTGTGACCCTAAGAAGTCAATTAACCTCTCTTTGCCTCAATTTCCTCAACTGTAAAATGGTAATAATAGCACCTCCCTCACAGGGTTGTGTAAGGATCAATTGAAATAATATTAATAATAAATAAATGATAATTTTAATATTTAATTTTGAATTAACATTTTATTATTAATAATAAATAATATTTACATTTACTTAACAATGCTTGGCACATGGCAGGTACTATTTAATACTTATTCCCTCCCCCCTCCCCTTTCCCTTTAAGCTTTAATAGCTTAAAATTATACTAAGACCACCTTTGGAACTATATATAGTTATATTAATATAAGTAAATTAATACTTTTTAATAACAACTGTTGATTTAATAATTATCAATAAAATAATCAATCACATATATAGAAATTTTGGTTCTTATCACCACATTTTAAGTTTATTCATTGCCTGACAAAATATATTTCATATACTGTATAATTAGCATTTGTTGAGGGACTGAATCAATGAATGGGTTGAATCGAATGAATGATAAACTGTTGTTGTTTGTACTTCATTTTTGATGAGAACCAATGAGATCATTGGGTGATTCCTTGCCTTCCTGCTGCATGAAGTCATCAGCCTCACTCTCTCTACCTGAGTCATGGAAGCCCAGTGGCAGGACAGAAGTCAAGGTGGCTGTTGATGGCTCAGGATGTAGTGGATGACCTTGGAGTCTTCAATATCTGATTAATCTCTAAGTGCTCCACAGCACTTTCTTTAGTTGCCCTCATGGCCATTGGAACAACTTATTCTCATCTACCTATTCTACCAGGGGAAGTCTTCACACCTTGGGCTAGCCATCCCCCTAACTCACAAACAGGTTTGAGGCATGTCAGTTACCCTCAACTTGGTTTAGCCTGTTTGCCAAGACTTATTTTTTTTTTTACCAGGGTGTGACCACTGGGTATGCTACAGCTTCTTGGAGCCCCAGGTGAGAGGTGGGTGAATCAGGGGACACCAAAGGTGGATGAGCAGCTTCTGAAAAGGGCTTGGCAAGTGCTCATACCAGAGGTGCTAGTCCTCCTGAACACCCCAAATTGGAATATATGTTACCCTGAAGAAGAGAAGATTCTAGAGGAATATAATCCTGTCTTTAAATATTTGAGGGGATTTTGGATCAAAAAGTGATTAAATTTGTTCTCTGCAGCTTCAGCATGAAGGACTGAGACAAGTGATCAGAAGTTATAGTGAGGCAGATTTATAATTCATGCCAATTAAACAATTTGTTCAGTGCCTGATGCTTGCTAGGCATTGTGAGGGACATGAAAATGATGTAGATGGTTCCCCTCCCCTGAAGTAAGGACTTTCTAAGAATCAGAGCTGTTCAATAGCCTGTTTTATCAGATAGTGACCCCCAGAAGTATTTAAGTTCAGGCTGGATGACCACTAGGTAACATTGGAAAAGGGATATCTGCAATGAGCAGAAAGGATGAGCTCTGAGGTCCTTTTTTAAACTCTAAATAGTAATAACTAGCTTTATATAGTTCTTTAAGATGAATGAAATTATTTCCTCACAGTGTCTGCCTTTGCCTCTTCTTTCTCTACACCTTCTCTTTTTGCAATCTCATGAGCTCCCAAACGATCAATTTTCATCTTTACACAGAAAGCTGCCAGATCTACATATCCAAACGCAATCTCCCTTCTGAGCTCTTGTATTGCCAACTATCATCTACATGTTCCATGGCCTGTCAAGCTCAGCATGTCTAAAATGGAATTCATTTTCCCTCTGAAACCTACTCCTCCAAATTTCTCTATTTCTGATGAGACCATGTCTGTCCTTCCAATCTCCCAGCAGCACAACTACAGAGTCATTCTTAACTCTTTCCTCTCTCTCATGCCACTTATTCAAGCAGCTTCCAAGTTCTTGCTGGGTCTAGCTCTACCACTTTTTTCTCACATACCCCCTTCTCTTCATTAATATGACCAATACTTTTATTAAAGTTTTCTTTACTACTTGTCTGGATTATTGCAATAACCTTTTAGTTCCATTCTTCCTTTTCATTCTCTCCCCCCCCCATCCAACCAACCCTTTATGAACTGCTAAAGTAATCTTATTCCTAAAGTACAGGTCTGACCATGTTACTTACTTGTCCAAGAAACTTTGGTGGACTTCTTATTACCTCTGCAATAAAATAGAAACCTGCTACAATCTGCTTAATTAAACTTGCTGTACCTGTGCTCTCTGTTCTAGTCATATGGGTTCTAGATGTTCTTCAACCTTGGCATTCCATTTTTTCTCTGGGCTTTTGCATAAGCTATTACTTATACCTAGGATGCATGCCCTTCTTGACTGTTCCTCTTAGAATTCTTATCTTTCTTCAAGGTATAGCTCAAGTTTCACCTTTTATAGGAAGCTTTTCTCATCCTCTCAATTGGTAGGGTTCTACCTTTTCAGATTATCTTGCATTTTCTTATATGTGTACATGTTATTGACCTCAGGGTTCTAAGTCATTATTTACACATTTTTTGTTTTGCTTTTTGCTTTCCTTTCCTGACCATTTACATATTCTAAGTTATTTACCAGCTACTATTGGGTTGGTGCAGTTAGGTCACGTAATTCTTTAAAAGTGGAGTGCAGTCGTGCCAAATTTTTTTTGCTCATAGTAGTAGGAGGTTCACATAGCTGTAAAAAATAAAGGAAATGTTAGGGCAGCAACTATTTTTTGTTTTCCATCATATTTCTAGTGTCTGTCATAGTAGGTATGCCTTTCACAAAGTTGTTGGTTAAGATATATTTGTATAGTTGAATTTTGAAATAACCCTTTGAGGTAGGTAGTACAAGCATTTTTGTCCCTATTTTACAGATGTCCAAACTGAGATTCTGATCGCAGTTAAACAACTATTAAGCAGTAGATTCAGGTTTCAAACCCATTCTCATACCTCAAAGTGTCGTGCTAGTCCTACAACATTACACTGCAATACCTTAGAGCCTGTGATTATTTGATAACATCAGAAAAGAAGAAAAGAAGCTGGAGAGCAGATTCAAGCCAAGAGAAATAGGTAATTGTGAAAGAATACTGTACTTATAGCTTCTCCTTTTCATTTTCTTCAGGTAAAAAAAAAAAGATTGGCTTATGCATTCTTTTGATTTTGTTTTTATTGATTAAAAATTGAATCAAAAGATTTTGTGAAGAGCATAAACATATGAGCCAAGGAATATTTTAAAATTTCTAGTAGAAATTGTAAGTGTCATAAGTAGAATGAACCTGTAAGACTGAGTTAATGCAAACATTTGTGTTACGAGGCCTGTCCCATTAGCACCAGGACCTAGGTCAATGAACTTCCTGGGGAAATAAAATCTCCTAATAAGCCTCAGATAAGGCCACAGAATGTAGCTATGCTTTAAGTCCACCAATAGAACTGATTTCCTGGGTGGATTTGAATTGTTCCTCAGGAAATGAGTATCAGCTGGTGAGACTCCCTCCCTACTCTTTTGCCTAAAATAGTCTACCTAGGAGATAGGATCAGGCAGTGCTAGGTCCAGACTGAAGGCTTCCAGAGGAAGCAGAGTCCAAGAATAGTTTTAAAAAAAGCCTATCACACGCCTCTGTTGTGTAATACTTAGGAAAAGGAACTATCCATGGTGCTATGGATAAGTGGCTAGAATTTGATTTCTAATTACTGTGCTTCTGATTTCTTCTGTTGTTGTTGTTTTTGTTAGATTTTGAGTCCTGAACTATCTCTCTTCTTCCCTCTCAACTTCAACCCCCACACTAGAGAAAGCCACCATTTGACACAGCTTGTATATATATATATATATATATATATATATATATATATATATATATATACACACACACACACACACACACACACACACACACACACACACGTACATATACATATACATACACATAAATACATATATACCTACATACACACACATGTATGTGTATATGTGTGTAGGTATATGCACATCTATGTATATGTGTATATATGTGTATGTATATCTATGTATCTGAAACCATATAATACATGCGTCCTTATATCGGTTCTTTTTCTGGAGAGGGATAGAATATTCCTTTGTAGGTCCATTTCATTGATTTGAGTATTCATATTATTCAGAATAGCTTAGTCATTCACAGCTACTCTCTGAATAATGTTATCACTACATACAACGTTCTCTTGGTTCTGCTTATTTCACTCTTCATTATTTCATACAATTCTTTCCGTATTTTTCTAAAAATCAACCTGCTTGTCATTTCTTACAGCACAGTAGTATTCCACACAATCATATTCCACAACTTATTCAGCCATTCCCCAGTGGATGGGCAGCCCCTCAATTTCTAATTCTTTGCCACCACAAAGAGAGCTGCTATAAATATTTTAGAGCATATAGATTTTTTCATTTTTCCCTAATTACTTTGGGAAACAGACATAGCAGTGGTATTACTAGGTCAAAGGGTATACATAGCTTTATAATTCTTTGGGCATAATTCCAAATTACTCTCCAAAATTGTAGAATCAGTTCATGGTTCCAAAAATAGTGCTTTAGTGTCCCACTTTTCTCACATCCCCTCCAACATTTTTCATTTTCCCCTTATAACATTTTAGTCAATCTAATAGGTACAAGATGATACCTCAAGTTGTTTTTTATTTGTATTTCTCTAATATATAATGATTTAGAGCATTTTTATATGACTATATACAGCTTTGATTTCTTCATCAAAAAACTACCTGTTCACATCCTTTGACCATTTATTAATTGGGGAATGATTTATATTCTTATAAATTTGATAAGGTTCTCTATATATATGAGATATAAAGCCTTTGTGACTGTGTATGAATTTTCTTTGCTTTCATTCTAATCTTGGCTACATTTGTTTTATTTGTATAAAACATTTTAATTTGATGTAAGCAAAATGACCAAATTTACATCTCAAAATGCTGTCTTTGTTATACATAAATTCTTCTCCTGTCCATAAATCTGATAGGTAATATGTTACATGTTCTTCTAATTTACCTATGATATGTCCCTTTATGTCTAGGTCATGTATCCATTTTGACCTTATATTGGTAATTTGTGTAAGATATGGGTCTGTACCTAGTTTCTGCCTGCTTTCCAGTTTTCCCAACAATTTTTTTCAAATAGTGAATTCTGCTCTCCAAAGCTAAAATCTTTACATTTATCAAATGCAAAGTTGCTGTAAACATTTACTACTGTTATTGTATTGCTGTTCTATTCCAGTGATTCACCATTTTATTTCTTAGCCAGTAACCAGATAGTTTTGATAATACACTTTAAGATCTAGGACTGCTAGACCAGGGATGAAAAACCTGCAGTCTCGAGGCCACTTGTGACCCTCTAGATCCTCAGTTGTAGCTCTTTGACTGAATCTAGACTTCATAGAACAAAAGGGATTTATTTGTTCTGTGAAGTTTGGACTTGGTCAAGGGGCTGAAATTGAGGTGCTAGAGGGCCGCAGGTTCCCCACCCCTGTGCTAGACCTACTTCCTTTACATCTTTTTCATTAGTTCTTCTGATATTCTTGATCTTTTGTTCTTCCAAATGAATTTTGTTAATATATTTTTAGTTCAATAAAATAATTTTTGGTAATTTAATTGGGATGACATTGAATAAGTAAATTAGTTTAGGTAGAATTGTCATTTTTATTATATGGCTTGGCCCACCCATGAACAATGAATATTTCTCCAATTATTTAAATCTGACTTTATTTGTATAAAAAGTGTTTCTGGGTTTGTCTTGGCAGGTATACTCCCATGTAGTTTATATTGTCTCTGGTTATTTTAAATGAAATATCTCTTATGATCTCTTCTTTCAATGTTTTGTTGGTGATGTATAAAAATGCCAGTGATTTATATGGGTTGATTTATGTCCTGCTACTTTGCTAAATTTTTAAATTGATCTATTTAACTTTTTGGTTGAACCTCTAGGATTTTCTAAGTATACCATCATATCCTCTGCAAAAGAGATAATTTTATTACCTCATTGCCCATTCTGATTCCTTCAATTTCTTTTTCTTCTATTACTGTAATTACTAGCATTTCTAGTACAATACTGAATAATATTGGTTATAATGGGAATCCTTATTTCACTCCTGATCTTATTGGAAAGGCTTCTAGTTTATCCCTATTACAGATTATGCTTATTGATAATTACAGGTAGATACTTATCATTTAAAGGAAAAATCTATATACACTTATGTTTTCAAGTGTTTTTTTAAAAATAGCAATGAGTGTTGTATTTTGTTAAAAGCTTTTTCTGCATCTCATATGATTTTTGCTACTTTTGTTATTGATATAATTAATTATGTTAGTAGCTTTCCTTATATTGAACCAATTCTTCATTAGTATTATAAATGCCATTTGGTCACAATGCATAATTTTTGTGATGTGTTGTTGTAGTCTTCTAGTTAGTATTTTATTTAGAATTTTGGCATCAACATTCATTAGTGAAATTGGTCTATAATTTTCTTTTTCTGTTTTTGCTCTTCCTGGTTTAGGTATGAGCACCGTATTTATTTCATAAAAGAAGTTTAGTAGGATTCTTTCATTGCCTGTTATCCAAATAATTTATTTAATAGTGGAATTAGTTGACCTTAAATGTTAGGTAGAATTCACTTATAAATCCATCTTGTCCTGATGGGTTTTTTTCCCTCTTAGGAAACTCATTTGTGGCCTGTTCAATTTCTTTTTCTAAAATAAATTTATTTAGATATTCTATTTCTTCTTCTGTTAATCTAGGAAATTTATTCTTCCATTTCACTTAAATTTTTCAATTTATTGCCATATAATTGGGCAAAATAGCTCCTAATAATTGCTTTAATTTTATCTTCATTAATGGTCTAATTTTTCTTTTCATTTTGGATATTGTGATTTTGTTTTCTTCTGTCTTTTTAAAGAAAATAATATTAACCAATGGTTTGTCTATTTTATTATTTTTTCCTCCATAAAACGAACTCCTAATTTTATTTACTAATTCAATGGTATTTTTTTACATTTAATTTTATTAATCTCACTTTTAATTTTTAGGATGTCCAATTTGGTGTTTCTGGATTTTTAATTTGTTCTTTTTTAATTTTTTTTTTAAATAGCACACCCAATTCATCGATCTGTTCTTAATTTTATTGATGTAAAAATTAAGAAATATAAATTTTTCTCTGATTACTGCTTTTGCTGCATCCCATAAGTTTTGGTATTTTGTCTCATTATCATTTTCTTTAACAAAATTATTTAAATGTTTCTCTGACTTGTTCTTTAATTTACTCGTTCTTTAAGGTTAGATTGTTTATCTTTAATTTTCAATCTGCGTTTCTGTGGTCCTTTATTAAATGTAATTTATATTGTGTTCTGATTCCTTTAAATTGATCATTATGTACTTTTATTTTGCTAGCTTGAATCGTGCTAACTATTCTGATTTAGCCTATTTTCTGGCCTCTATGACTGTCTTGAACCTGACTGAACTCAGTCTGAATGATGTAGTCCCTTGCCTGATGAACAAGTTTATCTTGCTCCTTTGGTTTCTGGGGTTTACAATTACCTAGCTTAGTCCAGAGAAGCCTAAAGACCTGCAGCATATTTATGGGTTGGAGTGTGTGTGTGTGTGTGTGTGTGTGTGTGTGTGTGTGTGTGTGTGTGTGAAATGCAAAACTAAAATTTGGGCTTGTATTGCTTAGTTTAGCATATGAAGTCACTTTTAGAAATGCTCCCTCCACCTTTTTTTTTCTTGAAGGAGATAACTTGTCAAACAGACAATTTTATGACCTGATAGACTACAAAGAAAAATGTTATCATAGATGATTTCAACCCATTTCTAATATAGGTTTTCTCAAAAATCTTAGTGCCTTGCCCAAATTAAGCATTTAGGAAATATGTATAGAATGAATGGCCAACTTGGAGCACATTTAGTGGAAGACAACTAAGGCAATGAACGGTCTAAAAAATGAGTCATATGAAAGAACTGGGAGAGTTTAGCCTTGCTAATGGAAAGGTATTTATTATTCCTTGAGTCCTGGAAATGTCAGTAAGTAGAGTTTGCCAATGGAGCTAAATGACAGTGGTTGAGAAGGTTGGTGGAAAATCTCTATCTCTGTAGAGATCGCACATAGTAGCTATAGTCAGTGTTTTTCAGAAATATGCTTCTCTTGGGCAGTAAAGAAATATTTCCTGTGTTATGAATGTAGAGACCTTTGTCAGTCCCCAAATGGGACAAGCTGTTGGAGAGAATGGTAATGCTTCTGGGATATTCAGATTTCTCAGGTGCACACAAGAAAAGCATCTCAAATTGAAAGATATTCTCTTGGTGGTGCTCTTTTCTTCAAGCTGCTCGTCTGGTAAATAGCATGATGATATGGTAAGAAGCATGTAGTTGGAGTCAGAAGAATCGGATTTGAGTCCAGCTTCATCGCTTGCTAGCTGTGTCCTTTGATCAATAATTTTATCTTTCTGCACCTTAGTTTTTCTTATCTGCAAAATGGGGATAATAATATTTGTATGATCTCACATGTTTATTGTGGAAAAAAGAGCTCAAGGCAACATATAAATGTGAGGGGTTATTACTGCTGCATGGATCACGTTATAAACTGCTTCTTCTAGCTAAGGTCTATTCTAGTAAATTTTGAAGGGCTTCTCAATAGTCTGGCTAAAGGATAATTATTTTGTTTAGCACAGCATGACAAAACAACTGTCTTCTAAATTGAGAGGGGCTTCAATATATATTGATGAATAGAGTATACACAAGCAATGTAATCACAAGTGCTTAAAGCATTTAAGTGTTATTACTATTAATCTAGTTGAGGACAAATGAGAGAATGCGCTAGAAAATTTTGCAAACTTTAAAATGCCACATCGTTTTTGGCCTGTTTTTTGAGGCAGTGTTTTGTAGCAAAGGGGGCATTGTTCTTGGAAGTTAAGGAGACCCATTCATTGGTTGTTTCAAGTACATCCTGGATGACCTCATATAGTACCTTGCACACAGTGGGAACTTGATAAACTTTTTTTTTTTTGGTGAGGCAATTGGGGTTAAGTGACTTATCCAGGGACACACAAGAACTTGATAAACTTTTGTTGAATTTAATAGATTTCTAGGCAAAATGAAATCAGATTACCAAAAAATGGACAGTCACATTTTCATGACTATTTTTAGCATAGATGTCTCTTGATTAGGTGAAAATATAGTCATTATCTCAATTCAATTCAATGAATAGTTATTAAGTGCCTCCTATGTGGCAGGTGCTGTGCCAAATATTGTGGATTAAGAAAAAGAAAGACAATCCTTGCCCTCAATCTTTTTTTAAGTTTGAAAAGTAATAAACATACATTTATTCAGGAAATATAATTATTAAAGAGTAGCTGATGTTCCATATAATTTTTCCACATCGTAAAATATTCACACAACCTCTGTTCTTTGTAAATTTACATCAAGTCCCACAAATTCCATTTATTTAAGTCATCGTCATCATTTCTCCCCTAATAAACAAGTAGCTACACACAAAAGTAAGTTGGAAGCTAGGGATCAAGACAGAACCACCAGGGGGGCACCTGGTATGTGGGCATCATGTTCCTTGGAGTTCAAACTAGGCAGAACTGAAGATGGAAAATGAAGACTTAGCTGGAGAACTTTACTCCAGGCCTCCAAAGGGGAGAGGAAGCTAAGGTAGTAAAGGAGATATTGAAAATCCAAAGCTGAGTTAAAAAATATGATCATGAGATTTTAGTTGATCAGCTTATCCTGGGTAAGAAGGAGTCATGTTCCTTGGACTTCAACCCAAATACAACTTTTTCTTTTCCCGAGAAAAAAGTCATTCTAAAATCTACATTCTACTAAAAATGCAGGTATTTTTTTCAGTTGGTAAATTTCTTTTTATTTCATGAGGAAAATTACGGATATCCATTGGACAACTTGCTTATTCCATTCGGTTGTCAGATATGTTAAAGTAGGGATTTCTTTTATATGTGTCTTGGCTCAGATAGCCACTAAGATGTCTTCCTTCTCTCAATTCCATGAATCTGTGAGTTCAAGAATGGAAATATCAGAATCATCTGCTATCACCTTTGGGTTGGGCTTTGTTTTTGTGGGTAATTCCATGGCAAGTGAATAAGCCTTTGTTTGGAAGTTGGCAGTTCTTTTAGCTTGTGCCGGCATCAATTTCTTTCTGTAAACTGAAAAAACATCAGTATAGAAATTCCACCTAAAGCCTGTTTTTCACAGTGAAAAAATTTTTGCACATGTTGTTTATGAATAATAAACAGTGGGGGCAGCTAGGTGGCACAGTGGATAGAGCACGGCTCTAGATTCAGGAGGACCTGAGTTCACTAGCTGTGTGACCCTGGGCAAGTCACTTAACCCCATTGCCTAATCAAAAAAAAAAGAGTAATAAACAGTGAATGCAATACAAACCATTATTCTAACTTGAACTATCATGAAATTGTTAAATATCCACTTCTGGTAGCTTCACTAATGACCTTGCCGTGAATTAACTTTATCATCTCTGCATATCTTTCTGGGTATTTTGTGTGTATCTTTTTTTGCAGAGCTGATTTTTAAAGCAAACATCACTTAACAAGGAATGTTTGCTTAATAACTCAAAACAAAAATTCCCATTTATTTTGGTATCTCTTAGATAAAAAATTCCAAAACTCCCACACATAGGATGATTTTTTCATTCTTCAAAATGACAACAAAAAGAAGGCACAATAAATCTCTTTTCTAATGAACTTGCATTTTGGAACCTGTAGCAAAAGACATAGAATATTTTTTAAAAAGCGCTTTGACTTTACATCATTAGTGAAAGTATTACATGCCCTCCCCATGCTTTCTTATGTGTTAAGGTTAAGAGCCAAAAATACAACTTAAAATGTATAGGATTTATCAGTTATATTTTCTGAGTATCTTTGTTGTTCCCAGCACTAGAGTAAGTGAGAGGCAGGGTACAAAGTTTCAGACAGCCTCTACCATCATCAAGGCTTTCTGTCTTTTGGAGGTAGATAAGATACACACAATTCGAATTACTAAACTATAGTAACATTAATTCTCTAATATATTGTCTCGTACAAAGTAGTTTAAGTAAAAGAGGAAAGCTATCTTGTCCTTAACTCTTTTCTTCAGGTTAAACATTTTCAGTTTCTTCAGTTGATCTTTGTTGTTGTTTACTTGTTTTCAATCCTGACTCTTAGTGAGGTGGGGTTTTCTTGGTGAGGATATTGGAGTGGTTTGCCATTTCCTTCTCCAGCTCAATTCACAAATGAGAAAACAGGGTTAAATGACTTGCCCAAGGTCATACAGCTAGTAAGTGTCTGAAAACAAATTTGAACTCAGGAAGATTCTCTTCCTGACTCCAGGCCTGAAACTTTATCTGCTACACCACCTAGGTGCATGTTTACATGACCTAAACTTGATGCCCTTTATCAATATGGTTGCTGCCTCTGTACACTCCCCACCAGCTCAGTGGTTACTAAACTTTTAAAATTTTGAGCTCTCGTCCCCAATATGTGAATATTTACTTATTTTAAAATTATATAATATATTACTACACTTATAATTATTAATATTATAAAACTTGCACACTAAATAAACATACATGTATTTATACAATAAATATGCATAAAAGGTGAGATAAATATGAAATAATATTGATTCTAGAGGACACTAGAGTTTAAGTAGGGAAGTGACATGCACTTTAGGAAGATCAATTTGTCAATTATATTGAGGATAGAATGGAATAGAGAAACCAATTAGAAAGCTATTCAACAGTCCAGAGAAGATATACTGAGGGCCTGAACTAGAGTGGTCACTTAGCGAGTGGGATAGATATATGGAGACAGAACCAACTTGATCTAGCAACTGATTGGGTATGTGGATCTGGACTATTTGACAGTGAAGAGCTGACGAATGAAAACTGTTGGTGTCTAGAAAGATGGCACTAACTTTGGCAGTAACAGGAAAATTTTGAAGAATAATGGGTTGGGTGAGGGGGAAGAAAACAAAATATAATGTTAGATATATCTATCTATCTATCTATCTATCTAATATATTTGTATATTAGATATATTGTTCCAAATCATATTCTATCTAGTGCTTACTAATCCTGTGTGATTCCCACCCAAAATGCAAACTGGGGAGTCAGGGTTGATACTCATCAAGTCACTGTTTCTAGGCACAGATCATATATTCTGAGGGATACCTCCCATAGCCATCAGGTGATCTGGAGGAGGAATTGGAGGTGTATTTTTTCCTGTAGTAGTTACACAACAACTAGGGTATCACTTAGTTTTGAAATGACCTAAGTCTTGATATTGGCCTCAGAAGAGGATAGGTTGGGAACTTCCATGGAATTGGAGGGCATAAGGTGAGGAGGATGTAATGGTAATAAGGGTGGGTTCACTGAAAATATCCTTGGAGCTATTTTAGTAGCAGAAATGGCAATAAGAATGATATGAATCTCATCTTGTTCCAATGAGATTTTGATTTGCTTGGCCTGGTCCTTGTACCTTGAAAGTCTTTAACTCCAGGTAACCTGTAGATTACTTACTGACCTGGTGACATTTATAATAAACATTGTTATTTAGTTTTTATGAATAGGTGTTATTTATAGGAAATTGTGGATAATAGTTTGGTCCAGTTTCTGTCCAGTTTAGTGGTTAATTTCTTAAGTGTATTGTGAGGGCTGTATTTATACCTTGGATTTATTTTTGTTAAACCTATGAAAAATACTAAGCTCCTACTTTATAAAAAGTCACAAGGTCCTATCTTGCTAGATATTTGTTAGGAGCTAAATTTTTACAACTTGCGGTGATATGTTGTACAGTTTCCACTATTTCCTTGCATAAACTAGGTGGATCACTGTCTAAGCTCTTTAAACATAACCTTTCTGTTGTTTGACCTGGTCCTGAATTGCCACCTAAACTCCATTTCCACAAATAAATATTCATGACTTAGCCATATTTCTGACACATTTTTTGTCTGCGTGCCGTTGGCAAGGTTCAGAAAGGGCAGTTAGGTGATTCAGTAGATATAGTGCTGGGCCTGAAGTCAGGAAGACTTAAGTTCAAATCCAGCCTCAGACACTTACTAGCTGTGTGACTATGGGCAAGTCACTTAACCCTGTTTGCCTCAGTTCCTTATCTGTATAATGAGCTGGAGAAGGAAATGGCAAATCATTCCAGTATCTTTGCCAAGAAAACCCCAAAGGGGGTCACAAAGATTTGGACACAACTGAAATTGAGTAAGCAACAAGAAGGTTCATGAAAATGTTGGCCACAAAGAGTATCTTGATTCTACTTTTGGTCATTTGGCAAGTTCCCAGTCCCTTTCAAAGGTAAGTCGCTTTCAGACAAATTAGACAAATCCTATAGTATACAACTGTTATCAGCTTTCATTATTCCTCCGGGAAGTGATACTTACAATGGCATTTTCATAGGTTTTTGTCCTGTTTATCATGTGCTTTGTGAATGTTTAACAATCCTTTTCTTCTTTAGCATGGATGTATGAATCTTTCTATAGCTGCCTCGGAGTCATGGGCCCTATATTTTGTTAATACTGTAACTCTTTTTGTTAGGATGCTTTTCAGATCTGTTTGGTCCATTTTACAATCTCAAAGGTTGTACATTAAGACTGATAATACATAAGAGTTAGTTACTTATGATGGTGATGTCTCCCAATCCTGGGCCAGGGTTTATAATTAAGTCTCCTAATTTTTCTAGAAAGTGAGACAGGTGGAAGGGCTTGTTTGTTTAACCCATGGCTGAACTGTATCCATCTGGGGAGATAGAGAAGCTGCCTAAGGATGCTCTGTAATATCCCACAGCATTTTCATTCACAAAAGTAGTCAGGGAGATTGTCCTTGAATCAAACTGACCTGATGGAGTAGGATTTAGGTTAAGTGGGAGGTCATTACCCAGGTTGGAATTCGGAAAAAGTACTAGAGGAGATGATTGCTCATTAGTACAAGTTCCTTCTCCCAAGAGACAGGAAATAGACAGAAAAAAAAGAAAGCCAAGTAAACCTTATAACAACAACAGCAACCATAATGCAATAATTGCAATAAATGATGATGAGAGAAACTTTTAATCTAAAGAGAGTTGATTGACCAAGGAACATTTCATTAGAATGGAGCACAGAAGGATCCTTACAGGGATACAGATCCTTTATTGATCAATTTAGGTGAGTTCTGCATTTATGTAGTTGGCCGAATGAGTCTGATATGGAGAGACCATAGCAATGATAGTAGCTAGGAAGAATTTTTCATATAATATCCTCTGTGAAAATCCTGGCTTTTCTTGCTATTGTATGGTATGCAGTTTGGGTAGCTATTAAAAGTACATCTTAGGTACTGTAAAATCTGGACTCAGCGTAGTGGATATGCCTGGCTTTTATGATGTGTTGAGGTATCCTTAGAAGCCAAACAAACAGGGCTAAGCTGGGAAGCGGCTTAGGAGGTGATCTCTTCTGCTTTGCCACTTCCAAGGCATGTCCGATTTTCACTGATACACATCTGTCCTGAAAAGCTTTCTAAGTTTCCGACAGTTCCTCTTTAGTTTTGTATCATTAAATTAGGGGCTTGAAACCATTTGCTATCTCCACGCCGTTAAGCGCCACTTTGCGATGTGGCACTGAACACCAGTTTTACCTGATCTCTAAATATACTCAGTTTAATTAAGCAAACATCTATTGCCCTTGTGTGGTAACTGCAAGACTTGATAGTGAAGATACAAACTCAAAGAAACATAGTCCCCAGCCTCAAGGACCATCCATTATACTGGATGAATGGAATGCAACAAGCACAGATGAGGGTAAAAAGTAACTTTGAGAGGGAAAGAGTACTCACTGGTAAAGAATATTAACAACTGTAGGGCTGGGTGTTGGGGGAGATCAGAAGCAACACAGTAAAGAGGGGGAAAACACTGCATTAGGAGCCAGAGGAGCTAGGATTAAATCTCAGCTGTGTTACCAGCTGTGTGAACTTGGCTAATCATTCAATTTCTTTGGATCTTGGTTCTTCATCTGTACAATGAGGGAGTTGGGCTCAAAGGCCTCCAAGTTTCCTTCCAGCTCTAAATCTAAGAAAGGCTTCATGTAACACTTGGGTTGTTTTGAAGGAAGGTAGGGATTCTAAGAAGCACAAGTGAAGAGGGTGCTCATTCAGGCATGGGGGAATGTTCTCTCTGTCAAAGTGAAAGAGTTGGTAGAAATAGCTTTTGAGGTACCTTCTGTTTCTAGGTCTAGAATCTGTTCAAAGGCAGAAGGGAGATGGACTGAGTTGGAATTTCCTGAGGAGGGAAAAGCTAGAAGGCACATTGACTAGAAGAGAAAATTTATGAAGGAGGAAAATAACTTCACTATAAGCTTAAGATTGAAAAGATAAATGGGAATTTATTGTGGAGAACTCTAAATATTTGGATAATGATTTTGCATCTTGTTCTAGAAGCAGTAGGGATCCCCTGAAGATTTTTGAGAAGGGGGCTGACATGATCATATCAATGTTTTAGGAATATTAATATCAGGTGTATGGAGGTTAGATTGGAGAAGAGAGGCTAGGGACAGGTAAACCAATTAGGAAGTTATTGAGAGGTTATGAGATGCTGAACTAGAATACCTACCTAAGGGTGCTATACAATATCCCATAACATTTTTATGCACAAAATTAGGCAGAGAGGTTGTTCTTGAATAAAATTGACTAGACAGAATGGGAATGTCACTATATGGTACTTTGAATAGCCTATGAAATTATGGGAAATCAGAAACATATGAAAATGTATGTCAAATGTCCCTGCCTCTTCTCTATTTTGGGTAATCTCTAATGAGATATCCTATCAAAAAGAACAAGAATGCAATGATGAATGATTTGCAGAATAGTATTAAAAAGCAGGAAATGAAAGTCTGGACAAGATATAGAAAGCAATGAGAATACAATAGAACTCATTTAAAAGGCTTCTGTTGGGAAAACAAGATTAGTACCCACCTATGTTATAGCCTAACCACACTTTATTAAGACCATCTTCATCAATGTGAATCAAGAGCACTTATAAGTGATGTATAGGGCTCCATGTTCTGTGCTGGAAGTATCAAGATAAATGGTGTAGTGATGTCTTTACCCTCAAGGAATTTATATTATGGTTAGGAAGAAGAAAATGGGTACATAAAGAAGTAAATATACAAGTTGTTGGTTTGACACTGGTTTATCTGAACCATGTTATAATGTGATTTTAGTGGGTGCTGTTTTATTGGATGGTATACAAGAGAAAATGAAGGGAAATCTCTCATGTTTATCAGAAGAGGACAAAAAGCTCTTATCAGCTGATTCTCAAAAGCAGATGCTTTTAACAGGTTGACTTTTTTCACCTTTCTTTAACTTTTGTCTTCACTGAAGTGAGAGTCAATGTGATCTCCCAGAGCAAACAGCATTTAGTATGAGAGAATAGGAAACCTTCCTGAACTTAGGAAGGATCTATTGAAATAACACCTTGCCAAATTGAATTTGTTCAGAGCAGCAAGTCCTGATGAATTAAAAGATCTAAGATATTTAAAGAATTGCCTAATGTCTCTGCAGAGTCAAGAATAATTATGTAGTATTGGGCAGTTAGATCACATAGTTAGAGACCTGGCTAATGATTCCATTATGGACCAGTTAGCTTTCTTTAGAGGAAAAAATGCTTTATGGCCACATTTTTCAGCAAGTAACCTTGCATGTATGTGACTAGCTAAAAACAGGGCTGAAGGACACAACCCCCAACACTATCAGGAAGCCATATCCTGTGGTAGTTCAGTAACATTCCTTATCTATCTGTCTGTCTGTCTGTCTGTCTATCTATCTAGCTGCTATCTAATTGTAATTATGATTATGAAATAACTCACCCATTTATAGCACTTTAAAGTTTGCAAAGCCTTTGATTTCCACTATGTAATTTGATCTTTGTAGTAACCCTGTGAGGTAACTGTTATTTTTATCCTCATTTTACAAATGAAGACTCTGAGGCTCAGAAAAGTTAAACTACCATCTCAGGGTTACTGAGGCAGGATCTGAATTCAGTTCTTCCTGACTTCAAGTTGAGCATTTTATCCACTATACTTCATTGCCTCTTGAAATGTCAGCATGGTGTAAAGGAAAGACTAATATGTCTAGGATTTTAATTTAGAGAAGAAAAGATATTGTCATGATCCAAGTAGGAGTGGGGTGGGGTAGAGGATCGGAGAAAAGGCACATGCCAAAGTGGTGTCCCAAAGAATGTAGCTTCTACTTCCCTACGGTTTAGTGCCTCAAATTTCACTGTTAGAACGTCATCCATTCAGCTTATACCTTCATTTCTCATTAAAATTGCTTAACTAGGTTAGCCTAACTACTTATTAAGTTGCATTGAATTTTATTGATGGCTTTTAAAAATACTAACAAGAATTTTTTTCTTCAAATATCCACTTTCCGTAAATTGGCTGGCACTTTAAGGAATCACAGCCACTTCTCAAATGACCATGAAAAGGTATACAAATGGGTCATATGAACATAAGGAAGCTCACCAAAGATGGTTACTCAATCAGTCAACTGACAAGCACCTATTCAGTACCTACTATGTGGCAGACATTATACTTGTTAGGTGCTTGGGATACAAAGAATGACCCAATCCCCACTCATAGTCTAATATGGAAGACAAGTACATACAAAAATGTATACACATTTTGCAGTTACATTTTCTTTTAAAAAGATAATACAGTTATGGACTGAAATTTCATATACATTTTGAAACATCCTCCTATAAAAATTTTATTGAGAGAAAGAGAATTCAAATATATAGCTCAGTAATGTATAAGGCAGCCTGAGAGGGAGGGTACTAGTGGTTCAGAGGTTGGGAGAGATCAGGAAAGGTTTAATATAGAAGGTGCTGCTGGAACTATGTCTTGAAGGAAGAGAGGGATTCTATGAGGCAAAGATGAGGAAGTAGTCCATTGCAGAGCAATTGACTTATGGACTTGAGAGAGTGAAAAACTACATAATACCTCAGCCCTGACTAAGGAGGCCTGGTAATGATTACTGAGGAGTGGGGGAACAATAGAACATTCCAGGTTCAACCGGAGCCAGTCACAGAGTGCTGAAGATGAGATGCTCAGCACAGTAATGGAACATTGAGAAGGGTAAAGCTCATAGGAGCCTTCAAGTGCCATAAACCCTCTTCACAGTATAGCTTGTTAGCACATTACTTTAGTTTGGGGGCTCTGCCAACTGAAGTATGCAAGAAGGTCTACACAAGAGCAGCTGAAGCCTTTACAAAGATGAGGCAATGAATCCAAGGAAATGAATGTAATTTCCTTAAGGAGTCAATGGGAGATAGCACAGTTTAGTTGAAGGAGCCATGGATTTAGGCAGAGGACATGAGTCTTAATCCTTACTCTGCTATTTCCTGTCTATGTTGACTGGGGTATGCCATCTCTCATTCTGAGGTTTCTCCTTTGAAAAATGAAAGAGGTGGGATAGATGACCATTAAGTTCTCTTCCAATTCTTCATATGATTATCTCTAGTTTTCACTGGGGTGTCCTTTATTGTTTTAAGTCCTTGTAGGTTGGGGCAGTCATGGGAAGACATGGTGCCTCCATAGTTGACCACTTGGCCATTTGAGAAGGGGAAGAGATAAGATTCATTCAGTCTTTCTGCCATCATATCTGTATTCTAAAGCTCAGTTATTCTAGAGTTGATAGGTTTTACTAGGTAAAGTTGAGACATGGTAGAATTGGATAGGTAAGATCACAGAGGTCTACTACTCAACTATGTGATAAGTAGACCTAGGAAAATCATAGTTGACTCTTCAAGTCTGAGAGTTTCTTGCATGTTTGTGGAGTCTCTTTTTATGCAAAACATTTATTGAGCACCTACTTTGTACTGATGGGGCTACAAAGAAGTACATAGTCCCTTCCTCAAGCAACTTAAAATTGGGTTGAAAACAACCGTATACGATGCCAGTGTGACATAGTGGATAAAACACTGACCCTGGACCCTGGTTTAATATTCCCCCTAAGATATTGACTATCTGTGTGTGACCCTGGGTGAGTTACTTAATCTCTCTGAGTTTCCTTTTGCTCATCTGTAAAATGAGGGTCATAATCATATGTACTTCATAGAGTTTTTGTGAGGATCAAATGAGAAATATATATATATATATATAACATAAATATATATTTACATCATTTTGTAACTTTAAGGAATCATATAAAAACAATTGATGTTGGAGACAATGGTGGGGGTGGGTGGGTAGGATACCAAGCTATAGCGGTAAGTGAAGATTTAGTTGCTCCGGACTGGATGGACAGGTAGAAGGAGAATTCATTTTTCGAAACAAATTTAAGGCCAATTTTATCTTTTACCCATATGACTCAATAAATGGCTGAGCAAAGTGGAAGAAACTGAAACTAAAGCTCAGCCAATTAAAGAGGTAATTAGAAATAGTTGATTTGACTCATGCTGAAGAGTTTCCAGTTCAGCAAGAAGTACCCTGACCATTGAAATCATACTGGGCTCATCTCAGAAGCAGTTTGTTGGATTTAACCTTTTGTCATATTTCTGGGTTTTGAAAGGGGCTATGCGTAAGTCTATCTCTTTTTCATCCTCAAGTTTTTCATCCTTACTCTTCTCAAGAGCAGTGGGTAGCAACCACCTTCTGGAAAAAGAATTTAGTTCAGGGAGGGGAAACCTTCCACTGTGGTCTTGACCCAGCAAGAGCAGCTGCTGATTCTTATTCTAAGCAGGTTGAGAAACTATCTCTCAGTTATTGAATGAGGAGAGAAATGCTATATAAGAGGGCTTCCCTTCCCCTTTTCCAATGAACACATTTAGTAAACTTTATTGTTTTTTTCCCATTGTTTTTTTTTTTTTTGGTGCCTCATTCATAGAATCATAGATTTAGAACTGGAAGAGACCTTAGAGGCTATGAAATATTATCTTTCTCATTTTATAGATGAGAAAGCTGAAGTTGAAAGAGTTTCAGTAACTTGCCTAGGGTCACATGGCCATTAGTTTGCATAAACTGCAGCGGGGCCTAACCTTTTCATGCAGGGATTCATTATCTGGGCTCTAAGGACTATGTATCTATTTAAGAGAACATATGAATATTTTGATAACTCTTTGGGTATAATTGGTTTGTCTTGTAGTCCTACATATTTTATACATGTAAAGACAATTTTAAGAGAAGAGTGTTGACTTGCATAGGATTAGTAAAGTACATTAGAACTGAGGAATTCTGACTGTTCACATACTGGGCATTTAGGTTTAAGTTCAGTGATTTAAGCTTTGGTTTCTTGGATCAATTAACTCTCAGAGATGCTCTCATTGTCTTTCTAGGGGTGAAACAAATCTAGCAGGGAATTTCTAGTTTTACTAGTTCTCATCATAGAAGTAGTAGATGACATCTAATTCACAGTCCTCTGTCACTGGGCCTGGAGTCTGTGTCCCTTCTAGGGGCTTTGACTGCTGGCTTCTGGCTTGGTTGCCATGTCAGTGTTCTCTGAAACAGTAAGGCCCATCTGTGTAGCTCTGTTTGTCCTTCATAAGGAATACCCAAGTTGATTCTACTGTTAAGTCTTGGTAGTAGAAGTACATACAACATATGTACATAAACATGTAGCGTGGGCATCATACTGGGATTGCTTGTGACAACTGCTTCCACTTGGTTACTAGATCACCAAACTCTGGAGCAGCTGAAATCCTGGTAATGTATTATGACATGCCTCAAATGAGACCATAGTACAACACTGGAATATGGCTTTGTTTAGATACCTATAAAGAATGTCAGGAATATCGTAGCTCAGAATGAGCTGGATCTTGAGATGAATGCTAAGGATAGTGAAAAGTGATTTTAAAGAGATGGGGATAACATCAATATCTAAGGAGAGATAGGACTGTAACTCAGGGGCAGATGAGACAATGATAATGAGCCACAGGGTAAAGTTGTAACTAGGCTAGGCCAACAGGGGCTTTTTCCTGTGGAACACACACATATCTTCATATACATGATCAAATATGCATATTTCTGTCATCAAATGTGAATCGTGAGAGGTAGTATGGCATACCATATATATGGTATAGTGGTAAGAGTACAAGATCTGGAGTCAGGAGGCCTCAGTTCAAAATTCACCCTTACTATCTGCTACCTGGGTGACTTTAGGCAAGTCACTTAAACTGAAAAGTTTACGTATGTGGAGGTATGAAGGTAAAGTGGAAAATTTCCTGTATTTTGAGTGATAGGATGTAGGTTCAAATCCCAGATCTATCACTTACTGTCTGTGTGATCTTGGGCAAATCATTTAACCTTTACAATCTTTTCGTTTTCTCATCTGGGAAAATGAGGGAATTGGCCTCATTTACTTCTAAAGTCCTTGCCTGCTCTCAGGCTTATCCAAGGACCTTATGCAATGAATGAAATTAAAACTAAGTATCCAGCTGCTCATAAGTGTTTCCATCTTAAATCGTTGTTAAAGGGCCGTGCTCAGCAGGGGCTTCAGATTTCTTTTGAATTATGTCATCTTTATTGGAAATCAATACTGCAGTAAGTTAAGGATGGCTTAATTATTTCAGTGTGCTTCAAGTAGTATAGAATATATGAGTCACAAGATATGTTTTGATTAAAGGTCATGAAAATGAGCAATGGGGTGAACTCCTTTAACACAATTCTTATTTAAGGGGAGAGGTCTATTTTAATGGACTGGTTCATAGTGTGTCATATGGAAATAGAGTTTCATTATACCCTGGTCCATATTTTTAAGTGTCCCTCAGATGCAATAGTATAGTGATCATATTTAGCCAAATTAAAAACCTATCTCTGATTTTGAGATTTCTGAACCTACCCCTACCAGCAAGTATTACTTTGTGTGTTTGGGGCAGAGGAGTGATAAAAGAAGTAGAGACAAAAAGGGAGGAAATGAAAAAAAAAGCTTTGCTAAAAGGTGCAAAGCAATTAAAATAAACAATGATAAATAAATAAAAGATTACAAGCAGGGCTAGTCTTTAAAAATAAATATAAGTAGTATCTAAAAATTTAAAAACAAATTTATAGGTGTAAGCTTAATATTTTCAATTTATAGATAAGTAAATAACTTGCCTCAGGTCATGAAGGTAGCAAGTGGAAGAGGAATTATTTGAGCCCAGCTCTTCTGAATCTAAACTGACTATTTTTTTCACTACTTTGCACTACTTCTTTTAGAGGGGAAGGGAAGGGAAGGGAATAAGCATTTATATGGCACCTACTATATGATAAGTGATTTTTTCAAATATTAATTTATTTGATCCTCACATCAAGCTTGTGAAGGTCAGCACTAGTATTATCATCCCCCTTTTAAAAAGCTGTTGAGGAAACTGAGTCTAACAGACCTGCCCAGCATAGCTAGTAAGTGTCTAAGGTCAAATTTGAACTTAGGTCTTCCTAATTCCAGGTCCAGTGCTCTATCCACTGCACCACTAGCTGCCCTCTAGCTAAATAAGGTTTATATTCTTTGTTACTTAGCTGAGGAACTTTGGAAACCAAACTGAGAAGTATATCTTTCTGATACACACAATCACCTATATGCTACCAAGCCTTGAAGGATGAACCTGAACTTGTTTTCTGAGACTTGATGAATTAGAACTAGGGAAAACCTGAAAGCAAGGAAATTTGGTGACAAATGAACAATGTAGTGTTAATTTTTTTTTTATCATTGGTACTCAATTTATGGGACTTCAAGATTTAGTTTACACTGAAAACTTACACAGACAAAAAAAGAATTTAAACAAATTCATGGGTGATAGATACATCATTTAAGAGAAACTAGGGTGCTTAGGGTCATCTCTAACAATTTTGAAGTTGATATCCAGAAGGACAAAGTATTCTTAATGTTATTGAGTATTCATGTTTTTCCTGTAGGAAGAAAAATATTCTAGGATCAGACAGTACTCTTCCTTACCTCCCCAATCCCCACCTATAGAGAGAAAAATCATTAGACTCTGGAGGAGAACTCTGAGCTGAAGCAGCTAGGCACAAAGTGCTACTTGGGTTTGAAGAGGAGCAAAGGGGTGTCAGTAGCCCCATGGTGTCTGGGAGGCCTATAGTTGAGGGAAGACAGAGAGACGCTATAGTTGGCGCTTTGAAAGGAGCCCAAAGCTGTGGATATTCATGTGTCTAGAGCTCCCTCTTGCTGCTGAGCCTCTTCAGTAGGGGAATGTGTAGTTAGAACAGATTAAAGCTGCCAAATGTTCTCCTGTACCTGCAGTTGGAAGGCACATTTCATTTCTTTAAAGTTTTAATTAGTAATTTTGTTTTATTTAAAACATGACAAATCACATCATTCCTGTTAATTGCGTGCAGAAGGATTACACTGGAGGAAGCCAGTGAATGCTTGGAATACACAGAATTAAACAGGTATGAGGCTCAAAACTCAATCTAAATTAGCTCAGGCTTCATTCTGGCTTTGGAGGCTCTGAGCTTTAATTATGAGAGATTCTTATTATTCTAATAACTCATAAGCTTCATTAAAAGTCAAAGCATATGACTTGGTGCAATTTACCCCCTAGTTAACTTAGTCGTGAGTTAAGCAAGGTTTAGGTAACACAGAGTGGGTAGTAAAGCTTCATGTCTCTGTGTGTGTGACAGAGAGAATAGAAGTGTAGATTAAGGGAAGTTATGCCCCCAGGCATGGTTTTAGAGGAATGGCCAAAAACCCACTTCCAAAGAATGGTGCCTACTCCCTCACCTACACAACTAGCCTTGCCAGGTAGTGCCACCTAGTGGTTACAATAGTGGTTTCAAAAGTGGAAGGAAATTTGGAGATTGTCTAACACCCTCAATTTAGAGATAAATAAAGGCTTAGAAATATGAAGTAATTTGTTCAAGATCACACCATACCTGAATTACTGGGATTAGAACTTAGGTCCCCTGACACCCAAATCACTTCTTGTCAGAGAGTGAAAAGACCACAAGTCTGACCATATACTAGTTTGTCTGAAGTATCAGAAAGGTACTAAGAAATTGCGACAGTTATGAAATAATAGGAAGTTAGAATTGAAGTGACCTTAAAGACCATGAATTCCAACACTCTCATTTTACAAAGATTTCTATTGGAACTCATTGGGGTTTTGAATGTTGACAACACTCGTACAAGACTGCAAAACTAGTTAGCTGCAGAACAGAGCAAGAACTAGAGCTCATCTCTTCTTTCTCTTAATCCAGTATTCTTTCTCCTCCCTCAGAAATATTCATTTTGCTGGTATAGTGATTAACAAGTAATCTAGATATTTAAGAAAACACCTGGATAATCAGAATAATGAACTAGAACTAACAACAGCAATATATATGCTTGTGTGTGTATAGACACACATTCAGTTACCAGTAGTTTTTGTGCATTTTAAAAGCTTTAATAGTTCAAAACTGCACTAAGTGTTTTGGAACTCAAGGAGGCACAGTGCCAGGCCTGGAGTCAGGAAGACTCATCTTCCTGAGTTCAAATCTAGCCTTAGATATTTACTAGCTGTGATCCAGCTATGGATATCTTGGCCAAAACCCAAACATGTGGTTGCCTTTCCTGAAGAAGTATTTTTATGTTCAGAGAAATAGGCCCTGTCAGTGGCCTGAAAGGAATACATATAAGTAAAACTGATCTCTTTTGTTTTTAGTGAGATTTTTTTAAAAAAAAGACTGAACTGGTCTTTTGAAAAAATTACTTGAAAAAAATCACTTTTAGAAAAAAACACAAATATTAAAAACATTCCCAAAGAAAGATTTCCTCCCCCACCAAGAAAATAAATAAATAAAAGTATGTGTAACATTCAGTGTAGTGTTTTGTAAGGTGATTTTAAAATGGGTTGTGATTACTACTTGTTCCAAAGATAGACTTTTCCGGAGTCTTGAATCCATATAGTGGCATAATTATTTCAAATTACATTTCAGATATAGGTTGCCATTCCTTACTTCCTCTCCCTCTCTTGAACTGAGTTTCCTAGGTACAATGTCACCTCCTGTTTATACAAAAGAACATATTTGAATGCTGAGTTAAAGCTCTAAAAATGGTGTACCATAGAAATGCCAGCATGGCCTCTATCCTACAGTAGTTCTCAGAGAAATGATTGTAATGTCATTAGACTTTATTGTGGAAATTGAGCTTCCTAATGTCAGTAGAGGTGGGGAAAAGGAGGCAGAGAAGGCACATCTCTCATCCTTTGATGTATAATGACTTTCAAAATATTCTCTAGTACTTGGCTGATAAACAAGTCAAGTCAGAGTCTACAGAGATCCTTGTTTGATTTTAAATTTGTAAGTTGGCCATGTGATCTTCTTTGACTCTACAGCATTTTGATGTGATCCATTTATCTAATCATTAACAGTACAGTTTGAATGTACAATTAAGCAAGAAACTGTCAGTGCCAGTGGCTGTTGAAGGGGATGGAATAAAAAAAGAGACAAAGAAAAGAGGAACTGCAGTTTTCTAATATGCATCTGTGTAGCTTTTAAGTTGAGATTTAGAAAAAAATCAGTGAATTTCAATATTGTTCTGTCTTTATTAAGGGAGTAATTCAATAGGTATGTTAATTAACTGTTATCAAATGAAAAGGGAGTTAAAAACTTCTGTGTGTCACTTACTTTTGTCAGATTTTTTCTTTGTGTATTTTTCCCTCTAAGAAATTTTCTGTCATTTTATTTTGGGTAACATGTTCCAGTGATGCCCTAGTAATGTGGAACATTGGGTCCTACATTTCCCCCCATTCCCATTCTCTCTTTTCTTCCTGTTATTTCCTACTCTATGTTCTTCATCTGTCACTGTTCTACTTCTATGGTGACATAAAAATTCATGAATAAAAACATGTCTTGGTTCCATTGGATGAGAGGCCAACACCACTTGTTTTCAAGAGAACCCTCTTTACCTTAATGAGGGGGGGAGGGGCAGGGCTTAAGCATTGACAAATCTCTTAGGACTTTTGAAGCTCATTGCACAATGGATAGAAAACTTTCTTCGTGTCTCTGACAGGTCCTCTCTGCTTATGACCTCTAGTGTGAGCATTGGTAGTTCAGTGGATGCCATTCTCAGAGGGACACATCTCCTGTTTTGGTCTTCCTATTAGGGATATGTTTAGTCAAATTTACAAGTTATTTTTGCTTGTTCATTTGTTTCAGTTGTGTCTGACTCTTTGTGACCCTGTGGACCTGTGCCCATCAGGCTTTCTTGGCAGAGATACTGGAATGATTTAGCATTTCCTTCTCCAGTGACTAACAGAGGTTAAGGGACTTGCCCAGTATCACACAGCTAGTAAGTGTCTGAGGCCAGATTTGAACTCAGAAAGATGAGCTTTCTTGACTCCAGGCCCAGCACTCTATCCAGTGTGCCACCTAGGGGTACTACCCATATAACCTTGGGAAAGTCCTTTAACTTCTCTGGTTCTCAGTATCTGCATCTGTATGAGGGCTTGGACTAGAGGGTCTCTGAGATCCTTTCTAACCCTAAATCAATGATCTTGACTTGATGTAGTCCCCTGTTGGCTTTTTGGTGAGCTGCCGTAACCCCACATGACCTAACCATGGCACCAGTATTGCTGTCTTTTTGGTCTAGCCAACCGAAAAAGGACTTAGCAGAGAAATATTGGGAAATCAGGTGTTGCAGAGAGCTTGTCCATCCCCTAAGCCTGAGTTATGTTTTGCAATGTACTTTATGGTAGCTTCTCTAGATTTTAGTTGATTAAAATATCCACCAAATTTTATTCATGATTATCTAAATTTAGGCCGAATAATGTTCTTGATTCTTTATTTAAACTCCTGGGAAGCAGAATCTCTTCTGCTGTTGAACTTGTACCTTTTTGACAATAGGCATCCAAGGCTTAGTCTCCTTCAGAGCTGAGTACATTTATCTTTAACCCTTGAAGTTGTATGTCATTTCTTCAAATTCATGCACAAAGAGAATTTCATAAGAAGATGTCTACAAGTTTTATGACATCTGGCTCTAATGGAAACTGGGTAGTTGGTTGAGATCTTTGGCTCTGTGGCTGCTTATTGGTTATAATAGTAATCTGCTGTCATTTATTTGAAAATGAGAAGGTTTAGAGGTGGGGGTGTATATCTTTCTCAGAACAAAACACAAAAGGTATCCTCATTATTTTCACCAATATATGGAGTTCAAAAGCCATAGAGGATTAATGGAAAATACAGAAGCTATGAATATCTGGTCTACCAATTATTAACGGTTGGAGTTAATTGTGGCCACTTTAATTAAATAAACATTTATTAAGTGGCCACTGTATGCCTGAGGCTGAGGCTACAAAGACAGAACTGCAATGACCTCTGACCCCAATAAGCTTATGTTTTATTGCTGCATAGAGCCACGAGGAGCCGAACACACTTCTATTGATCTATTCTTTAATAGAATCTTATGTATTATACAAATGAAGCCCACCATTTGTTCCTGGCTTGGCTATATTTAAATTCTACTGTGTTGTATGGAAAAGCATTCAAAAAGATGCATGAAATTTATACTATCACAAATTGAATTATATAATCAAAAGAGTCTAGAAAAGAAGCCAGTTCAATTTTTTTTTACAAAGTGAAGACACTTTTAAAGTTTGAATTTTTAGTGTCTAATCCATTTTCTTAGTTTGAATTTTTATATATTGTTTTTTTTTGGTTTTAGTTTTTTCATTTGACCATACACAGCTTGGTTAAACACAATTTTAAAAAGATACCTTGCATTTTGCATTTGCCTTGGTTTTTCAAATGCTAAAGGAATTGCAAGACCCTTCAATGATGGATTAATGGTTAAGTCCTTCATTGAGATACTAAGGAAAAAAATCTGGCTATGCTTGTTGGAGCTCATGATGCTTGACTCCCTTGAACTTCTTAGATCTGCTTTCCAGAAGGAGTTCTCCAGAAATGCAATTGAAGGACCTCAGAGATAGAATGCATTTCAAAGTTTCTAGGCTAATTCTCACCTGAGCAGGAATGGCCTCTTCAGCACCTCTGACAAAACTCACTAAACAAAGTTCTGTGGAGCCTAGTGGGAAAAAACCCTAGACTCGGCATGAGAGACACACACACACACAAATACCCATACATATATACGCATACAGATGTATGCACAATATCAAATGGGTAGCTTTTTAAAAGCAAGGGCTTAAGAAATGATAGGTTCTTCCATGAACCTCAAGTTTCTGGGTCCAACAACTAAATCTTGTATGTTGAAAGATTTTTGTGTTTATGATAATTATCATGTTGTAATGAAGGTATGGAGAGCTGACCTCAGAAACCAGGAAGCCCTAGTTTCAAGCCCTGCCTTTGCAGCTCGCTAGGTCTTTAGGTTGCCAGAGTTGGTGTTTATCAGCGGTGGTGCAGGGATTTCTCTTACTGGAAGCTCCCTATTCTCTTCCAATGAAATTATAGGTTCAGTAAAAAAAAAAGAGACAGATTACAAAGTATAAATTTTTAATAGTTTGTCTTGTTTTATCTGTAAGCATCCATTTGGCTCAGAGTATGTAGAGGTACATCTTGTATTATAGAACTTTGGTCTATATGTATAACTTCCTTTGGAGTCTGTGGTAGATCCCTACACCAAGAACAAAGGCAGAAGCTTCTCCAGCCCTTGACTGTAAATCTATACTTGTCTTTTCCTGACTTTAGAAGCTTATTTCTTTGTTTCCCTTCTGTTGTCTTCATGACTACGATTATAATATCCCCTCGGCTTTTGAACTCCAATTAAAAACCTTGATACTCTTTTGCTGGTTCAGTTTTTGAGTCACCTCCTGGGATTTCTGGGGGATATTTAGAGTCTTTTCTTGATTTCAGGTTATTAGAGGAAAAATTGTTTAAGGGGATATTCAGATGTGAAGCTGTGTGTTCTCTGTATCCACAGTGGTGGTAGGGGGTTGGAAGCTTTCTTCCCGGGGAAGCATTAGACTCTAAAGATCTGGAATGCATGTTCTTTTGAAATTTTGTTTCTAAAGGAAGCATGAATGTATGTACTTTGCTTTGAAGTTAAGTCGTGGTTCATTGAATAAGTACTGAAACAGTTGTCTTAGGTAGCAGGAGCAAAATCGCCCTAATTTTCAGTGTTTCTCCCCCATCCGTTCTTTAATCACAAAGTTCCATGAAGTCAATTTGCTCTACTTAAAGATGTTTGTTTAAAATTTATATTTGGTTTACACTTTTGAGATCTCCGCTAGTTTGGGGAATGTTTTCTTTGTGGCCCACGCTGTAATGTTCGTCCTGTAGATTGCAGATTCTATAGATTGTATAGATTGAGATTTAGATTTGGAGTAAGAACATTTGGGTTTAAATATTGTTCCATATGCTTACTAGTGTTATGAATAAAATCCAACAAAGGTAGTCTGAGGCTATTTTCTCCAAGCAAGGTAACATTTTATTAATATGGGCTCTATCTGACAACAGATGAGTCAATGCCTTTGCCTCACTTGGCCAGACACCCAAAGATGAGGACTTAACTAATTTTTACAAGGTTAGAACAAAGAACAGAAAAGGGTAGGTGACACCATGGGGTTGACAACAGCATGATTAAGGACAACATGACAACAAGGCTGATTGATTACAAGGCATAAAGGACAATATTATTTGTTGGAAGTTGGGAATGAGGGTTAGCAACAGCCCCACCCCCTTTTTTCCTCCTGTGATGAAGAGAAGTTCATTGTTTGAGTCCACTTGCAAGTTCAAAGCCATTGGACCAGACTCCTCTGGCCAGCAAACCAGACATCCTTAAAGGATAGTTCGATGGTATAAAGATATTGGACCAGACTCTGTGGTGTCTACCCACATTTCCCAAGGATAACATATTTCTTTGAGGCAAGAATAATAGAGTGATTAGCAGGAGAACTAGGTTTCTAAACTTAATTCATTACAGGTCAGCTGAGTTTCTGCAGTAAGTTCAGAGACAAAGAACCATGATTTAGGCGATTACAGGATAAAATCAATTAACTGCAAATAGGATCAATAAACATGATACAGATTCAACTTAATCTGCATAGTCCTATTCAAATTACTTAGCCTTTCTTAACTGAGTTTCCTCATCTATGAAATAGGGGTAGTAATAGCTTTCCTACTTCAGAAGGTTGTTTTTGGAGAGTAAGCCTTAAAGAGTTCTTTGAGTTGTTGTTGTTATTACCCCTTGTCATATTATTCAAATGTAGATGTGAATAAAACACCCATACTATGTGGTCTGTCCTTTATTTTGTGGTGATTGATGCCATTTGTCCATCTTTGGAGCTCTGTTCCTTCATCTTATGAACTGCATAAAGCCTTCACTATGTAAAAGCTACCACATTTTTAACACCTGATGGCTTGTTCTTTGTATTTCTGGGCTCTAAAACCTCTAATGTAGGCATGCCTGACAGAATAAGGAAGGGCTCAGAGAGTGATATGGATATAATTGTCACTAAACATGAGGATGCAGGGCAAACATGTAATCCACAGCCACTCTTTGTTCTCAAAGTCAAGCTGTCTTAAAATCTGGACATTCAGGTGAGCTAGGAGGTGGAGGGGAATGATAATATATGGAAATTAGAAGATCTAAGATGTTGTGTGGTCCCTATATCCCTATGATTCCCACTTTACCCTCAACCATCACAAATATTTCATCTTTCCAGCTCTCATCGGCAAAATGAAGGAGTTAGAGAAGATAATCTGTAAGGTCCTTTTTGTCTCTAAATCTTTGATATCATAATCCATTTCCCTCAGCTGGAGCATTTGCCTCTCTTGGATAAAATTCTACTGCCTTTCCGTTGTTGATTATTTCCTATTTATCTTGTACATAGCTTATGTGTACATATCTATTTGCATGTTGTCTCCCTCATTAGATTGTGAGTTCATCAAGGGCAGAAAGTGTCTTTTACCTTTCTCTGTATCCTCAGCACTTAGCACAATGCCTGACACATAGCAGTCACTTAGAACTGATAAATAGAAGTATGTATAGAATGATTTTACACACACACACACACACACACACACACACACACACACACACACACACACACACACACCCATACCTCTGTGTGTATGTGTCTAATGGTAATCCTCTCCAGAGTGGGAAGAGAGAAAAGAAGGAAATTTACATGATAACTTTATTATATATTTAAAAGGAATAACAAGTTGTATGTAATAGATTTGCAACTTCATGTGCTATCACGTTGTTATTATACTCTTATGGAAATGCTTGTTTTATTTCATAAATTAAAAATGAAATAAATTTAAAATATTTGCCAATGAAAGCAAGGAAAATAATTCTCATTGACTCACAAAAAAAGAGCTATGTCAGTATGGTATAGGGCTTAACTCATTGTCTCTATTCTTATTTCCATTTTCCACATATTCTGCCCTATGGAACTTACTTTCTGCTACCCAAAACCATTTCTAAAAAGGGCTTGGCTCAATGTAAGTGCTCCTGTCACTATAATTATCTGTTTGTTAGTGTTTGTATAATTCACTGTATATTTCTTCCTACTTACATTTAGAGCTTTGGAAGGTTGCTTGATGTCATAAAAAAAAGCACTGGATTTTGAACATGCTCAAGTGCAAGCTCCTTGAGGCAAAGACTTTCATTTTAATCTTTATATCCCCACTTCTTAGCATGGGGACTGTCACGTTGTTGTTGTTGTTTTTCAGTCATTTCAGTCATATCCGACTCTTTGTGATCCCATTGGGGTTTTCTTGGCAAAGATACTGGAGTGATTTGCCATTTCCTTCTCAAGCTCATTTTACAGATGAAGAAACTGAGGCAAACAAGATTAAGTGACTTGCCCAGGGTCATACAGCTAGTGAGTGTCTGAGGCCACATTTGAACTCAGGACCTGGAATCTTCCTGCCTCTGGGCCTGCTACTCTATCCACTGCACCCCCTAGCTGCCCCACAACAGATGCTTAATGAACTCTTGCTGAATTGAAATAGAAAGATGCTCTTAGTACCCATTGTAGATGAAAAACCAGAAAGTAGAACACAAGTATTCCTCCCCTGACTTTCACTTACTATCATGGAGCTATACCCAAAAGGAAGACCATCTAGTTTTGCCCCCTTATTCTGTAGATAAGGAAAAGGAAGCCTGGGGGTGTTAAATATACCTATGATCACATAGGTAATAAATGGGCATAAGCAGGATTTGGTCCCATGTCCTTTGATCCCACTGTACTGTGCTGAGTCCTAGGAGCACCGGCTGCTGCTATGGCTTTTGTCAAGATGTATTTGTCTACCTTCTCTCTGTACTGAGCTGGCCATAGGTCACAAGGGTGAGCATCCTCATCCAGAAAACATGACCATGGTTATTTATTGGAAAGCTCCACACTCCTGTTCATTTTTCAACCTTGATTTGAAGAGAATTGCCTACACTGCAATATAATTGTTCATTCACAAGATGGATGCATCATATCAATTCAGAGGGGGGGGGTGGAAAGCAATCCTCAAACAACAACAACAAAAAAATAACCAAACCTCTGTGCCAGGAGAAAAGATCAATCTGAATTGGTGGCAGCTAATGCACTGACTCCTTCCAAAGAGATTAAGAGAAGGAAGAGATTAAGAGAACTAGTTCATGGCAAATATGATGTGTGTCGCCCAAGCTGCTCTTCCAACCCTTGTAGGCTATAGTGTGATGTACTAGTTTACTAAAGAGAATGTTTAAAAAATTAAGATCAATATTATTCCAGTTCCCAAATATAAATGTATTTAAGAACATTCTGGGTAATGTAAAATTAATATTATTCGTACTCTGTTGAAATAGAAATGCCTTCAACCTTTTAGGAAAAGTAATAGCAAATTATAGCAAAAAAAAATTCATTTTAGAAGTCATCTCCATCTAGAATGAGCTGGGCCCCAAGGTCAAGTCATCAATTTGGCATTCTATTTCCATAATGCGATTCCATGGTGTACTTCCTTATTATTGGAGCCATATTTGCTTTCATGTTAGGTTTATAAATGGCTCTGTTAATATGTCTTTATAGACAAAACCGCCTTTGGTTAATAGCTGAACAGGTTTCTTTTGCATGAAAATAAGAAGTTTGAAAGGCCATTGGTTTGATCTCCATGGCTGCTTTGCTTTTTGGCTGGCACCCAATCCTTCTTGCTTTTCCTCAGATGACCAGAGAGTGGAGCTTTGGAGTGGAGATCACTATTGTGTTGTTGTAAACTTGCCTGGTGATTGACATACTGAGTCTCTAAGGAATATAAATAAAAAGCAATGGACTTGTTCAGGAAGACCTGAGTTCAAGTGCAGCTTCAGACTTTTACTAGCTTTGTGATAATGGGAGGGTCACTTAACCTTTCCAGTCTCAGTTTTGTTATCTGTAAAATGGTGGAAACAGTACCTATAGCATCTACCCTAAAGGATTATTGGGAGGCTTGAATCAGGTAATATACAAAAGATGCTTTACAAATTTGAAGTGTTTCAAATATAATTTATTATTATTCACTTTTTTTTTGGTTAGATTGTAAGCTTCTTGAGGGCAGGGACTGCCTTTTGCCTCTTTTGCATCCCCAGAGCTTAGTACAGTGCCTGGCATGTAGTGGATACTTAATAAATGTTGATGAATTAATTGATTATTTTTATTCAGTAGAATTCTAATAGAAATTATGCTGAATGTTCTCTGAGATATTATGCAGGTGGGTAAAACTATACCTTTTTGTAGTTGAATAAAAGGATTAGGATGTATGTTTATTTTTCCTTGGTTCACTGAAAGATCTTCAGGACAGTTCTAGTAGCAGAGAGGAAAACAGAAGAGATAAGGGCTTCATTCTCTTTCCACAGATTTTTCCCACGAGGTCTCTGTACTTTAAAAGCCTTTTATTTATTTCAGTTTAGGATTGAGTATTTGGTATTGTGACTTCTATTGAAACCATTGTTCTTAAGTTTTTTTGTTTTGTTTTGTTTTTTGGCGAGTCAATTGGGGTTGTGACTTGCCCAGGGTCACACAGCTAGTAAGCGTCAAGTGTCTGGTCTGAGACTGGATTTAAACTCAGGTCCTCCTGACTCCAGGCCTGGTGCTCTATCCCGTTCTTAAGTTTTAATGGCTCAGTGTTAAATCCAGTGAATTGTGGGCAGCAGATTGGTCTCTGGTAATATTTTCAGGTCTGTGTTTCAAGTGTGGGAATTTGTCATCTGTTAGTCCATGAAAGAGAATGAGCTTCTGATATATAATTCTAGCCACCAGATCATTTCTTGCTTGGAATATGGTAGGCCCCAAATTTTTGTAGCCTAAAGTGACATATTGTGTGGTTTGTGCCATTCTGTGCATAATTTGCATTGGTTGCTAAGTTTGGGATTCTTTTTTTAAACATTTTTATTTAAAGTTTTGAGTTCCAAATTCTATTCCTCCTTCCCTTCCCTTCCCCCTCCCTGAGAGAGTAAGAAATCACATGTGCAATTATGTAAAACATTTCCATATTAAAAATTTTGTACAAGAAGATTTGAACAAAAGAAAAAAATGAAAAAGCGAAAAGAGCATTCTTCATTCTGTTTTCAAACAATAGTAGTTCTTTCTCTGGAGGAGAGGGAAAGAAAGGACTATCGTTAGTCCTTTGGAATTGTCTTCTATCATTGTATTGCTAAGAATAGCTAAGTCATTTACGGTTGATCATTGTACAATATTTCTATTACTGTGTACAACGTTCTCCTGGTTCTATCCACTTCACTATGTGTCGGTTCATGTAATTCTTTCCAGGTTTTCCTGAAATCTTCCCACTTGTCATTTTTTATAGTATAATAATATACTATTGCAATCATAGACCACAGCTTGTTTAGCCATTCCCCAACTGATGAGCATCCCTTTGATTTCCAATTCTTAGCCACCATAAAAAGAGCTGCTACAAATACTTTTGTGCAAATAGATCATTTTCCCTTTTTTGAGATGTCTTTGGGATATAGCAGTAGTACTGATGGATCAAAGGGTATGCAGTTAAAGCCCTTTGGGCATAGTTCCAAATTGTTCTCCAGAATGGTTGGATCAGTTCACAACTCCACCAACAGTGCGTTAGTGTCTCAGTTTTCTAAGTTTGGGATTCTTAAGGATAATCCTACATAATTTCTGGTGGCAATGTTCTAGTTCTAAAGATAAACTCTTCTATTTCCATGTAAAGTCCCATTAGTCATTTGTTTGTTGCTTCTTTGTTTATATGCTGTTTGTATACTGAAGGCTTAACTGTTTTGCAGACTCCAACTAGAATTAAACCAGTTTTGGTTATATTGAACAAATCCAATAATGTTTACTTGTTATTAGTTGTTACCATTGCTTTGTGAGGGCACATTTGCTGGTTCCAGGAGTAATTCTCTTGGGTTTTGACCCATTCATCCTGTTCTTGGAGAATGTTTTGTCAATCCTCTCCTTCTACCCTTTTGTTGAGGACATTTTGATCTTTTTAAAATTTGTGGAGTACTCAAACCTGGAAGCACTATATAAATGTTGTTATTATTATTATTATTATCTTTCTAAATTTGCCTTAGGGTAATAGGGCTGATATTTTGTTAATATTATACAGGGTTTCTTTAGGGTACCTTCTAGATCTGTCATGACCCAATGTAAACATTGCCAAAAATTGTGCATTGCAACTAGAAATGCATAGGCACTTCAATATAATTATTTGCATCCTTTTTGGATGGAATTCAGAAAGAAAAGGTCCAGGGATGAGTTGTTATCCTCCTCCCGTTCTTTTATATAGTGTACCAGGAAAGAAAACGACTGCTTTTTTCATTGAATAAAAGCTACCAATGCAAACTCATTCTCTGTAGACTCACTGAAAGCATCCTCGGGGCAACTTGAATTATTATTTTTAGGAACCTTATGTCACAGAAATTCTAGTCCTTGGCTATCATTAATGAAAACGAAGGCATAAATAAAAATTGGCCTTTAAGAAAGCCTTTGTTATTAAAAGGTGAATTAAAAAAGTTATTGGCCTAAGAAAGATAGTAAGGTTATCGTCTATTTCATTAGATTCAGCCTCCTCAAGGCTCGTCTTCTTAGAATGGTCCAAATCCTGGTAAGTTTCTTGGCTAGGCCACACAGTGGAAGAAGGTGTGGAAATCCACTGATGGAGCTTCTGGGTAAATGTCAGACCAATGAAGCAATGGTAAACGTGAGATTGATTAACAATAGGAAAAGGTCAGGAGGTAGTGCAGCAGTCTTTCATCGCCGATCTGTTTTCCTGTCACTCTCTTCTTCTGGGTATTCTCTCATCCTACAGTTTTGGGGGTTTAATTGCCTCTTGGCTTCTAGTCAGTTCTGCATGTATTGAGTATTTCGTATATGCCAGCCACTGTGCTAAGCTCTGGAGATTCAAAAACAGTTCCTTCCCTCAAGAAGTCTACATTCTAATGGGGGAGGCAGTATGTAAATATGTTGTGCTTTACCTTCTCAGGCTGTTTTGCTAAATCATCATCCATACCTTTGTTCCCTTAATGTGATTGCATCTAAGATCTGTTCTACAGGAGACTTATCCTGATCCCCCACTTTCAAATACCCTTCTGAAATTGCTTGGTAGATAACGAATACCTTGATACATACACACATGTATGATGTCATATGTGGTATTTGTATAATCAGAGCCTAGCACCGTATCACATTCACAATAGATACTCTAAAAATGTCTGCTAATTGAATGCATAGCAAGATAAGCCTCTTTTATTTACCCTTAGATATGAACATCATGAGCTAATGATGTGCCTTTGGAAATCTTTGGAGTAGAACATGTGATTCCTAGGGGTTGACTTTAGGTCTGGGAATTTGGAGGAGCCTGTGACCTTGTCCCTAGGGTTGCTTTTGGCTTTAAAGGTACCCATGGTTTGGGAGATCTGGAGGGGTCAGGTTGAGGACCAAAAAAGAAGTAGTTTTTCTCAGCCAGTAGTTGTCAAAGTCTAGCCCTTTTAAGGGTTCTATAAGGTCAAATTGATTTTCATGCTGCTCATACTGAGATCTTTTCTAATTTGGCAACTATCAATATTTATAATCCACATAAACAAAAGCTCTTGGAGATGTTCTCCTCAATGATTTTTAATAATTTAAAGGGATCTTGAGATCAAAAAAGTTTGAGAATATTATTCCAGGCTATAGGCTTAAAGAAAAGGAACATTGGCACCCTTCATATTTCCTTCTAGATTGTTCATCCCAGTTTATTGGAATCAGAAAGGAGATAGGCATTCAAGGTCTACATTTCTTCCAGGAATATGGATTATATTTTTGGCTAGAATTTTTCATATTCTAGACATCTTGGGATCCTGAATCTAGTAGATATAGGGTCTTGGAGTATAAGGATCCCTAATAGATATGTGGTATCCCTATTATAATGTGGTAGATAGTGCCAAAAGGGTTTTATAGAGACCCATGACTTTCCCTCCGGTTAATAAACTAATGGGACTCATTATCCTTGAGTTGGGTACAAAGCAAAAACGTGAATGGATTCTAAAAGTGTTTGTTTAAACTTAGAAATGAAATGGTTACTAAGAGCTGATGCTTACCTTATAATTCAATATCAACAAGACAGTTAGGGCTTCCTATGATATATCTCTTGGGTCCAAAAAAGAATGCTACATTCATTGAACTATCAACCAACTGATGGATCAATTATTTTTATAGTGCCTGCTGTATTTTTAAAGTGCCTACCATTAGGCAGCTAGGTGGCATAGTGGTAGAGTGCTGAGCCTAGAATCAGGAAGACTTATCTTCATGAGTTCAAATCTGACCTCAGACTCTTACCAGCTGTGTGACCCCGGGCAAGTCACTTAACTCTGATTGCCTCAGTTCCTCATCTATAAAATGAGCTGGAGAAGAAAATGGCAAACCAGTCCAGTATCTCCACCAAGAAAACCCGAAATGCAGCCACAAAGAGTCAGATATGCCTGAAACAACTGAACTAAGGATTATAGGGGGCAAAAGGCTGAATAATATTAGGAAGATCCTGTCTGCCAGGCTCTACTCCCTACTGAACTCTATTCCATATTATAATCCTTTCAGGTTATCTCTCAAAAGTGAAAGTCACGTCTTGTAACTCACCATTTAAAAACAAGAGCTCCAGCTCCATCTGTATCAGCCCCTTGCTTCAGGTGGATAAAGGTACTTCATTTCCAAATGTTTTTTCCAGGAGCATAGAAGCTCTAAAAAGTTCTGGCACAATGGTTCACATAATTAAACCTTTCCAAAAGGCTCTCATTATTCGGAGGGTTTCATTTCAATGGAAGACGTTGAAACATCCAGATGGGTCTCTCTCTGCAAGATATCGAATTGCTACACTTCAACTCCTGATACCACATAATAAAAAGGGGCAAAAAAAATTACTGTATGATTTCCCCAACACTCTCTGCAAAGATGATTAATAGGACTTATCTCAGAGACTCTGAGGCTGGCTCAAAGGTTGCAGCTAGGAGTGTCCAGATTTTCCCACAGTCTGGTTTTTGTCTCTCTCTCTTTTTTTTGCATCCCTTTAAATCTTCAGGTCCATTTTATGAGGACACTGACATGATACGGGTCATTCAGTTAGTCTGTATTTGTAAAGAGCCTATTCTGCACAACAAAAATGAAACAATTCTCCCTCTTAAGGAACTTATATTCTCTTGGAGGATTCACATGTCTTACTCTATTCAGAACAAAGATAGAATGCAATGCACTGAAATACCAGATAGTTAGGAAAGGAAGGCACTAGCAGAACACTTGGCAGGACTGTGGGCCAGCATGGGCATTTGGTCCAACCAACCAACTTTGTCACCATGATCTATTGGAGGCTTTGCTTTTGCGGATTGCTCCTTCCTTGTTTGTCTCCACAGGCTGGCATTTCTTCCCTTTTTGTCCCCTTCCTTTGGTTACCTGGACAGTCAGCTGTAGGGACTTGAATTTAGAGCCAGAAGTGATCTGTACTGCATCTGGGGTCATCTCCAATTGTCCTGACCTATGTCTTGTCACTGGACTCATTTGACACTGGATGATAGAGTGAGACTGGTGACTGTACAGCCCTGCCTCACTTAAATCCAATTCACTTGCAAGTCAAGACGTCACCTTCCTGATGTCACTGGTCCTCTTAAAGAATGATGGACAAACAACAACTAAAGGGGTCTTACGGGTCCTAGTATTTAACACCCTTGCTTTTTAGATGAAAGGCAATATAGGAAGATGCCCAGAGAGCTTACGGGGGTTCCCCCAGGTTACACAGCTATTAGGATCTGAACACAATTTCACTGATTCCAATAAAAGTGCTATTGCTGCAACATCACATAGAAAGTGGTTTTGGTTTCATTTAGTCCTTCAGTAAACCCAACGGCTTCCTTATGAATAAACAGCCAGAAATAAGGTCTTTTCCTTTGTTATAGAAACTTTAGGAGTTTTAAGGCTGCCCAGTGGCTTCTGCTTAGTCTATAGGGCCTGAATTGATGTCACAGCATTCCTCTTATTTGCACCAGCACTGGAACTCACAGGGGATGTAGTGCAGCCCTCTCATCAAGTCTGACCTAGATAGCACCCATAAATCCTGCTTTCCACCTTCCCCAAAATTGTGTGACACAAAGCAACAAAAAGGAGAACCTCAAAGCAAATACCTGTGGGGATTTTCCTGACCCTTTTGATGCTCTCAGAACACTAACTCAGCCTTCTTTCACCTAGTAACACACTGCTAACTCACCGCAGGTACTAGCTCTACCAAGATTTGTGTTGCTCCTTCATCTCATCATCTGCAACGTACAAGTGAGTATTTTAATGGCAACATATATCCTCGTAAACCTGAATATCCATGTAGAATTAGAAATAGCTGTTTCTCTTCCCAGCTATTTCTTCAGCAGTGAAAGGGTCTTTCTCTCACTGTGTCTACATGCCTCTCCCTTAGAGATTATATACCTATCTGGTAAAATCTTACCACTGATACTCTCAGCCAAGCTTGGTCACTGGTGACATTGTCATAGGGACTAGAGCTGAAAAGGACCATAGAGAGGATTTACACCAAGCCCACTATGCAGTGTGGCATTAGGGATAGAGAACTGGACTGAGAGCCAGCAACATCTGGGTCCAGGTCCTGCTTCTGACATGTGTTAGCTGTGTGACTCCAGGCAAGTCATTTAACCACAGTGCTTTAGGCAATTTTCTAAGACTGTAAGTTGCCAAGAAGGTACCCATCTACATTGGTAGTTTCCTTGCCCTGAAATTCCCTATACCAATGAAACCACTGAGGTTTAGAGGGAAGAGAAATGCCTCCTTGCCTAGGGTCACACAGAGCTGGAATTTGTACCTCAGTCCCCTGACTCAACATCCTTCTCTTTCCACTGTAGCACACTGCTTTTCCCTCTTGAATGAATTCCTAAAGCTGTACTCTTTCTATCCCAAATGTAAGAAAGTAGAGTAGTTGAGAAATAATGAATTTTTATCACCAGAAACAACTAGAGAAGGAGCTGCCTTGTCATTTTGAGTTCTCTCTTGCCTTACTTGAGACCCTTACCATGATTTTTACTATCCTTCATCACCATAAAATCTTCTACGACTCTGGAGTCACTCAAATGATGGCAGCCTTTGGATTTGGGGAGAACAGAAAGATAAAACCTCAGATTTGGTAGCTGAAAGAAAGGGGGGCTGGAAATGACACAGATGAGAAGATTCACACCCAGAGCTGTCAGAAGAGCCATCTCATGGTTTTGTTGCTTCATTGTGGCCGTTAAAAAAAGCCACACATCCGAGGACCTGGCGTTTTTTGTCTTGGCAATATCTTCAGCAAAACAGGAAGAGATGTCGATGCTTGTGGAAGGGTTGCCATGGTAATTTCTCATTATTCCTGAGTTATCAGGAAGACTTAGGCTAGTCTTTCTTCAATATATGCAGGCTGCTTCTGCTAGTAGACATGTCTGTGTGTGCTGGGCTCATAAAAAATTGGTTTCACTCACCACCACTTCTAATGGGCTTTCAGCTGCCTATATGTAACCTGCCAGACCCTACGCCATTTTCTATTGGTGTGAAAGTGTTTTCCTGTCACTTCCATTGATTGGTGAGCATTCAGTCATAGGGATTAGATTAAAAATGATTTCTTTCAGAGAAAGGGAAAGACTTTACACCTTTTTTTTTCCAGTGTCAGGGCTCCAGGTAAAGAAAGTCACAGCTTACAGAAGTGCCAATTAGGACTGGTTATAATTTGGCTGACCTTCTGGGGCTCTGAAAGCCTCTTTGAATGACTGTTCTCACAAGAAGGAGATTTTATTTCCCTCTCCTACGGATGTAGAATGTGTGAGCTTGGTTTTGCGTGTACATCTTTGCTTCTCAGCCCAGTCCTGATCTTAGGGGAAGGATTTTTGATTCTAGTACCAAGTAGTCCAAATCTAGGGAGAAAAGGAGGCTTTCTGTGACAGCTTGAATACAATGATCAATAAACTATCCCTCAAATTAATCTTCCCACCATGATTGTACTCTGTGTGTGTGTGTGTGTGTGTGTGTGTGTGTTGTGAATTAAAAATAAAGAATCAACAGACCAAGAGACTTTCAGGGATTTGCTTGGGTATTTTAACTCTGCTTTCTTTCCACCATTCTAGAAACCTCTACCACTGCAAAGCCATAGATAGATAGAAGTCCCTGGCACTTGTGTATATTTAAAGATAAATGGACCCATATGATCTTTGTGGGTGAAGACAGAGGAAATAGTAGAAACAGCATGAGTTAGTGATAAAGCAATATAAACACATCAAGGAGCATCGATGACAACTTTCTAGCCCTTACAGCAAATCTCCAGTGATTTTATGTCTGAGCAGAGCATTATACATGCAGAACCTGGTGTATCATTTTTCAATCTGAAGTTTGATGTTTAATTAAACACCCAAGGTTTAATAAGTGGTTCTTTATTAAACTTACATGTGGCCCTCTTCTGTCTCTTTACCTGCATTTTAGATCTGGGAGGCTCCTTAGCTCTTCTTTTCTTAAAAAATAAAAATAAAAAAATCCAAAATAATACCATTAATTTACCATTAGGAGTGAAAAACACAGTTGGCCAGGATGCTTGACCTCCTTGTGCCTCAGTTTCCATAGCTGTAAAATGAAAACAGTAGTTAGGTAACAGTGTCAAGAGGGCTGGACTTAGAAGTCAGGCATACCTAAGCTGAATCCTATCTCAGATAATTATTACTTTGTGTGACCCTAGGCAAGTCTCTTAAGCATTGTGGACCTTAGTTTTCTCATCTATAAAAATCAGTTATTCTCAGGGGTCTCTAAGACCCCTTCCAGCTCTAATTCAATGATAACCAAGGTTTCTTCCAGCTCTGGCGTTCTATATTTTCATAACCAGGATTTGATTTGACTGTGGCAGTTCAGGACAAATTTCTGCTGGCTAGATGGGTTTGGCATGGTTGGAAATGCTTAAAGAAAGCAGAATGCCTTTGGCTGTGGTTTCTCTGTAGCTGTCCTAGTCCCATTGCCTGGGTTGGCATCAAGGAGATTTTCCTTCTTTGAAAATGGTTTGTGAGATGGTTTGTGTACTCCGTGTCAGACTTGATGTTGGGTTCAGAGGAGAGCATGTCTGCATGTTTACTATACTTAATGATTGAAATTAATAGCTGTGAACAATAGTAAACACATTAATGCTAGTGATGATAATAATGATGATAGCCCACAATGTTTTTGTCAGCCCTTCTGATATTGTCATAAGGACAATGCATATACCCTGACTTGGCATCTACCTGATAGACTTTTTATATATATATAGATCTTTGGTAAGGGCCAGAATGGGGGCACGTTATTCCCTCTCTGTGATTTTCTGGACCACATGTGCTTGGTCATCTCACAAATACACAACTGGAGGCAACTCGAGATTTACCCTTCCTGCCTTCCCACATTTGTGTGTGTTTCCCTTCCAGTCTCTACCTCCTTTCTCTTCTCACCCCACCACCCAATATTCCCCCTCCTTTTTTCTTGAAACCAGCTGTGCCACCAGTTCTTGATTATTGAGTTTGATGGGAGAAAGGCCCCCCTGGCATATTTAAAACAATTTGCATATGCTATTACCTAATATGCATATGTGATTTGATATCCAGGAGGAAGATCTGATTAATGGAGAGTAGGCTTAGTCTTTTTCCCCCCTCAAAGAAACACCAAACAATCATTGGTGTCCCTAAGAATGGGCATTATATAGGTGAGTCTGACCGCTTGTAATGTAGATTAGTAAATCTAGACAGGAGCTGTGCTAGCAATTTTTTTTCTGTTTTCAGTTTGCCTAGCAAGGTACACAGCTTTTAAGTGTGGGCTGGGTGTTATATTATTATTGTTACTCTCAGTCAACAAACAAATTTATTAAACTGTTACTATGTGCCAGGCACTCTAAATATTGAGGATACAAAGAAAAGTAAAAATATGGTACCTGCCCTCAAGGAGCTCCCATTCAATGGGGAAGAGAACATATATACATATATATACACACACATGTATATATGTATGTATATAAAATGTAAGTGGAAGATCATCTCATAGGGAAGGCACTAATAGAAAAGGAGAGACTGAGGAAGTTAAGGAAGCCAAGGGGCAGAGGCCAGGAGTTGTTGTTTTGTTTTTATTTTTATTTGGACATGTCTTCACTTCCAGTTAGATGTGTTTCAATTTCACAGAAGTTTACATAAGGACAAATTTTCCCAGAAGACCTCATTTTGAAAAGCTCTCTCTCTCTCTCTCTCTCTCTCTCTCTCTCTCACAGACAGACAGAGAGACAGACAGACACACACACACACACACACATACAGAGAGAGAGAGAGAGAGAATGAATGAGAACGTTAATGAGTTTGGTCTAATGATGATGGTGCCGCCATTTACATCTAGGCCTACCACAGCAGTCTGTACTAACTGAAACCTAGAAGACATTCCCTGTTATGTTTCATCTATTGAAGAAATGTAAAGCATCTATATCAGATTCAACCCCTGGAGTCCTATAATGTCTGAGACTGCTCTCATCCTTTGTTAGTTCATAATTTGGGCACCAGTCACTGAATAAAAGCCAATACTTCTTAGTGTTTATGTTACATATTAACAGAATCTCAAAATACCATAAATGACAGGGATCTCAGAAACCTTTTCTCCCCAGTTCATTTTACAAATGAGGAAACTGAGACCTTAAGTAGAAGAGATGGTAATTTCTTTTACTCTGGGATACATTGGCCATTGAAATGGTCTGTGACTTTCACCAATTCAGGCTTTTGTTTTTTTGATGGGAGGAAAAAGATTCTCTCTTCCATCCTTCCTAATACAGATTTCCAGATTCAGTCAGGCAAGGCAAAGGAAAGGAGAACTTTTATCTAGGCTTATCTTTAAGGACCCTGGCTTAACACTTTTCCCACAGAAGAAGCAAATATGCAAAAAAGGGAAGAGTGAATAAGATGGGAATGGGTGCACAACACATGTAGTTGTTAGTGAGAGACAGCACTCTGTATTGTTTTTGTTCCATCTACATCCAGGCATGCTGAAGGCAAATCAATATGGCTCTTGAGGGCAAGTTGTTAAATTTTCAGCATGAGCATGTATATCTCAGAAATCAGCCAGTGGTACAGATCAGGATTTGGATTATTGTTTCACTGATTTTGAGACTTAGGAAAATTAATAATAAATTTCAAAGTTATGTCATATGTGTATTCCCTTCCCCAAACACCAACATAATGCTGGAAGAAAATCTTCCTGAACCTTAAAGTGCTATATAAATTTGAGTGATCACTTTCTCATTCTTGTATTTTTTGGGGAAGGGGGGGTGTTTCAGATAGAAATAGTCCTGGGATGAGTTTCTATCCCACAACTATTCTTTTCGTATTTAATTTTCTGTGGGTGATCAGGCAGGCATATATGACTAGTTTCTGTAATTAATCAAGCAGAAGTTATGGGAAAACTCATTTTCTATCGGCTCACTGAAAATATCTTTGGGACAACTCCAGTAGTAGATAAAACAGTAGGGGTGATAAGATTTTCTTTCTTTTCCTCTATAGTTTTGATTTCTTCTGCAGTGTTTCCTTGATAACTTTTCCCAAAGATAGATAGCTTAGAGATTCTGAATATTTGGTATGGAGATGTTTGTAAATTTTTATGAAGTTTAAATAGAAATGTCCTGAAGCCAAGTTATTGTCCTCAGTTATCCTCTTTTACTTCATGTTTGGTGGGTGATTGTACAAGTGGTCAAAATGACTTTTTCTTATAATTGAATAAGAGCATTAGGCTGTAGGCTTATCTACAAACTTGCTGAAAGCATCTTAATGAGAACACTAATAGCAGAAGGGTTAATAGAGATGGCAAGCACCATGTACTATTCCGACATGGTTTCAATTTCTTCCACTAAGATTCTGTTTTTTGAGAACTTTCCATTCTATATAGTTTAAGGATTTGGATTATCTGACATAGTGACAGCTATTTAAAATGTTGTTCTTAAGTCTGTATGGATAAGTGTTTTGTCTAGGGAGTTTGTATGTATTCATTCTGTCTAATGCTGTTCTGGTTCCAGGGCAGTTTATTTTTTGAATTTTCAAAGATATTTAGGAGTTTATATGTATAGTATGGAGATTTGTCATCTGTTGGCTTATAGTGGATATTGAACTCTAGTGTATAATGCTTGCTACATGATCATGACTTTTAAGGTATCAAGTAGATGCTATATATATTTTTTAATCTTATGGTGATATGCTTCATTGCATAATCTGCATCAATAAAAAAAAATCTGGACTACCTAAAGATAATTTTCTGATCATTCCTGTTGACAACAACCTGATCCTGAATAGTGATCTTAAACCTCTTGTTTTCCATCAACAAGTCCTCTTGATTCATCTATTTATTTTCCTCTTTGTTTGTATAAAGTTGACTCAGTTCATGTGAATGTTGCCCACGGAGCATGTTTTGATTCTGCTCTTGGAATTTAGCCATTTTTTTTTCCGGATCCATATGTTGGTAAATGCTATTTAGTTTCTTTTGACAAATCCAGTAGCATGTAGTTGTTGTCACTTTTGCTACTGCCATATGAAATGATGTCTATTCTAAAAGTATAGCCCATTTTTTAACCTGCTTATCATGTGCTCTTAGAATACCTGTTATTGATTAGAAGTATTACTCTTTTTATAGGTGACTTGAGGTGATGATGCCTGTGCTTCATTAACATTGTATGGATTTGGTTTGGACATTATGTAGATACATTGTCCATTTTATTGGAAAAAAAGTATTCATTAACACTAGTATTACATAAGTATTAATTATTCTAAATTACATTGTTCCTATAAAGCTTTGACTTCAGTATGCAATTCAGTCTCTTAAAATAGCTAATCCTAGCTTTCTCCTTTTTAGCCATCTGTTTAATATGTCCTGCCTTGAAAAGACCCAGATATTTTAATATGCCATTAATTACTAATTAATTCATCAATCTATAGCAATTTTTACTGTGTTAAAATTATTCAAAATGAATTTAATTTACATAAATTAATTTACATTAATTTAACAGCGAACAATAATTTTACTTTTATCAATTCCACATGACATTTTGATAGTATTTGAATAAATTTCTACAAGGTAAAGTAGCTGTTTAATATGCTTTTAATAAATAAATAAAACCATATAACTTGATGTCATCCATGTATATTAAGTGATTGATACGGTGTTTAGGTGTGATTTCCTTCTTTTCTTGAAAACCACATTCGGTCTTGTTTAGAGCTGATAATAATGGATTTAAGGTTAAGCAGAACCATATTTTACTTAAACAGTCTCCCTGGAAGATGCCACATTTTATTTTACTTGTTCTTATCATCATTGTGTTGGTAGCATGTATTAGAGAAGAATTTTCCATGTCAGCATCAAATCCTCTTGTGATCTTACTATTTTGGCATATATTTTATATATTTGTAAGACATGTCTAAGCCATGAGTGCAGAACTGAATCAAAAACTCAGCACACTAATCGATAAATGTGGGGCAAATATTGGGTGGCTTGTTCAATAATTCCTAACTTGGTAAGGAATTGCTCTTTCCATTCCTCACATGGCAGTTTTTGACAGGCCCCTTTTGCTCCTTATCCCTCTTGCCATTTTATATCAGTTTCTTTTTGAGAGATACAAGCTATGCAGCTTTGTACATGGTATGCATCTATATTTTGAGGAGCCCCTGCTCTTCTCATCTTTTGATAATAAATGTGAGAACCATTTTGTTAAGAAAGATGGAGTCAGGGTTACTTCAAGAAGAGGAAGGTAAAATGTTTTGCTGGTAATTTTTGCATCATTGTAAAACATTTAAGCCAGGAATTATGGAACTTATCCAGATAGGCCACTTTCCATTTTTTCAGAGAAATTCATTTCAGCTACCTCCTTATTTCCTACCTGCAACTGTCCTGTCATTCTTTGTTTTAATGGTCTGCAAGTTCTCAGCTTCACAGTTGAGCTAACTTGTGCTTTTTTTGGTGTGTGTTGGACTTGGTTAGACCCTGTAAACAAGCAGAAACTTTCTAGATCATCCTCTTTTGGGTATTCTCTCTTAGTTTCTGTGCTTCACAAGCATATGTAATATAATTTTAGATTGATGTTGAATTGGAAATTTTATTCTTTCTTTTCTCTGATGCCTCCTTTTGCCTTAATCTTTTGGCTTAATCTTTTGCTTTCAGTTGTAAGCATATCAAGAATTTCTAATATACTTTTCTTTTAGAGGATTCCATTCTGTACTTTTTTTATTGCCTCTATTCAGACAATGGAACATCCCACTTTTATGCTACGTGGTAAATTTTTATGTCACATTTGGATGTTTTTCTACATGTCTTATGTGGTTTTTTCAAGCCACTTCTTCCATGGTGGTATAATATGTATCCTTAGATAATTCCCAGATATTTCTATCTTTCTGCCTCTTACTGTGGAAAGTAACTGTGTATACTGCTGTGTAAATGTATTGAAATGTTTTTAAACTTTTTGTCAAGCATTGTAGAGAAATTCACTCTTTTAGAATGCTTTCTTTAAACTTTCTCTTCAATATATTTATGTTTGATGTGTGTTGCCTTGAGAAAACCAAGGTAGGGAGCAGAGTCAAGATGGTAAAGTGAGAAGACTGAGATATTTATAAATATAACCTTCATCTATTGGTCCATTTTGATGACCAGCCTGAAGCTCAAAATCTTTAATATCATTTTTTGGTGAACATTAGGAAGTTTATACTTACCAAGTCTAAATGACATTTTGATGTCATTAGAGAAAGATTCTATGAGATGAAAGAGCTGTCTAATGTGTCTTTCAGTGGAACCATATAACATAATTGTTCATGTACATCAGGTGATTAATAAGATATTTTGGATTGGTTTTGTCTTTAATTTGGAAGTCAAATTCTATTTAAAGGACATAATAATAAATTCAAGGCTAGGCAGAACCATAATGTACTTAAACTGTCTCTTTGAAAAATGCCACTTTTTAATGTATGTTGTTCTTTTATTCTCACCATACTTTGGTCTGTTTTATATATTTGCAATATGAAATAAGCCATGAGTGTGCAGCTGAGTCAGATGACTTATAAAAATCAACAAAGGGAGTAGAAATATTATGGAGCTTCCGTACCACTTGTCTAATAATTAATGAATCAGTAATACTCTGCTCTGAGACATTCTTGGGACTTTTTGGCAATCCTCTCTGCTCCTTGACCAGTATATTGTTTTTTGTGTGTTTATAAATTTGTGTGCTTATAGATTTTAATGTACATTATTATTTTTGTTATTATTATATTATTTTTATACTTTAATACTTATCTACACTGTGCTGATCAGGAACATCTTTAAGCCTAGAGGTTTATCTTTAAACAACCCTATTCTCCTCTATAATTCATTATCCCAAGAAATGTGTTTGGCCAGGTCTATACTGTGTGAAGGGAGAGGGGATGATCTAAAGTGTTATTTATGGCAACAACTACATTATTGTTTCACTAAGCCTTGCAAATCATTTTAACCTATAGTTTTGTTCAGTTGGTTTGTATTATGTTCTATAAAGAGCTACTTGCACTGAAGCCCATTGTCCTTGGTTTTCCTGTCTCTCTCATATGTGGAATATGTATATATATATACACACACACACATACATATATAATGTAGTATATTTTTAATATATAAAATATTAAAGATGTGTGTTTATGTATACATGTACATATATGTATATGTTGGACCTAGGTGGGAATTAATTTGCTTTTGACCTCTTTGTGTATAAACACCTGTAAATAAATGTTTTACTTTGAGATTACAATGAATCAAGCAATATGGCCAGCTAAGTAACACAATGTATAGAGCTTGAAACTCGGAGTCAGGAACACCTGAATTCAAATTTTACCTCCATCACTAGCTCTGTCACCTTAGTATGTCATTCAGCCTCTGTGTGCCTCAGTGTCATCATCTGTAAAATGAGGGACCTTTACAAGATTTTTATGAGAATAAAACAAATTAATACTTACAAAGCACTTTACAAAGTTTAAAGCACTATGTAAGTATTAACTATTATTATTATTATTATTATTATTGTGTGAAAATCCTCTTCATGCATCTGCAATATCTGAATTCATAGAAGACCACATAGTGCAATGTTTCAGCAGGATCTGGATTATTTGCATATGGAAGGAGCCTTGGTATATTTTTCAACGATTTAAGCCTCCATCCATTTATCTGATAAAAGTCGTTTGGATGGTGACACAGCCTACATTGTTCTATTCTTTGGCTTCTTTGGAGGAATATCCTAGGTTACAACAGGACCATGGACATTTTTCATAAATGGGGTTCGTGCTTTGGGTATTCCATTTTTTCTAAACATCTCCAAAGGTCTTGGGGCTTCCAGGGTACATACGCTGTCTATTAGTTAAGTTACTTTATATTAAAAACTGTCAAAGAAAGGAAAGCAATTTCATAAGGTCCCTAAATTAATGAGAGTCTGGTTGCACATCGGTTGCTTTCTTTAGGCATCTGGGCCCTCGTACAGGCTGCCATTCTTAATCATATTTTAATTTTCAAATAAATTGCTTTCATTATCCTTTCATTTACAATACCATGTGTGCATTACTGCTCATTAATGTTTGTCATCTACTTTGCTGAGACTTGGTTTTTAAATAGCCATGGTTGTGATGCAGTAATTAAAGATGATCCATGTTGGTGTTACAGAAATTATTATTTTAGTCTCCAAAAAAGAAAAGCAACCCCGAGTGGTGCTGAAATTGGTCCTTTAGATAGGAATCCTTGAATACTTCATAAGTACTCATCTAAGTACTTTATTTTTATCTGTAAAGGGGCACTGCCTGCCTTGGTGCTAGCCCAAAGACACCATTGTAATTATGCAACATAAAAAATGAAAATGGTATTTCTTCAGGTGAATGGCTGCTCTCTGAAGTCTTCTGAGATGATTTCTTGGGATCTCTGGCTTCCTTTAAGCTCTGCCCCCCTTCACCTCTGCCTCCTGCTTTCCCTGGCTTCCCTCAAGACTCAGCTCAAGTCCAACTTTTTGCATGAGGCCTTTCTGGGTCCCCACAGCTGTCACTTCCTTCCTTTGTTAGATTACCTTTCAATTTCTTTGTTTACATCTTGTAGATACCCAGTTATTTGTACATTGACTCCCTGATTCAATGTATATTCCTTGATTTCTTTGGGTTCCGAACACAGCTTCATGCCTGGCCTTTGATAAAAATATTTGATAAATGCTTGTTCACTTAACTGAGTCTGCTTCTTTATGTACTAGCTGCTCCTTGAAAAGCATTTCCTGGTCTTCCAGCTTGTTAGAGCTCTTTCCTATCTCAAATAATCCTTTGCATATTCGTCTGTTTACATTTGGGGTTTCCCTTGTAGTATGTGAGCTCCTTGAGGGCAAGGACTGTTTATTGATTTACTTTTGTATCCCCGGTGCCCAACCCAGTGTCTTCACATAATCATTTGTTAATAAATGCTTATAGGATTGGATCTCTATACCGGACTAATTTTTATGAAAACCTTTTTAACCCCTGCTTATTTGGTTATTGCTTTACTGGAAAGAATTACTATGAGCCCTAAACAATAAGCTCCCCTTTGAGTTTTGTTGTTTTAAATGAAATATGCAAATAGTGAGAGTGTTGATGTCCATCTGGTCTCACATTAGGTTGGGACCACATCACAGGTTCGAATCTACCTTGTTGTCATATTCCTTTAATCCTGTCTAGGTTGAATGATTTGTATTTGATCATAAAAGCAACTTTCAAACGAGATCTCAAAAGGAAATACCACTGGGCTTGCTGGACACATGATTGAGCTTGGTCTCTTTGGCCTCAGCCTTTATTTCTGGAGACCTGTCAGAAAATTTGGAACCATGAAATTTCCATTGCGCACTTTAACTTCCTTTTGCAATTATGTGTTGTCACTGGGAAGACTTGGGATGCAATAAATAGCTTTGAGACCAGTTGGCAAAGTAAAAAAAAAGCAAAACCAAACCAAACCAAAAACAGAGTAGGAAAAACACTGCCAAGTCTGTAATCAAGTGGAGAAAAAGGACTGTGACATTTTCTGTTTGTATCATAGTCACTCACACGCATGTACATAACATTTTTAAGTGTACAGAATACTTCCTACACGAGAAACATTGCAGCTTAGCAGGCCAAGTACCGGATTTGGAGTTAATGACCTGGGGCCAGATCTGAGCTCTTTCATTTACTACTTCTGTGACCTTGGACTTCAGCTTGACGGGCCTCAGTTTCCCCATGTGACCTGGAAGGTCCCTTCTCGCTTTCAGTCTCTGGTGTGATAAGTCCTGTGCTGATTACCATCCTCTTTGCACATCGGGAAGCTGGAGGTCTAAGAATTATTTGTCCATGAGCACACTTGGAGCTCGAATCAAAACCCAGCCTCACTCTTAAGTCTGGGGTTCTCTTCCCTGTGATCGCTCTGAATGTGCCAAACATTTTTACAAACTCTATTTCTTTGTTGATACTTTTTTTAAATAAATATTTGTTGTAAATATAAATATTTACAAATATTTGATTTGGTTTTCCATCACCTGCCTAGGAAGACTTGGTTGTATCCACCCTAGACATGCATGGTTTTGAACCTAGAAAGTCTTCATTCAAGCTAGGTCTTTTCAAAAGAATCCTTGTAGATTGGGCAATAGTGATCATACTTTTAGCATAGGTTGTCTGAGAATACACTTAGATGAGTTTTGTTGAACTGTTTTTTATTTCCTTTTTCTTTTTTAATCTTTATTATAAAGGATAGTTCACTGGATAGGGGAAAGTTATATATTGGGAAATTAATATGATATAAAAAGAATAGGCATCAATAAAATAATGCAACATTAATTTAAAATGGAGGAATATGTCTAGCACTTCTTCCTCCTTGGCTTTCAGGACCGTGAAGGGAAATTGCCTGTTAGGTCTGAGTTTTGTGGACCACAGCGCCCATTTCTGCTCTGGGATGCTGGATTCCACAACCCAAGGGCTCTGTGGATTGGAGTTTGGTGGCAATGTGTTACTGTTATAGTTTCCTCGACCATTCCCTAGTTGTGCAGGTCAGGTGGAGGTGCCCCCTCAAGCTTTAGATTAGTCAAAGCATTTATAAAGCATTTATTATTATATGAGAAATCAGCACTGACTCCCTGTTGAAATTTGTTTGTAATACTTTGTATGTGCTTTGTATTTATTTACCTGTGTACCCTTTCCCCTGTAATGTGTTACAACTTCCCTGTATGTTTCCCTGTAGGGCCTCAGGGTATGCCAGTTAAAGGACCCACAGAACCTTAGAGTTATAAGAAAGTGCCAAGCTCCCCTCATCCTGTGGACATGCTGAAAGGGCTGAAAGAGGCCTCAGAAGTCACGTAGTCCAGCCCCTTCATTTTGCAGATGAGGAAACTGAGGCTCAGAAAGGTTACATGATATATAGTAAGTGGAAAAGCGGGTCCTCTGACCCAGAAATCAAGACACATCCTTCCCTCCCTACAAAAAACAAAAATACCAAAAAGTAACACTTCAGGCCTGGTATAGCCTTTGGAAGCCTAAGCCGATGAAGAGGCTCCTGGTTTTCTGGATGGCAGAAGTACCTCTATGGGGCAAAGGCCCCTCAGGCTGCCATAGCTGATCATAGGAACTGACTGAAGTACTAGTGAGTCCTGGGGCTTTAGGTGAAATAACTGGGGGGGCTTATGAGGGTCTGCTGTGTCTCTGAGGAGCCTCAGTGAGGGCTGCTGCCAGCTGTGGGCCTTTTATTAAATCGAGAGAGGACTGCCATGTCTACTTTCTCTCATGCCCTCCTCCTCTTGGTTGGAGGTGGGGTGGGGGTGGGGCAGTGAGGTGCAGTTTAGTTCACAGAAGAAAAATGAGTAGAAAAGCAGCAAATGATCGATGGGTGTTTTTTGAGTAACTGTCACTGTCCAGATAAGGTCAGGGCCAAAAGATTTCTCTTTCTTTATTCCTTTTTTTTTCTCCCGGAGCACATAATGTGCCGTTTTCATTTCGCACTGCTTATAACCCTGAGTGTCACGGCTTTCTATTCTTGTCTGAATAGTCAACGAAATGTTATGAAGCTGATAAGAGAAGCTGGCCACTGTTACTTGGCAACGGCTGCTGAGCAGAATGAGGGCTGTTGATTGAGGAGATTAGCTGCCACAGATAAACCTTCTTTCCCCCCTCCTCTCCTCCTCTCCTCTCCTCTCCTCTCCCTCTCCCTCTCCTCTCCTTCTCCTCTCCTCTCCTCTCCTCTCCTCTCCTCTCCTCTCCTCTCCTCTCCTCTCCTCTCCTCTCCTCTCCTCTCCTCTCCTCTCCTCTCCTCTCCTCTCCACTCTTCTGTCTTTCTCTTTCCATTCTTCCCTCCCTCCTTCCCTCCCTCCCTCCACCCTCTGTTTCTCTCAGTGTGTCTCTCTCTTCCTCTTCCTCTCTCTTCTCCCTATCTTCCTTTTCTCTGCCTGTTTCTATCTCTGTTCTCCCTCTCCTCCCTCCTTTTTTCCTCTTTCCCTTCTGTCTTAATTTCTCTCTCTTTGCTCTTTTCCTTTCTCCCATCTCCTCATTATTCTTCTTTTCTTTCCTCACCCTCTTTCTCCCTGTCCCTCTATTCTCATTCTCCCTCTCTCCTTGCTCTGTTTTCTTTCTCTCTGTCTCTTTCTCCCTTCTCCATTTTCCTTCTGTTTCCTTATCTCCCTTTCTTCCTGTCTGCCTCTCCTTCTTGCTCTCATCTCTTACATCCTGCCTCCCATTAGTATGGCTGTCTCTCTTTCTCATCCTTCTCACTCTCCCTTCCTTTCCTCATTCTCCTTCCTCTCCTGCCCACCCTTTCTACCTCCTCCTTCTTTCTTTTTCTTCTCCTTGTCTTCCTTTTTCTCTCCTTTCTCTTCCCGCCTTCATTCTTCTGTCTTTTTCTCCCTTTCTTTTTGTCTTTGTATCTATTTGTCTTTCTTTATCTCTGTCATCCCTGCTGCTTATTTTTACCCTCTAACAGACTGCATCAGAGGTGACAGCCCCTAGTCTTTTAGGTTGTGAGCTGTGTAACAAATGAAATTTGCAGAAACAATTTGCCTGGAGATCCCTAATGCTCCCTCCAATTGCTAATGGGTCACCTTGCCTCCCTTCCTCCACCTCTAACTAAGCCTCCTCTTGGGCCTTCCCAAGCTACCCTAGATTTCTGGCAGTGCTTTAGACTGTGTTAAAAATGCTCCAGAGGTTGCCATGAAAGGCAATGCTGGGGCATATATTGCCCACTTACAAATGCCGAAGGCATGAAGCAAAGACCTATAAGAAATGGTAGAGGCTCCTGCTGTCCTCAGCCCAAAATGAATGGGAAAATACATTGTGGAATTGCTGAAATGTTGCTAAATATACTCTGTACAGCTCAAAGGGTAACAAATAACAGAGTGATTGTGGTGACTGCCTGTCAGGAAAATGGCCTAGGTAGCCAATAAGCCAAAACATACACAGCTGGGAGGTGGGGGGGAGAAATGTGGCCAGTCACCAGTGAGTTGTCTGTTTTGCTTTTGCTCCCTTATAATTTGCTTTAACTGTAGTTTTGTTGAAGCAAAACTAACTATGGAACGAGATCTGCCACCCCAATGCATTTAATTGTCTGTCATAAATTAGAACTGAATGTTATCCATCACCTAATTAAGTCATTGTCCCCAGGGGACTTAATTTTTTTTTAAAGTGTGGTTTGTTGTTATTTTAACTTTCTTTTTGCTTTGTTTTGTTTTCATAGAATGTCAAAGCTAGAGAGATGTAGTAGATAGACTGCTGGTCTTGGATTTAGGTTGACCTAGGTTTATATCCTGCCTCTGACATTTTCTCTGTGGGCCCCTTAATCCTGTGACTATAAGATTATAGGAACGTAGGTTTTTATTTGGAAGGGACCTTTAGAAACCACCTAGTTGAACTTCCTCGTTTTGGGAATGAGGAAACTGAGGCCCAGATAGATTAAGTGACTTGGCCAGAGTCACTTCTTTGTGCCTTGGGCAATTCCTTAAGACTTATCTACTAAGTCCTACATTCCTGTGATCTGTTCCCCATGCAGAGAAAAACACACCTCTTTTCCAGTTTTGGTTGCAGTCTAATTATTGGGGTAAGGAAGAGCCTTAGGAATCATCTCATTCAGGGACTCTTAATACTTTTTGTGTTGTGGACCACTTTACTAATCTATAATAGTGTTTTTAAATAATTATAGGGCAAGCTAAATTTTAATTAGACACTAGCAAAAATAAAGATGTGTGTGTGTCTGTGTGTGAGTGAGTGAGTGTAAGAGAGAGAGAGAGAGAAGAGAGAGAGAGAGAGAGAGAGAGAGAGAGAGAGAGATCTTTCTATTCATGGACCCCTTCAAATCAAGGAGTCTATAGACTCCAAAGTAAGAACCCCTGATCTAGTTGAATTGCATTATTTCACAGGTGAAGTCATTGTGGACTGGTTTCAGAAGTTGCTGGGGCCAAAGAAACCCTCTTCTCCAGAATGCCAAGCTTTTGGTGACAAGCTATTTCCCATGCCTAGATTCTCAACCTCCTTATCTCTACTTCCTAAATCATCTGACTTCCTTAAAGTCACAGCTAAAATCTCACTTTCTGGAAGGAGACTTTTCTGGTCCCCGTGAACACTACTGCCTTCTCTCTGTTAACCATCTCCAATTAACTATATATATGTGTGTGTGTGTGTGTGTGTATACATATGTATATGTATGCATACACATATATGTATGTTTATATATGTATATACATGTATGTATACGTGTATATATATGTATATATGTGTATATGTATATGTGTGTATGCATATATATGTATATACACATACACATATATACATATATATACACATATACATATGTGTATATGTATTTATGTATATATACACATATGCACATATATGTGTATATGTATATGTATGTATATATGTACATATATACATATGCGCATACATATACATACATATATGTGTATATGTATATGTATGTATATATGTACATATATACATATGCACATATATACATATATACATGCATGTATATACATATGTGTGTGTGTATGTGTGTGTGTGTGTGTGTGTGTGTGTGTGTGTGTGTGTGTGTATACACATACCTACTTGCCATGAGGTAGCAGAATAGGAAGCAATGTGTTATGGTAGAAAGAGGAGCTTCCTTGGAGTCTGAGCAGCTGATTTCAAAACTGGCCATTGATACTTCCATTTTATGTTGTGGAAGTCATTGAAACTTTCTGGGCCTCAGTTTCCTCATCTGTAAAGTGAAAGAGTTGGTCTAGATGGCCTCTAATTCAACCTTCTCATTCTACAGATAAAAAAACTGAGCTGAGAGGGATGAGATCATTTGTCCAAAGTCACCTCTACCTCTTTACCCATGATCCTCTTTGACTCTGGTGGAAGAAATCTGTTTTGGGGTTTTGCCTCCTTCAGCTTTGCCCACAGTCTGTGTTCCAACTTTGATTACATCCTATACCATGGAGGCAGATGAGTGTGTATATTCACACACACACATATACACTTTTTGCTTTTTGAAATATTGCTGCCTGGTTGCTATATGCAAGTGGGTGGTGACAATAGGTGTTGAAAAATCTTATCTATGCCCAGGACACATTCTGTGCATCCTAAGACTAAGAGGCTAGGTAAGTTTGTGATCAAAAGAGACTTTGCAGAGCTTTATGCTTTTGGTGACTGTCCTTAGATTGACATCTGTTCCATAGGTAGAGTAGTCTACTCATAAAAAGAAACTAATATTTTTCTAGTGCTTTGCAAACCAAAGGGAGGCAGCCGGGTGGCTCAGTGGGTACAGTGGGTAGAGCGCTAGATTTGAATCCTGTACAGACACTTAGCTGGGTGACCCTGGACGAGATACCTAACCTCCCTCAGTCTAAATTTCCTCATCTCTAAAATGAGGATTATAATATCACCTACTTCATAGGGTTGTTGTTAAGACTCAAATGAAATACAACATTTAAATAGCTTTGTAATCCTGAAAGGTTCATTAAGTGACTTCCTTAAAGTAATAAGCTTGTGGTTAGTTTGTGGAGGAACTGGGACAAGAACCTAGATTTTTTGCTTTCCAGGATAGTGCGCTCTCTGTCTATCTCTGTCTCTCTGTCTCAGTCTCTCTTTTTCTCTGTCTTTGTCTCTCTGTCTCTGTCTCTCTGTTTCTCTCTCCCGCCCCCACCCTCTCTCTCTACCCTACACTGGTTTTCTTGGATTGGACCTATAGATCTGCACCTGAATCAATTTATCTCTGCAAAATATGAAGTCTCAAAAGTCCAAATAAACATTTAAGTTATTTAATCAATAAATATTTATTAAATGTGTATTATATGCAGCACATTGTGCTAGGAACAGGACAATGTCAAGGTTGGTCTACTAAAATGTGGCATGTCCCCTGCCTTCACAAAGCACACTACATAGTATAAACCTTTGCCAAAACAGGCAAAAGAGAGACAATCTCTGTCTTTTTAAGGGTCTTGTATTTTTTCCCTCTGAATTGGACCTGGAATTTCATTAGTATATGGAGCTACCGAGTGAAAAAAAAGTATAAGCTCACCATGCTGACTCTGTATTAGGTGAACTCTAAGGGCCCTTTCAACTCTGACAACCCATAATGTCTCTGGGTTTCTTTGTTAAATGAAGAAGAGTCTGGATTCAGGTAAATTCCTTCATAGGATTTAGAGCAGGGAAAATCCCAGAATCTCAGATTCCCTCGGGAAGGGACCTCAAAGGTCACTCACAGTAAGACTTTCCTGGCTTTTCTCATATCAAATTAATCTTTTTTCAGTTGTCCCTTGTTCTATTCCCCTTGTCTAAGTAGAAGAAATCTAATACCTCTTTGATAGGTATGGAAATACTTGAAAACAGTTTATTGCTGTTTAGTAATTTCAGTCTCATGTCCAACTTTTTGTGACCCCATTTGGGGTTTTCTTGGCGAAGATACTAGAGTGGTTTTCCATTTCTTCTTCCATTCATTTTCAGATGAGGAAACTGAGGCAAACAGGGTTAAGTGACTTGCCCAGGATCATACAGCTTTTAAGTATCTGAGGTCAGATTTGAACTCAGGAAGATCAGTCTTCTAGACTTCAGGCCCAATACTCTATCCGTTGTGCCACCTAGTTGCCCTGAAAACAGCTAGAGATCATCTAATCCAACCCTCTAATTTTACAGATCAGGAAATTGAGGCCTGCAAAGAAGAAGTGAATTGTCCAAGGTCAGATTAATAGAAAGTGTAGCAAAGCTAGGGTTAGAACCCAGGTCCTCTGATTTCCAAATTATGTATTCTTTTTTATAATATGATCTCTCGGATTCTTTCTATTTCTAAAAAGTCTGTCTTAGACATAAATGGATGACATAAATGAACCTGTATAAAGACAAAACCTGTGTAATAGCAAAGTGGTTCATAACAAAGTTTGATTGTTTATTTACCATGGTTGCTGTATTTTTTGCACCCCTGCCTAATGTCTATAGATCATTTTGAAACTATTGGGCCTTAGGAATTGAGTAGGAGGGCAGGTAGAGTCATTCCGAGATGGAGAAAAACAGTTCAACAAGGTTAATGTCTTGATTTGAAAATCTATTACTACTCTCCCCTAAAACATTTAGATTCGAGTGATTGAAAGCCATGTTTGATAACATTAAGAGACAAATTTTCTTTTCAGGGTAAGACTAAGGTTGTTGGTGGCTCAGATGTGGTTCATTTTTGCCAATCAATACGGAGCTGAAAAATACCAATACCAGTAGACTTGAATCATTTCTTCCTTGCAAAGTGACAGGACCCAAAAATTCCATTCCTTGAAGCTCCCTGCACTTTAACCATTCTTGCTTCATTTTTAGAGGTTAGATATCAATAAAAGTTTAAATAAAACCTTGTATCAGTCATCTGTTTTGATAAGCCTAATCCCTTTTCAGTATTTAGTAATTATACAAGAGAGGATGAAATGGCTTTTCAAAGAGCCATTGAGATATTTTGGGGTAGTATGAAATACAGAATGTTGGCTCAATGAGAAAGGTAGGAGTGTGGCTAGGTTAACTTTACACTCTTGTTAAAAGACATACAGGGATGTGATGCTATATCCGTCTTTTCAAATTGTGGCACTTAGATTCCTTATTTCTTAACAAAAGGTACTTTCTGCCTCCATGTCTCTTCAATTTCAGATGAGTGAAACTAGCCCAAGTAATTCAAAGGATGTCCTCAGCTGGAGTGAAACTATACCTGCAAGTTCTGTGTGCTACAGTTAGGAATAGGAAAAGAACTTGGTTGTCAAAGTCTGTTTTGCAATTTGGAACTGCCATATTCTTTTTTGAAATTATTTTTTCAGTTATCAAGTGTTTATCACCCTTCCTTCCCACCTCCCACTTACTTCCCTAACTAAAATATGGAAAAACAAAAGCCTTGTTAACAAGTATGCATAGTCAAGTAAAACAGATTCCCGAATTGGCCATGTTAAAAAAAAATCTCATTTTTTTGCCCTGAGTCTATCACCTCTCTATTACGAGATGCTTTGTGTATTTCATTGTGAGTACTTGGAATTATGATTGGTCATTGTACTGATCAGCGTTATTAAGTATTACAAAGTTGTTTGTCTTTGCATTGTTTTTTTGTATAAATTGTTCTCGTGGTCCTGGTCACTTAATTCTACATCAGTTCATACAAGTCTTCCCAACTTTCTCTGAAAGCATCCCTTTCGTAATTTCTTATGGCGCAATAATATTCCATTATATTCATGGGCTATAATTTGTTCAGCCATTCCCCAATTGATAGACATACCTTTTAGTTTCTAGTTCTTTGCTACCACAGAAAAAATTCTTCTAAATATTTTTGTATGTATGGGTCATTTTCCACTTTTTTTTTGAGGCAGTTGGGGTTAATGGCTTGCTCAAGATCACACAGCTATTAAGTGTCTGAGGCTGGATTGAACTCAGGTTTTCCTGACTCCAGGGCCAATGCTCTGTTTACTGCATCACCTAGCTGCCCACTGTTTTCACTTTCTTTGATCTCCTTTGGGTATAGTCCACGGAGCATATTTCATTTGGTAATGCACAAAATTTTTTTCTTACCTAGCTCTCTCAAATGGAGGTCTGCTCTGCCTTCTAGTAATGCTGCTCATTGCATTTCTAATTTAAGACAAGCTTAACATTAATTCATATTATAACTGCCTACTCCCTTGAACGATACCCTTCAAACATTTGGTGAAAATTTTCTTGGGGCCACTGAGAAATAAAATCATAAACCATTCAAATTACACACATTAGGCTCATTTTAAGGGGGTTTTTTTGGGGGGGAGAAGAGTAGTTTATGCTGTTCTATTGATTAGCATCTAGTCATCATAATGAATCATCCTCAATCATCCATCTTTTTTGTTTAGTCATTTTTCAATTGTGTCCAACTCTTAGTGGACCCCATTTAGGGTTTTCTTGGCAAAGGTAATGGAGTGCTCTACCATTTCCTTCTCCAGATCATTTTATAGGTGAGGAAAGTGAGGCAAACAGGGTTAAGTGACTTGCCTAGGGTCACACAGCTAGTAAATGTTTGAGGGCAGATTTGAACTTGGGAAAATGAGCTTCCTTGACTTCAGGCCCAGCCTGCTATGCACTGCACCACCTAGCTGTCCACCCATCCATCTCTCTTATGTTAATTAGATGTTTGGCTTAAGGGAGCAATGAGCCAAATTAGATGGAAGGCTCAAGAGCAACAATCTGGGAATAATGAGCTTAGGTTCTAATACCCCTGTGCCCTCAATGAGTTGTATAACCTTGGAAAAAAACTCTGTTCCTCAGTCTCATCAGTTACAAAGTGGAGATGATAATACTCATCCTTTAGGATGATAGACAAACAACTAATTAAATTAATAGATGTATACATTTATCTGTTTATGTGTAGGCCATAAGCTCTTTGAGGAAAGGGCTCACTTTTTAAAAAATTGTTGTTGCCAATGCCTAGCTCAGGGCCTTGCTCAGAGTGAGTAGTTTATAAATTCTCGTTGAAGTAATTATGAGTAATTATGAAAGGGCCACAGGAAGTGCATAATATATAGATGAAGAAAGGGGACTAATTAGAAAGAGTTTCCTGGAAAAAGTGTACAAACTGTAATTTTAAAGAAAAGGAAGAGATGTGATATAGTATTTTCCTGAGCCTTGTATAAGTCATTGGAGGCCCTAGTGTTGACTGTTTTTGGTTCATGGTAAGTAGCTTAACCCTTCAGAGTGAGTCATATATAAGAAGTTCTTATGTTCTTGGTTGTATCTAAGCTCATTCTTTGGTCTTGGACAAATTACCTCTCTGAGGCTCACTTTCCTCATCTACAAAATGAAGACCTTAATTAGATACTCTCTACCATCCCTTCTGGGGCAGCTAGGTGGCACAATGGACAGAAAGCCAGGACTGGGATCAGAAGGACCTGAGTTCAAATCCGGCCTCAGATACTTACTAGCTGTGTGACCCTGGGCAAGTCACTTAACCTTATTTGCCTCAGTTTCCTCATTTATAAAATGAACTGGAGATGGAAATGGCAAACAACTCTAATATCTTTGCCAAGAAAACCCCAAAACTGGGGTTACAACTAGATGAACATGAGTGAACAATAACAACCATCTCTTACAGCTCTAAAATTTGGAGATCACTTGTACATCTGAAACATTGTAGTTGATTATTTGTCCTTTCTTGGTGGACTCTTTTTTTTTTAATTGATGAAACATGGACTTCTGTTTCCAGTGTAGGATCTACTCAATATGTTTTGCCTTTAAAAATAATTTCATTTCACCTCCATCCCTTTAGTTCTATTGTAGTCTCTTGGAAAATCCGTTTAAGGAGATGTTTCCCTCTGCGCTGTGAGCTCACAGAGTGTATGTTGATAGCTGTCGAAGTTTTGGTAGTCTTTTCAGTCCCTTGCCCTAAAAACTTTCTGTCTCCCTTATCAGACATTCCATTCCCCTCGCTCTTGGCTCTGATCAAGATATCATAAGAAAACCCCAAAGTTAAGCAACTGTAATTTATTAGATGGGGCTGGGGCTGGGCCACAGGGTTGTTTTTTCTCATTAACCTCTAGCTACTCAGATCGTGTTTCTGGTTTAGGGAAGCATTGCTAATAAGGGCTCTTCATTTCAGAGAGCAAGTAAGCACAGGCACACTAAGCTTCTGAACCCAATCAGAACCAGTCATGCATACAGCAACTGAAAGTCACATACACATGCCCTTCTGAATGTTTCCCCTCTAGGCTGTTTTCTGTGATACCCAGGGTCCCTGGATGGTCAAGATTATGGCTAGCAACAATTTTGCTGGAACAGAAATTTTGATCTTGTTATTTTTAGTGTCATCAAAGCTTGGTATTTTAATGACATAATTATTATTATTTTTTTAAAAAAAATCCTTTGACTCCTTTCTCTCCTTTCCAGTAGAGTATGCAGATCCTAATCCCTTCTCTTCATAATCATACTGATGACCTGGATGTGAGGTCTTGTGAGGCTTTGATGTTTTGCCAAGATGCCTTCTGTAACTTACAGGTGCCCATTTCACTAAGAAAGTGTGAATGTGCTTGTTCAGTGAGTGGTACTGGGGAATGGGGGAAGGAGTAATGATTTAACTTTTGGTTGGACCAGATGATTTCTGAGGTCCCTTAAACTATGGATCCTATGTATATCTGTGATGGCCCCACTAGAAAATGGTAGAAATCTTACATTTGTAGCTATAGGAGGCAAAATCTTGTACAAATAATAGTGAAATAGATAGAAAACGATGGTTCTTTTTTTTTGCTTTTGTCAAGATCAATGAGTGAACCTGAGGCAAATGATTTTACCTACCTGTGCCTCAAGATACCCATCTGTTGAATGGGAACAATAATATTTGCCCTCCTACCTCACATGGTTGTCATGAGAAACCCTATGTTGTGTTTCTACCAACAGTAGATGACGTTAAAAAAGCAAAAAAGACTCAATAAAAGTTACTTCCAGTGAAGGAATACATAAAATGAGAGGGCATTTGATTGGCCCCAAAATGTCAAGTTTATTTGTATCCTATTTTCTTCAGGTGCTGCCCCACGTGTCTGCTCCAGTGGGCCCCAAACTCTTGGCCTTAAGCTTATCATTTCCTATTATGAACTTGAAGGAAAATAATTTACCCCATGGCAATACCACTGGATGTTTTCATTTTTTATGCGGCTTAGATTTGGTGACTGAACAGGGTTACAATTTCCCTTTCTCTTTGAGGGGGAGGATCTAATCTTCCTTATTTATAAGCAATTCCAAATCCCCATATGGAATATCATTTAAAATAATTCTTTGGAGTTTATTGCCTTAGAAGTCAGATACTTTGGGGCAGCTAGGTGGTATAATGGGTAGAGTTCCAGCCTTGGAGTCAAGAGGATCTGAGTTCAAATCCGGCTTCAGACACTTGACACTTACTAGCTGTGTGACCCTGGGAAAGTCACTTAACCCTGATTGCCTCACCAAAAAAAAAAATCAGATACTTTGATGAGCCAACAGGATGAAACTTAAGAAATTAAAGCACTTTAGGACTAGAAGGGCCCTTAGAGCTCATCTAGATCAATATTCTCCTTTAACAGATAAAGAAACCAAGCAATAAAGAGGTGAAAGGTCACAAGGTTTCTGAGTTATATTTCAAGAATTAGAACCTTGTTTGTAAATATTAATTCAGCTGTAAGGTAAAATGAGTATCCTTGGGTTTAAAAGAAGTTAGATTAGGCCTAATGAAAAGTGGTCAATCTAAGAGCAATAATATACTAAGTTGCTAGGTTGATTTGTTTTTTATTGAAATCTTTGTGGGGGAATGTCACGACCAGCCCAATGGGCTATGAGCTCACTTTGGAAGCTCTCCTGAAAGATTCAAGTCCAGCTTGATCTTTCCCTCCAAGCACGCATTAATGAGGCGGGCAAAAAGTTGGCAGCAACTCCATTTATTTTTATCAAAGCACTTATATAGTAAAATAACAGGAACTCTTTCTCAAGTTACAATGACGTATAACCCATGCTGTGTTTGTGGACAGTGCATGCACAGTCCATGCACTTACCCAACACCAATCACAAATACACTGTTAATGACTAATGAGTAACTAGGGAAATTAAAGAGACATAGGACAGAGCACCGAACCAGGCAACCTTGCTCGTGGACCAGCACCCAAGAGGGGCCTCAGCCCTCCAGTGACATCTTGTGAACTGTCTGTGGCCCTCTACATCCTTACAGATCCCTAACAGGGGAATTAATTGGGAAAAAGCCAAAATGCTACAAAATAACTAATAAATAAAGAAATGAAAATTAAAGCAGCTCTGAGGTTCCACTTCGTACCAATCAGATTGACAAAGATGACAAATAAGGAAAATGACAAATGTTGGAAGGCTGTAAGAAAACAAGCATATTAATGCAGTGTATGGAGCTGCGATTTGGTCCAGAAATTCTGGAAAGCCGTTTGGAACTATGCCTCCAAAGCCTTGAAATTGTGCATGTCTTTTGACTTAGCAGTACCACTAGTAGGTGTATATTCCAGTTATACCAGAGGAAAAAAAGGACCCAGTGGTGCAGAAACATTTATGGAAGCTCTTTTCATAGTAGCAAACAACTGGAAAGGATGGATATACCTTTCTATTGGAGAATAGCTAAAAAAATTATGCTAGGCAAATGTAAAGAACTGTAAGAAAGGACAAAATGGACAGTTTCAGAGGAAACTGGGAAGCCCCTCTAGGAAATGCTGTAAGGTGAAGTTAGCAAAACGAAGAGAACAATTTCTAAAATGGCATTGCAAAGAAAAACAACTTTGAAAGTCTTTGGAACTTTGATTAACATATTAGTGAGCCATGAATTCAGAAGACCAAAAATGCAGCATGTTACCTATCTCGTGAGAGAGAGATGATGGACTCAAAATGTGAGGAAAAAAAAATAAACGTTTTTGGATGTGGTCGATGAAGAAATTTATATCAATTGACTTGGCATATTTATGTTGAGGGTTTTCTTTTTTCTTCTTCTCCCTCCATTCCTCGCTTCTTCCCTCCCTCTCTCCTTTCCTTGAAAAAAGTTAATATTTGTTTATTGGAAAAGTAGCAAAAATAAAATTTTAAAAAGAAGATGCTGCTATTGTAATAACTTAATGATGTGACAATGTTATGTAAAGCAGTTTGGGATAATAGATAGCTGGACTGGGAAGACCTGCTGTTGAAAAGGGCTTTAGATACTTAGTAGTCGTGTGACCCTGGTCAAGTCACTTAACATCTCTGAGCCTAGGCTCCTCATCTGTAAAAAGGGGATAAATAATGTGTCTACCTCAAGAGGGCTGTGAGGAGAAAATAAAATACTGTGTGTGAAGTGCTTAAAAAATCTTGAAACCTATACACAAATGGAAAATAAGTAAATAAAACTAAAGGGAAGTAATGCTGGGAAATATGATATAATTAGCTCAGGTTTGGAAGATCACATAAAACTTCTGGAGAGGGGGAAATGAAGAAGCAGGATGCTAATGAATCTTGAAAACTATCTGCAAGGCTGGTTGATCATTAAAATGATAAACAGTTTAAAGGAAAGTTTAGTGACATTTATATGGTGATTTTTAATCTTTTAAAATACCTTTACAACTCTTATCTTTTTTCCCCCCAAAAAGCTCTGGGAGGTAGCAGGACAGTTATTGTCCCCATCTGACAAATGGGTAACCTAGGGCCTAGGGAGGTGAAATGCCTTGTGCCAGGTGACTCAGTGAACTTGACAATAAACAGCAACCTTCTTTGGCTATTCCACTGTCTCTTGCATAGGATTTGCCTTGCCTTTATAAATTTGAGGTACAAAGGCACTATGTTTCCATTGCTGTCTTCCAGAATGGCCATCAGAAAATCCCATAAATTCTCATAGTTGGAAAAGACTTCAGAGGTCATCTCATGCAACCTATAACACAATTAACGCCCTCCCCCCACCCCCATTCTCACCTCGGTACAACATACTCAATAAGTATTTCATTACGGATACAGGTAAAATTCATGCTCTGGCTGAAACCCTCAATTCCATCCTCACTAGCCTTCTAGAAGTTTCTGCATTCCACCCTTGCTTCAATTCTGAGCCTTTTCCCAAGCCATCTCTTATGAGTAGAACAATTTTTTTTTTTACTTTCTTGTCCTTGTAACTTGTTAGTTACCTTAATGGGTTGAGGTGTATGGGTTACCCCACTTACATAGGGAAAAACATCAGCATGGCTGGGACCTCCTTAGATGAAACTAGTCCAGCCCAGTGGGAAAGCTCTCTAGTAGATATTACTCCTCCTCCTCCTCTTCCTCCTTCTCCTCTCTCTCTCTCTCTCTCTCTCTCTCCCTTCTCACTCCCTTCTTCCCTCCCCCTTTTCTCTTTCTCTCTCTCCATATACATGCATACATGTGTGCATGTATGTATGTATACACACACACACATATGCTCTGGTTGTCCAGCACTATAGTTGTCCTTCTCACTGCAAATCACAGTTTAGATGATACATTTTCTTCATCTTGTACAAAGTATATACAAAGTAAATATAAATTAATTTTCAGGGTAGGTAGAAAGAGCACTAACAAGGCAGAGTGGGAAGGAGAGTGACAGGGATAAAGAAATGCCTCTCTACAGGTAGTACCTGCTTCTTTCCTTCTGTCTTTCCTCCTTCTCTCCCTCCCTCCCTTGTTTTCTTCATCTTCCTCTTTCCCTCCCCCCTTCCTCCTTGCCTCCCTCCCTCCCTTTTTTCTTCTTTCCTCCCTCCCTTCCTCACTTCCTCTTTTCCTTCCTTCCTTCCTTCCTTCCTTCCTTCCTTCCTTCCTTCCTTCCTTCCTTCCTTCCTTCCTTCCTTCCTTCCTTCCTTCCTTCCTTCCACTTATCTATGAATGCAGCACATAGTGCTTCCTTGTCATCCCCAAAGACACCAGGCTACTGGAGATGCATACTTAATGCCCACTGCTCTCAGTAAAGTCACCCATTTTTCTCCTGCTTAGTACCCTGGAGAGTTTGCCCTGCCATGTAACTGATGAGGTGAGACTTAGACTGACAAGCTAGCCCCTCTTACCATAAGGAATTGTGAGAAAATGAAAGAAGAGCCCAGAAGCAGAGTGGTAATGTAGCTAAAAAGAACTGAAAAGCCCTGCAGTTTGGAAGATCAGGCCTAGATCACTCAGGTTATAAGAAACACACACAGACAGACACCCCTGAGAGAGTTAACAGGGTGAACAAAGACACAAAGGAGAGGTCATGGATAGCATAGCAAAAAAGAGCCAGAAAGAGTCAGAGGACCTGAGTTTAATTCTGTTGCATTCAACAAACTTTATAAAGCAAGGTCTATTGGTCTTCTGAAAACTGCAAAGACTCCAAGCTTTTCCCAGAAACAACTTACCTTATAAAATCCCCAATTTCTACCAGCATTATATGACTACAAGACAGCAGTCTTTGAAGAATTAAAAAATAATCATACATAGAACAAGTGAAAGGCACATGGCTGACATGATCAGACTGCAACATGGAACCAATGAGGAACTTCAAAGAGAAACTGGAATAAAAGGTGCTACCATGAAAACGGATGATAAAAAGAGGAGATGGGCCAGTCATGCATCAAGGGTGAGACATAGGAGGGTACACAGCCTAAGGTACCCATGTAACGTCAGAAAAATCAAGGGAGGTTGTAAGTACTTTGCATAAACTTCCTTGGTGTACTTAGGGAGGAGCTTGGATGAGGGTCCTGTGGGTTGGTTAGGCATGAGAGGAATGTGGTATGCACCCCTGGAGAGTATCCAAAATCAATGAGATCACAGATACATCAGAGTATTTTGAAAGTGTTATATATTCAAGTCCTATGTTTGGTGCTAGGGATAAAAAGATGCAATACAGAGCCTGTTCTCAAGTTTCAGAAACAATTTTTTTTATTGTAACCTTGACAGACATTGACAAACATGAATATTTCTGTCAACAAAGAATAGAAAAAAAGTTTAATTAGCAACTAATCTTGTCCTATTTGTGTCTCATTCTAGACATCTTTCTGTTTAACACAGTGCCTAAGACATAGTTGGCACTTAATAAATGTTTACTGAATGATTGGGGGTGGGAAGGAGGCAGGGGAAAGAGGTAGCACCTGAGCTGATTCACTTGAAATGGAACTAGGAATTCCAAGAACTGGAGGTGAAGAGGGAGAACATTGCAAGGATGGGGGGAGAATTGGCTGGGAAAAGGCATGGAAGTGGGAGATGGGGTGTTGTGTATATGGAACAGCAAGGAGGCCAGTCTGAATGAAGGACAGAGCGTACAAGGACACATCACATGAAATGCCTAAATATAGAGATTGAAGACAGATCATAAAGGTCTTTAAATGTCAAAAAGAAGAATCTCATTGTATGAAGATGAACATCACATATGGCTACATAGAATAAACCTTGATGAGGTTTGATTTAGTATTCATTCTTGTATCTGATTCTTTGACACAAGGTTTATGCTATCTCTTAATACACAAAGAGAAGAAGATGAAATTTTATCCTTTTGTCTTATCTGGAAAATAAATCATTTTTGGATTTGCCTAACAATCACTCCTGTGACTCTTCTTCATCGCAATCCATCATATCTGTTAGTTAAAGCCAACATTTTGAGAATTACCCAGTCTCTCAAAAGGGTCACTCTTCCACCCCTGTGGAAGCAGGGCGATTGATTGCGTCTTTGGCTCAGAATCCTTGAAATGTTTAGCCAGAGGGCGTCTCCAGAGTCACTTGGGCTTTTCTCCTTGCCTCCAGAAGGACCTCCCTTCAGCTTGGTTAGGACACCAGCTCTCAGAGCTGGAATGAATCAGAGATGCCATCTCGTCCAGTTAATGGCTAATCCAGAATCTTTTCTATAACAGTTTCAATAAACGGTTCCCACCTTCTCTTTGGAAACCTCTAGTGAAGCAACCCCCATAAATTTTGGACATGGTTAATCAATAAGAAGCTTTCCATTTCCTTAAGGTGAAATCTGTCTCCCTTCTTTCTACTTTCACCCATTGTTCCATATTCAACCTTCTTGTGCCACAGAGGGATAAAGACTACAACTGTGATTTTATTGCTATAAAGAACTCCTGGATAAGGAAAACCTATTCATCAGTTGTCAGTCAATAGCCACTTAAGTACCTACCCTGTGTAGGTACTTAAGGCACTGTGCTATGTGCTGAGAATGCAATGAAAGGCAAAAGATATCTTTTCTTTGCTACTGAAATATTACAGAACCCCAACAATTTGGGGTGTCCAATTCAGGGTCACTTAGTGTGGGTCAGAGGTAGGCCTTGAACCCAGGTCTTTCTGCCCCTAAGGTTAGATCTCTATCTACTACTTTAGATTAGCTCATCTCCCTGTGACAACCCTTTAAATACTTAGCGTTGAATCGTGAAAAGGATAATGGGTCAGGTAGGTGTTTGAGTATTGGGTACTATGATCAATAAGACCTGAGTTGAAATGTGGCCTCAGACCCTTAATAGCTGTGGTACCCTGGGCAAGTCACTTAGCCTCTTCTACAAAACGGTGGGTAATGATAACACCTACCTCCTAGGGTTGTTGTGAGGATCAAATGAAAGCATAGTTGTGAAGTGCTTTGCAAACCTTAAAGCCCTATATGAAAGCTAACTACTATTAATTTGATGGAGTTACAGTTATGAATTCATAGGTCCAGAGGGAAAAAAAAGGAAATAATGAAACTTGATCGCCATGACCCTTGAGGAATTTATAATCTAACTGTGTGACAAGATACACTCAACAATTAGAAAACAAAAGGAAGCAACATGTAATTAAATACTAAATTATGTAGTCCAGACAATAAATGCAGTAGGAGTTCAGATAATGGAGAGTTTGTTCTGTTTATCCACAGTCTTAGTTAGCACCATGAATTAAGGATGAGCTTTTTCTTTTTAATTAACTACAGTCACCCAACAGTAGAAGGATCTGTTTCAAGATGGAACAAAGTCACTGCCTCTGAATGTCTTCAGAAACTCACCGTCCATTCAGGGATATCGTCGATGAGCTTCGTCTATTCAGTAGGAAGTTAGACCAGGTGACCACTAAGGTCTCCTCCAGTTCTGATGTTCTGTGATTTTTTTTGACAGACCTCAAACTGCTCAGCATTGGATGTGGGTCAGTCTTTGCAAACTGTAGCTCTCTCTGCATTGAACCTCTCTGCCAGCAGCTAATTAACCGATCAGACTGAAAACAGTGATTTAACTGTTCCCCTTTCAGCCTCCAGTGAGGCAGCCTTGTAACTGTTATGCAGTTGGATTCATCTTCTTAGCCATTATTAGATCACTTGGATGATGGGATGAAACAAAGATCATGTTATTCACAGGGAGGGAGTTGTTACATTTGGAATCAGAAGCTCTCAGCCAGCTGGTTAGCAGAGTCCTTGGGACCTCAGCCCCTTTTGTTTGCCATTGATCTACCATGTTGCTAATGCATAGGTGGTGTGGGGACATGATTACTACCTTCCAGGAGGGAACCTCATATTGTTCTTTAGAATAGAAGTGTTTGTGCTGGCCTGGAAACTGCACTGGGCTTGTCTGTGCTCTGCTCATGAAAGCATCGGTCAGGCCTGGAGAGCACCTCCCTTCTGCTGTTTGTCAATGTGCTGCTCCCCAGCTATAATGAAATAGTTGAAAAAGTCTATGAATTTCCAAGTAAATAGGGCACCCGCTTATCTACAGGTTTCATTAAGGGCTAAGCTGCTCCAATTCCACTCTCAATCACTCTCCCTCTGAAAAGGTGCACAGGCTGAATGACTTATTAAAACTGGTCTGGGAGTTGTTTGAGCCACACGCCTGCTTCCTTTGGCCTTAGAAACCACTGCTTTCTTACAGGATCTGCCTTTGACTTTCTGGCATTTGCAGGAGCTGCCTGGATATGGAATGGGAGTAGTGGGAAAGGAAAGAAGTAAATAGACAAATAGTCCTGAAGGTTCAGGAAATTGCAAATGCGCTTGGCCACAGGGACCCTTCTGTATCTTTAAAAAATGACTAGATTTCTGTGACAATTATCAGGAATTCCCCCCCCCCCCAGTATAGAGAGACTAGTTGGGAGAAATACCTTTTTCAGTGGCTCAAAGGACATTTGCATTTTCTATATCACTTTTCTAAATGGAGAGTTAATTCTGAAACACTGAAAATTCCTCTCATCTTTTTTTTAATTCTAAATTTAATGAACACCAAAAAATAAATTCTTTATATATGAAGAATAACAGAAAGTGTGAAAATATAAAACTGTTAGGTACTGCTTATTTTTTAAAAAAAGGATATAATAAACTTGACATATTACTTTCAAAGCTCTATTGTTTATCTATATTTCTGACTATACCCCCTTCAGTTATGATTTTTAAAAAATACTTCAATGATTCTCTTTCATACAGCTTCATTTTACATGGCGGGGGGAACAGTCCTATCCCTAGCTTTCCTCTCCTTCCCAAACACCTCTCCCAATAAAAAAAGAAAGAAACACACAATCCTTGTAACAAATACGTATAATCAAGCAAAAACAAATCCATACATTTGCACTACCCAGAAACACATCTCTCATTTAAAGAAATAAGACCAGCCTGAGATTTCACTTCATCCCCTTCCAACTGGTAAATGTGACAAAATGTAAACAGGCAACTATTTGAGGAAGATGGCACTGAATATGGTGACTAAACTCTACTCTTCGCCCAATGATCTCCTTAGGCATATACCTGAGAGAAGGAAAGCATAAAAAGAAAGGTCATACCTATATGTGTATACATATATGCCCACATATATACATACACATAGAGTTTCTATGAAATTATTGATATATGCTATATATATGATATTTTTCAAACTATTTGTAGCAACATTTTTTATCATAGCAAAGAAGTAGAAACAAAGTAGGTGCCCATCAATTGGTGACTGGCTAAAGAAAACTGCAGTATATGAATACAATATGATATTATCATACCATAAGAGATGGCACATAGAAGGATTTTGGAGTACAGGAAGATTTACATAGAATAATACTGAGTAAAATAGGAGGAGTCAAAAAAGATGTATAACAATTACTACAGTGTAAATGGAAAGAGCACTTAGATCCTGAAGCCTAAGTAAGTGAAAAACCAATGATGGTCCTAGACAAATGTTGTAACATACCTCCTTCCTCCTGGCAGAGAGGCAGGGGAAAATACTGGGGCAGAATATTGCATGTGTTGTCAGATGCAGACGCTGGGCATTTTTACCTGATGCTTTTTCTGTGTTGCAGGAAGGGGAGTTAGGGAAGTATTAATTGCTTTTTCAATAAATGACCATGATAAAAATAAAATGTGTGTATGCACACATATATTTTAGACACATGGCAATGTGAACAAAGATATGGAGACCTCAGGGTATATGTGATGGACTGGAAAGAGCCTAGTTTGCCTGAGGGCAGAATATGAGATAAAACTAGGAAGGTAAGATAGAGCCAGATAATGGAGGGCCTTAGGTGTGTGTATATGAATACATACATGTGTATGTATGTATTCATATATACATATATGCATGTATACATACACATGTACACATATGCATTTGTGTTTAAAAATAAAGAAGATTAAGCTTATTTTTTACCATAATAGTTCATTATGACGTCTTTCACAGAGCAAGCCAAGGACCTTGCTGGGATGTTACCTGTCTTGTCCAGGAGAAATAAAAGAATATTATAGTTGAGGGTAGAAGGTGGGGTGAGAATGGAGAATATAGGTAGAGCTCCTCTTCCTTGAGTGAACTTCAAAAGAAGATGATGGCTCTCTAGAAGTAAGATGGTTCATCTAGAAGTAGATGGTCACTTCCAAAGAAGAAAAGCTTGCCTACAATTCCTAGGAAAGGGTAACTCTCCCAGAAAGGAAGAGATTGGGGAAAAGGGCATTCTGGAGGCAGCTGGGTGGTGCGTCAGATAGAGCATCTGCCCTGAAGTCAGGAGGACCTGAGTTCAAATCTGGCCTCAGACACATAACACTCACTAGCTGTGTGACTCTGGGCAAGGCACTTAACCCCAATTGCCTAACCAAAAACAAACAAACAAAAAAAGGCATTCTGGAAGAATACTGGAAGGCCAGATGTGAGACTGACTAGATTGAAGAAGTATGTCAGTTAACATTTGAGAAGTCATTCTGGGCCCTCATGCCAGGGTCTAAAGACTGTATGAAAAAGGCTTGTCAAACTATTGTGGTAGCCTCATGAAAAGTCTTCCTGCCTCTTTCCTGTCCATTCTCCGATTCTTAACTTCCTGTGGCTGTCAAACAAGTGTTCCTTTTACATAGACGTAGTGTATCAGCATTCAAAATCTCTCACTGCCTGCTAAGGGAAGTCCACATTCTTTTGCCTGACATCCAAGGCTTTCTACTATCTGCCTCCATCTTATCTTTCTAGTTTTATATTATCTCCTTCAATATTATCCAGGCTTCAGCCAAACCGGACTGTTTCCAGTCCCTCACACGCACCCTGACCCCACCATGGCTTTGTTCACATTGTTCTGGGCGCCAATAGTATTCTTCCTCTTCTTTACCTGTCAAATCATTAGTGATTCTTTAAACCCCACCTCATATGCCATTTCCTCTGTGAAATATTTCCCCTTTTGAGAGTAAGCAACATTCCTCACAGACTAGTTTGCCAACCTCTTAATTTACTTATTGTGTAATAATAATAATAATAGCATTTACATAGCACTTGGAAGCTTTTAAAGGATTTTTCCTATGTTCTTTCATCTGATACCCATAACAGTCCTATGAAATGAAGAAACAAACTGAGAGGGGCTAAGTGATTTGGCCAGGGACGGGGAGGTTGAGGGCACAAAGCTAGAAGGTGACTGAGGCTGACTCCAGACTCTTGCAGAGTTTTCAACTCCATTGCTGTATCCCCTGCACCACTGGGATAGCTTCTTAGCTGGATGTGCTCTCCCCCCCCAACTACCTTTACTAAAGACAGGGTTTATGGGGCTTAGAAAGCTAGCCTCAGAGCTAGAAAGACCAGCAATTAAGTTATGCTGCTGAAACTCCTACTGGTTGTGTGACCCTGGGAAAGTCATTTAGTTTTTCAGCATTTCAGGCAAGTCTCTAAGATTATAAGTTGCAGACTATATCTTATACTTACCAGTAACTGTATCTTACATTTATCTACAGTTATGTCTTACCTTCCCTAGACTATGTGCTCCATGAAGGCAGTGGCTCTATCCAGACTTTATAGACACCCAGCTTCAGTGTTGTTCATGTGGATTTTGCCCAATTTGCTGAACACCTCTAAACCCTGATAAAAGGGCAAGGGAGAATCTAACATTTTTAAAAGCCATTTTGAGGAGAACAGTGCCTCCCAAGGAGTGCCTTTTGAGCTGTTTTCTACAGTCAGGATGAGGTAACAGATTGCATTTATGAGAAAGCTATGGATAAGATTTGGCAACAGGAAGACAGTACAGTTTATAGCATATAGCTGCTCAGCAAATGCCTTTTGGTTGTCTCACTAATATACAGGGCTAAGAAGGCAAAGAAAGGCATTTGTATTAGAAGTACTGGTATGTAATTGGACTATTTCCCCATAAGAAACAGGATGTCAGTTTTTTGATCAGTAATACCACTTGTCTTTCAAGGAGTTTTGCTGTAGATTTTTTTCTTTTAGTTAAAAAGGACGGAGAGAAAGTAAGGACTCTTAATTTCATCTGTCAGGTAGATGCTTTAGTCAACATGTTGAATAAGATATTATTAAGTGGTATAGTGGGTAGACTATTGGATTCACAGTTGGGAAAATCTAAATCTGAATCCTGCCTGAGATACTTGCTAGCTATGTGACCCTAGGCAAGTCACTGAGCTCTCTGCTCAGTTTCCTCATCTTTAAAACGGGCCATTCAAAGAATCAAATGAAATAACACATGGCAAGGACTTTACAAACCTTAAAGTGATATATAAATACTGTTGTTATTATTAGCAGCAGCAGCACCATATTCAAGTAATTGAGAATAATTGTTTTGAAGACATACCCTCTTGAAACAATATTCTTGTTGACATTGTGGAAAGAACTCTTCCCGATGTATGTGGAACAATGTAATGATCCACTAAGCAAGATCTAAGACATAATTTGTGCTCCAGAGTGATATTGAAATCATCTATATTCATTTGTCAATGAATGTTCATGAAGCCAGAAGTTCCAGGGTTAGCTAGCTTATATTGGCATTAACTGCTTAGCTGAGATCCCCTTTTGGTTAATGTCGGAATAGACTTTTGATGCATATTATTTTGGCTCACATCAGTATCCCTTATTTGCAGATGTGATTCAGAATCCTTGTAAACCTCAAAACCGCTCCTCAGTGGGGAGATGCCTAAGTGGGGTGCCCACTAGGGGTCACTGTTGTTGCTTATTACATACATCCCTCTAACTGACTTTCAGGAGCTGACCAAGACTGAGTGCAAGGGAAGGAGCAAATGAACCCGTTTTAAAAAGTATAATCCAGTGAGATTGTTTCCTAGGAAGCAGCTACCCTCCACGGGTTGATGAATGCTTAAAATGCTGCAGGTATGGCATAAGCTTCCATTATTACAAGCCTCGGTTTCTCCAAGAAATGCTGCTCTGAGGTTTGTCAGCATTTGCTGTTTCAAAGCACTGGGTTAAATTTTCAAACCATTCCCCAGGAGGTCCGGTTGTCAAACCTATTATTACTTAACAAGTTTCCCATGCACGTTCCCAGGGAGCTGCTTTAAAATGGACTCACATGTTCTCTTTTGTTGAGGGGGGGAGGAGAGAAGGGGGTCAGCTGGCTTTTGCATAAATAGAATGGATGCATGTATATGCCTTTGACTGTTATAGCGGCTTGCAAACTTGAATGCCTGCCCTGGGCTCATTGTCCCTGGAATAGCAGAAAGAAACAAAGTTGGTGCTTTGTATCAGAAACAGCAAATGTGCTCTAGGTGTCTTTGAGGAGTTCTGCTTTGCTACCCAGGTAACTTAACTGCCACTGCTTGCTCTGGGATAATTTTAGTTGAAATGAGGCCCATCCTCCTTTGGAGAGATTTTAAAAGGGGGCTTGCTAAAATCTGGAAGCCTTCCATAATCAGCCTTCCCCTGTCCCCATATAATGACTTCCTCCTAAGATTTATCCTGAATATATCCTGGAAGTACGTGGATGTTTGTATGTTGTCTCATCCATTAGAATATGAGTCTTTGAAGGTAAGGACCAGGTTTTGGCCTTTCTTTTTATCTGTAGAACTTAGCACAGTGTCTAATACATGGATGCTTGTTGGCTAATTGCTTTTCCTGCTATTTTCTTCTTGCCAAATAAAGAACGGAGGCAATTGTGAGTCTGAATTCCTGCAACGTGCCCATGAATGTAGTGAGTCAACCCATAGATGCTATTTTTAATGTTGATAATAGCTAGCATTCATAGAACACTTTAAGGTTTACAGAGCACTTCACAAATAATAACAATAGCTGGCATTTATAAAGCACTTTAAGTCTTGCAAAGTACTTTACAAATATCTCATTTTATCCTCATAACAACCTTGGGTGTCATACTGATAGCAGGCCTTACACTTAACCATTATGTCAACTAGCTGACTTTACTTTCTATAATTTGCAGGAGCTCCCTGAAAAGAAAGAGAAGTAGTGAGAAAGGAAGGACTCAGATAAACAGTCCTGAAAGTTTGGGACAGATAATTATGGATAAATAATATAGCTCTGAAACTAATTAATTATGAATTGCAATTATTCCAAAATAATGCCTATAAGTTAAAAACTAGCTAGAGGTAATCCACAAAATGTACACATGGTTTAACAGTTCTGAGTCTTGCTGAGCCTTTCTGGGATGCTTCGTGGAGATCAGTAGTCATTCAAAGGCTGCAACAGCTTGAACATTGGGGATTTGGCATCACTAAGCTACAGAGGGTAATCCAAAATTCAGTTTGTCAGAAGGCATGGATCTACCTGCTTTCTCTTACCTACTTGTTTTGTGATAGAGTAAGATAGACATCATTACCCTAGGAGTGATCGAACCATACAAAAAGTAAAGCAACAAAATCAAAGGGGGTTGAAATTTTACACTCAAATAGATGAGAAAAAAGTCCTGGGACACACACACCCATACACACGCATATATACATATAAATATACGTGTATGTGTGTATATACACATATATACATATAAAATATAACATGTATATATCATACATAGGCATTTATTATATATTAGGATATATACATATATACATATGTATATATATGTGTACATATGTGTGTATATATACTTACATTTATATATATGCATACACACACTCACACACACATACGGAGAGAGAGAGAGCGTTAGTTTCAAAGGTCCCTTTCCTACTTTCTCTCTGCTAATTTAGTTTCTCCAGTGAGTGACTGGCTGTTGTGATTTTCACCTCTGTTCCAGTGTGTACTTGAAAAAGTGAGAACACATAAACACCATAGAGATTCAAGGGCAAATTAAATTTTCATCAATTGTCTTCCTTATTTCCCATGTGCTTTTAGTATTCTTTTAAGCACCAGCAATAGCAGCATTTAATGAATAAAAAATATCTTGAATTAGTGCACAGTATGTACAAGGCATGGTCTTGGCTCCATAAGGGACACAAAGAAGTCCCTTAAGGTCCCTGCCCTCAGATAGCTTACAGTTTAGTTTTGAAGTTGTTATAGGTGTATAAAAGTCAAATAATGATAAATGTAGCACAAATAGGAGCAGATTGAGTTGGCAATGTCTGTAAAGGAAAGTGAGAGCAGCAAGAAGTCAGGGAGACTTTTGAAAGGCTGTGGGATTATGCTGAATCTCAATGGGCAAGTTATACTAGTGTGGAAGAGAAGGAGAAAAGCCAATAAGCATTTATATAACACATACTATGTACCTGAAACTATGCTAAGCCCTTTACAGATATCTCATCTGAGTAGAGTGGCATGAGCAAAGACACAGAAGTAGGACTAGATTTGGTGAGTTGGAAGGATAGTGGCATTTGCTAATGGAAAATCTTTTTTTTTTTTTGCTTATAAAGATGATGTACCAAGCAAATAACTTTTCCCATTTATAAATAAATTCACAAATCTAGTGGAAAAGTCAACATTTTGATCTTCTCATGAGAGAAACTAGCCCGGCAAACTCCAGATCACCTTCCAAAAAAAATCTTTGAACTATAGTGCTGCCAATAAGTTAATTGTTTCTATTGTATCTGATTATATAAAGTCCTTGTCTCAAGAGTAACAGAAACATTTCTGCCTTGAGTTATTTTCTATGACAATTGTAAATAGTTACCTCTTCATCGGTTGGAGACTGATAATTCACTTTCTTTGTATGGTCTAAACCTGCCTCTCTTACTCCTGTTATGAAGGCACTTCATTGTTGGCAGCATGACCAGAGAGAGTGAAGGGAAGGTCCAAGAAAATGAAAAAAGAATGAGATATATTACCCTGCTAGTATTTTGGGGATTTGGAACTCTTGAAGAGGATGAATTATCCCAGAATTCAATTCCATGCAGACAATTCTAAGGTGACTCTGACCTAGATCACATAAAATGAGTAAAATAAATGAGTAAATAAAAAACAAATTCTCACCATGAGCAGGGAAGTCTATGCAACATAAGATATTCCACTTTTTTAAAAAATTCTGGTTAGGGAAAACAGAAATGAGTACAGAGAGGGATGGGTGAAAGCTAGTGGTATCTCCCCTAATTTCTAATGAGGCACTGAGGGTATAATTTATGATTATTCCAGAGAAGATTGAATTGCTTTTGACTTCCTGCTTTGGTTTTTGGCTCTGTTTTTAAAGTGTGATTTCCAAAAGCACCACCTTCTACCTTACAGGCCTCCTTGGTTAATGGAGTTGAAAGGTTCTCAAAGTCAATGAAGGATATTGCATTAAGTGGGGTTTAAGACAAAAGTAAATACTCATTAAATATCTGATGGGAACAATTTATTTTGACTGGATGGTGGGGCTAAGGATTTAGTAATAGGGCACAACATTTAATGATGACTTATGTTAATGAAATCCTAGCATACATTATGAAAGTTATGGTACCCAATACTAGGAGGTGATAGTTTGGCTGTTCTCTGCCCTCTTCATACTATACATAGGGACAAAGGGGCTGGAGACCATCCCAAGAAGGTCAACCAGCATGGAGAAGAGCCTTTATTTAGTTCATGCCATATAAAACATAGTAGGAGAAAGTGGGAATATTAGTCTGGAAAATGCTAATATTAATAATAACTAGTATTTACATTGGATTTTAAAGCTTTCAAAGTGCTTTATGTATATTATCACATTTGATTCTTACAATCACTCTTTGAGATAGGTGCTAGTATCATGTCCATTTTAGAGATAAGCAAGATGAGGCTGAGTGTTATTAAATATCTTGCCCAAGGTAACATAGCTAGTAAGTATGTAATGTAGAATTTGATTTTTTTTTTTTGGCTAGGCAATGGGATTAAATGACTTGCCCGGGGTCACACAGCTAGGGAGTGTTATGTGTCTGAGGCTGGATTTGAACTCAGGTCCTCTTGATTCTAGGGCCAGTGCTCTATCCACTGTGCCACCTAACTGCCCCCATTATCTTCTTGATTTTAAGATAAACACTCTTCACCTTAGTAAAGCCACAATGACTGTCTTAAAGTATTTGAAGAACCTTTCCCTGGAAGGAAATTAGACTTGTTCTGTTTGGGTTCTCAGGGCATAAACTGGGGGTAGCAGGCAGAAGTTCTAAAGAGGCAGATTTACATTTCCAAAATTTCTTAATGATTAGAGCTGTGCAAAAAGGAAATGAGTCGCCTTGGGAGACAGTGGCTTTTCCCTAACTAGAGATTTTTAGCAAAAGCTGGATACATTTATTTGCTGAGTACATTAGAGAGAAGATCCTTGTTAAGATGTAGGTTTTGACAATATAGCGCCTAAATGCCCTCCAGTGTTGTTTGTGTACAACTCAGTTCTAGGGTGAAAGGATCATAGGTTTATTCCTGAGGACCTTAGAAGTTCTCTAGTCCAACCCCCCTTATTTTATAAATGAGGACACCAAGGTCTAGAAAGGTTGAATGACTTGTCTAGGACCACAGAAGTTATAAATGACATAGGTCCTTTGACTCTAAAGTCACTGCTTTATTATTATACTCATCTGCTTCCAACTCCAGAATTCAAGCGTTCAAATACATATCCCAAGGTGAAGCATGGTAACTGCTTATTCTTGGCATCATTGCTAATGAAAAAAAGTTGGTGATTATTTTTTAAAATGTTAAATTCTGCAAGGATTTGTATTCGGGGTGTATGGATTGTGGATCAGTGGTAACTGCATACATAAAGAAAAAGGTGGAGCTCAAGTTAATCATTGGTGTGATCTGTTTGCTGGCTTCTTAAGAGCAGGCTTGGTGGAGAAGATTGAAGGTTGGGGGAGACAGGGTTACCTCTGAGATTTTATTGTCTCACCTGCCCTGTGTAGATAGCCATTTCACTGTAACCAAGGAAACACCACTCTATTTTTCTATGACTCCCAGGATTTCAAGCCTTATACTTTGGGGCTGAGCTCTTACAGTTTTAGGTTGTATTTCCTGAGCTGAGCCCTTCAAAATATGTATCTATAGATAGATAAATATAGATATCTATAAAGATTCTCTCTCTTTGTGTACACGCACATGCACACACAGAATGAATTGATAAAGTAGTAAAGGGCCTTATAAAGAATATAGGACCTTTTGATTCCAAGAATTATATAGGTGCCAACTGTTGAGGACACGGATTTTTCTAGCAGTGAGTGGTAGAAGGCAGTTAGGGATGTGTTCTATATTAAGGAGCAAATTCAAATAATTCATTAGGAGTTTGAGATGCATGCTGTAGGCTAGAGATGTCTGAGCAAAAAATGAGTTAGGAGTTTCTTTGCCTCTTAATAATGGCGCTATCATAAGAACATAGATTCAGAGCTAGAAAGGACTCTAGATGTCATCAAATGTAATACCCTCATTTTATGGGTGAGGAAACTGAGGGCTGAGAGGCTAAATGGTATACAATGTTACATAATCCCAGTGAGAGGTAGGACTCCAATGGTGAAATCCACCATTTTTTTTTCACTGTGCCTCCCTGGTCAAAAGGACTAGGGAGAGGTGAAGGAAGGTTTCTTTTTCCATGTAGGTAATGGTAAAGGGAGAAGGGGGAAGTGCTGTGTACCAGGGAAATTTGGTAGAGCAGAAAGAACTCTGCTGTTTCTTGTATACAGCACTTCATTTCCCTTCTCAGTACCTCTGGATTGACTTTCCCTCTTGCCTGGAATGCTCTTCCTCCCAACCTCTGACTCTTACAGTCTCTGGCTTCCTTTAAGACTCTGCTCAAATGCCACCTCTTCCAGGAGAGAGAAGGGAAAGAGAATAAACCTTTATATAGTACTTATGTGCCAGGCACTGCGCTAACCTTTTTTTGCAAATATTATCTCATTTGATCCTCACAACAACCCTGGAAGGTAAGTGCTTTTATTACCCTTATTTTATAGTTGAGTAAACTGAGGCAAAACAGAGACTAGGTGGTTTGACTGGGTTATAAAATAAGTAAGTGTCTGAGATTGGATTTGAACTCAGGTTTTCCTGACTCCAGGCCCAGTATTCTATCTACTGTGCCACCTAGCTACCAATGCTGAACACTTCAAATCAGACTTTCAGAGACTGTTCTACTAAGCACATTGAAACTAAGTTACTGATTAAGATCTGTGCAGATCATTGTAATGTGAGATACACTAAGTTGGTACAACCCTAAATAACTATGATATGAGAATATTATATTCTCATAATATATATGAGAAAAGTATATGAGAAGCTTGAGCAAAGTTCTACATGAAGTCCAAGAAGAGAAATGTTCTTACACACTTTAGGAATCAGAGAAATCTTCTGGAAGAGTTGATTTCTGAGTCTGATGTTAAGAGAGGAAGGAATTTGTAAAGGGATGGGAAAGTAAGACCTTTAGGCAGAAGGAACAGCAGAAACAAAAGCAGAGAGGTAGGAAAGGGAAGGATAAGGGCAGCAGATGACAATTAGTGCTGTTTGGTGGGAACACAGATTATGGAGAGGGGAATAGTTTATTGTGGGGAGGGACCAGATTGTAGAAGCCTGGAGGAAAGGGGAATTTTGGCCAGTAGGCAATAGTGAGCAAGTAAAGGGTTTTTGAGTGGGTGAAATAGCCTGACCAGATCTTTACATAAGGAAGATCTGGAATCAGCCTGAATGGATGATTTGGAGGGGCACAAGTACATAAAGGAAACAGAATTGACTGGATTCAGAGCACCTGTGTTTTTCTTTCCTTTACTACTTGATGCCTTTGTGATCTCTGGCAAGTCAATGAACTGAAGATGCTAAAATATGTAAAGAACTTTGTAGACCTTAATAAGTGTTAACCATCCTCCTCCTCCTCATCAGTAGCCATTCTTGCTTCAGTTTCTTCATCTGTAAAATAAGGGGGTTTATTTAGATGGCTTCTGAAATACTGTCTAGTCTAAATGTATGATCCTATGACCAGTTAAGAAGCAACTGCCTCTGGGCAACTGGTAATGAGCACTTTTACTGTGGTTGTAGTTATGGTAAAGGGAGGAGGCTGACAAATATGAGAGTTTATGGGTGATGGAATTAACAACATTTGGTAAAAGATTGGATATGAGAGGCAAAAGAGGGCGAAATTCAAAGAAAACATCAAGGCTTCAGATAAAAGGGAGTGGGTGAATGATAGTAATGATGGGAATCAAGTAGTCAGAAGGAAGAACAGGTTTCCTACAGTGGTAATAGTTGAATTCTGGGCAAGCTGAGTTTGAGGTTCAGGTGGGGCATCCAGAAGGAGAGCCTGTAGGCAATTGGAAATGTGGGTATAGGGTAGTAGTTCTCAACCCTTTTTTTTGCTCATGGAACAGTATGCTTTGCCATGAGAAATTGTGGAACACTGAATGTTTAAATTAGCAATAGGATGAAGCATCAGGAGACTCATATTCTTGCAGTTTTCCTTCAATAAGAAGAACTAGCTTTGTTGAAAGATCTTTTCAAGTTCAAAGGTTGATATATTTTGAAGTTAGTGAATATAGGTAATAGTTAAATTTTGTTAATTTTGTGACTGTCATACTATGCAGACTAAGTAAAATTTACATTATATAAAACTAATTACAAATTTTTCTTGATCTGTGATGGCATTGGATAAAGCATGGCATAGTGGATAGAGAGCCAGTCTCAAAGCCAAGAGGACCTATTTTCACAACCCTCTCTTACACATGCAAGATGTTTGACCCTGAGCAAGTGACTCAACTTCTCTGGTCTCTAGGCAATTCGCTAAGATAATATGTTGTAGAGAAGGTCCTGACCTACATTGGTAGAGGCCGTTGACTATGGGGACATGATAAGGAGGGTATTTACTAGGGTGGTAGCAATGGAAATAAAATAGAGATGAACAGATACAAGATATTTTAGGAATTGGAATCACAGGACTTGGCAAGTGACTGCATGTGAGAGGAGAAAGAGAAGGAAAAGTCAGAGAAAACATGAAGTTTTCAGGCACGGGAGAATAGGTAAATGATAATATCACCTAGAAGACTTTTCCTATATGAATGAAATCACCTTACCCCAATCCCTAGCCTTGGTATAGCATAACAATCCAAAATTTCATGACAGGCCTTATAAAATTGATGACATTCTTTGGAGAATGACTATTTCTCTAATACAAGTCTGATTCATCAGCTTTTTTGTTACACATTTTTTTTTAAAGAATGAAAAATGCATGATATATTTGTTTATTTCCATTCATTCTTTGTTGTTGTTCAATCATGTCCAATTCTTCATGACCACATGGACAATTAATGTCCATAGGATTTTCTTGGCAAAGATACTAGAGTGGTTCGTCATTTCCTTCTCCAGTGGATTAAGACAACCAGAGGTTAAGTGACTTTCTTAGAGTCACACAGCTAGTAAGCGTCTGAGGCCAAATTTGAACTTGGGTCTTCCTGATTCCAGCCTCATTGCTCTTTTCCCTGAGCCACCTGTCTTACCTCCCCATTCATGCTTTAGCAGATAGTTATTAGAAATCCAATAACCTTCCCCCCCACCCCCCAGACATATTCACTGCATTATATAAAGCAACCAAGGTCACAGTGGCATAGTCAGAGTTGGAGAAACCAAAAGTGGTGGATTAATTATCAGATACTTTATATGTTTTGGTAAACAAATTGTGATGGTCTGGAATGGTTCCTTTGAAAAAAGTTCTTCGATGGGATGAGGGAATGTGTTTCAAAATAGCAGCCATATTTCTTCCCACTTTTTTTGTTCATTTTTTTAAAACAACGTTGATACTCTGATTCATCCCATGACTATTGGACATACTAGATGCATGGTAATTTTGATCCAGTTTCTAGGCTGATTCATGTGGCACCAGGCTTAAATAAGTGACTGGATCATTAGGGTAGACTGGTTTAAATTGAAAGGTGCTTCACGGAGCAAGCCTTTGATAGTAATCACAAGGAAAAACTATTTTTTTGAAAGCCCAAAGCATTATAAAATCATCAGTTATTATCTCTCTTATCTGGGAAAATAAATTCAAATATTTTGGTGCAATTTAAGTTGTTTCTAACAAGAACATGCATACATATATTTAAACACACCTATAGATTAGTTCTTTCCTATACAAAGGGTGGGGTGGGGGAGGAACCCAACTAAGAAATTAATTTTGTCTATACATGCTTACCAGGCTGTGCAGCTCACTACAGAATGGGGAGAAAAAGAGGCCCTGTGCACTGGCTCTCTCTCTCTCTCTCTCTCTCTCTCTCTCTCTCTCTCTCTCTCTCTCTCTCTCCCCTTCTCTCTCTCCAAGTACTATGGGCCAATATTCTGTTTTTATTTAGCTGTTGCATTAATTTCAATGAGGTAGTTGTATGAATTGCACAATTCTGTGTAACCCTGCATAGAAAAAGGAAATGGTGCTAGGTTTATCATCTATTGCATGACCATTGTCTGCCTTCTTTGAGCAGCTGGGCCAGTTGTCTTCCCATATTCTTTAGGCTCGGCAAAGTCCCATAGAAATCAATGAGATGCTTGCAGTACTTAAGGCTATTTTCTGCTAATCAGGTGGAGCCTTGGTCTTGAGCATATATGTGATATTAGACCAGTAATTACTGAGTCAACCTGGCACTAGGCAGAATGTGTTTCTGCTAATTAAACTTGTTGCGTTTGAATGGCTTTCTTTGGCTACACTGTATGTAGTAAAACTAGGGTGAACAATAAAAGGAAACCATTTTCCCCCCTCCCTTCCCACCCAAGACCTAACACTGCAGATGGCCGAGCTGTGTGTGAAGCACCTAGTCACTGAATTAGCCTTTTGTGTGCAAGAAAGGAAGGTAATTTGAATGTTTGAACCCCCCACAGGAAGCTTGTCTCCAAATGAACAATTCGCCAAATAAAGACTAATTAGGGCCTAAATTAATTAGAAGGTGTGGTTTGAAAGGACGTTGATGAGAAGAGTCTGTCATTTTAGACAAATGGAATAGAGCTAAATAAATTAGGCCCCATTAATATCTCATTGTTCCGTGAGCAGCTCTCTTTTATTGCATTCATTAGAAAGCCTACTTGAATAAGCCTTCACTGGCCATTACTGATTCAGCCCTCATTTACTAGAGCCTAACACACAGTGTATGCATTAAAAATATTTCAACAAATCCTCATGGCTTCTGCAAATTAATATTTATATTTTCTGGGTGCTCTGCTTTTCATTTGAGATGCAGGCGCTGGATGGTATTGCTTTTTCTTTCTTTTTTTTTTTTTTTGTTACCAAATTGTCAGAAAGTGAAAACTCACATTAACAAAAAAGAAAGAAAGCCAGAGAAAGGAAATTACAAAAAGAATGGGGAGAGGAAGAAAGAAAGCAAAATGAAGGTGGGAGAGGTTTAAAAAAAAAGTCACATCTTAATGCATTAGTAAATTGTATTTTCTTTTTCAACTTCATGCTTTCTATGACATATTATTGTATTATTTTATTTTTAAAGAGTCTCCTAACCACTTCAGAATGCTAATTGTTCTTTGATGACTTTTTAAAGCCAGATTCCAAAGCCTTATTACCATCTATAATTAGATATAATGCACGTGTAAGTATATGTTTCTTCCTTTCAGTAAATGAAATGTCTTTTTCTCTTTCTTCCCTCCCTCTGCTACCTCCTTTCCCCCCACAGATGGAGTGTTTGGAAGATGCCAGCAGCAGGAGCCTTTGATGGACATATACCAATATGAAGTTTCACCCCCAGTTCTTGAGCATCTAAGGACCATCTTGCAGAAGCTCTCTCACAGAGGTACAGTGTGGGTCAAATAGAAAACTTGGTTCATGGATTTAGGCTAAGAGTTGTGATAGGTGATACATTGATAGGCCCTTCAATATTGAGTTTTTAGCCAATGATTATTACTTTAAAAAAAACACACACACACACAGCCCAGTGAGTCTCATAGTGTTTTTGTTTTTGTTACCTTGGACTTTACCTTTGCCATAAATCATGGTGGCCAATATCAGTAAAAGTGTTTTGGTAAAATGCGCCCAGAATAGAATGCCAACCTGAAGGCAGAGCATTTAATAGAAATTCATTTACATTACCAAGAAGAGCCTAAGGCTACTGACCAGAAAAGGCCTTTTTTTTTCCCTATTGTTTTGCAAAGTGAATGAATAAATATCAATGAAGAGTAAAAGTACAGGCATGGTAGCTTTGTGGATGGGTAACTCAGTTGGGAGTCAGGAACTGAGCTAGTTACAGTTCAGCAGAAACATTTTATGACCTTGATTGAGTTATGAAACCCTGCTGTCTTTTGTTCCTTCTGTAAAATGGAGGTAATAACATCTTACTATTTACCTCACAGGGGTATTAGGAAAAAGACAATCTCTGAAAAAAGTTGTTTATGGCAATTGGAATCAAAGACAAATTATGTATTATTATCATTATTAATGTCAAAATGAAATATTTCTGTACTCCGATGTTTTATAATGGACTCATTTCTAGATCTAACACACAGAAATAGCATGAAGCTTTTGAAGAGCTAATTGTATAGTTTCTTGACACAAGGCATATGGCCCCTCTGAATAGGTGGCCAAGATGTGGCTGGGAGGGGACAGGAGTGACAGGCATTTTTAAAGTGTTGATATGTATTCTAGCATCAAAGTATACAAGGGTCTTATATCAGTGGGGGAGTTTACATTCAATTCATTGTGACGTTTCTTCTCTTTTGTGCCACAATTTCATTTTTAATTCTTGGCATCCCTGAGTCTGCTCTAGGATAAATCTTGCTTTTCAAAATGTGACCCAGTTTATCAGAAAGTCTCCTCTAGCATGACGGTCCAAGTTTGTGTTGTGGGGATTCTCAATAATTAATAACCTCTATGGCTCCCATTGCCCCAACCCAGATAACTTGGTGAACTTCTGAAGTTAGCACATCTAGGGTATTCGGTTCTCCATCTGCTAGCAAGCTAAGGCTTATAAAAACATAGAAAAATATTCAGGGTAGAAATTACAAAATGTGTCATCTTTTTTCTTCCCAAAATAATTTGGGTCTCAAACTCTTCCAAACACTTATGATACTAATAATAGCCTTGATTGAATCTTTCTGAACATGGAATGGAAGGCTGGAAGCTTTAGTAGAGGTACCATCAGTATTTCTGTTCCAATTGCCTATTAGGCTCCATAATGCTATAGCCAGGATATTACCTCTCTTTGCTCCATGTGCCTGGGGAATGTTCTGCCACCAGCTCGACAGCCAAAGCTGTTGCTTTTGCTCTTGGGACATTCTTGGTTGCATCTGTTCCTCTTTCCTCACCCCTCATGCTGTCCTTCTCCATATTTCTTTTTTTCTTCTTTCAGTAGTATCACCCCCTGGGCCATACTGTCTCCTAGGAAACTGACTTTCTGCTTTTCTCCCATGTGCCCGTGGCTTGAGTTTAGGATATCATGAGAAATGATGGAAATGAAACTCAATGGTGGACTCTTCTACCATTGCCATGTTCTATACTCTTTTTATATACATCAATTCCCTTCCCTTTACCCTCCTCTCCTCTGCTTCTCTTATCTTCACACAAAGGGCAAGGAAGTGATAAAAGAAAAATATATAGCTATTTGCTACCAATGCCCTGTGTGGGTGAAGTAGGGGAAAATTGAAACATTGAAGTACAAATGTTTATCAATGAATCCTACCAAGTAGGCACCAACTGTAGATGAGTAATAGTTTCTTCTTGGCACATTGTGAGTGATGCTAATTTTACCTGTTAAATATGAGGAAACTTTCAAAGAAAAAGGTTAAAGAAATGAAAAAGAATAATTGTTAAGGTAGTGATTTCTAATATTTATTGTTAGCTTGATTAAAAAAATTCACAGACAATATAGGAACAACATTGGACTGGAAGTGAGACAAAATACCACTAAGTAGCTCTGTGACCTGAGGTAAGGCATTTTGTTTCTTAAGTTCTCTTTCCTCATCTATAAAAAGATAGTGTAAGATTAGGTATACTCTGTAGCCCTTTTAAGCTCTGAAATCCCATGATTCATGGTAGAGATGAAGAAAAGAAAGAGTGTTTGACCTAGAGCCAGGAGAACTGAGTTCAAATCCAAGCTCCAACACTTACTAGCTCAGTGACCATGGACAAGTCATTTGACTTCTCAAAGATTCAGTTTGCTTGGCTATAAAATGGGAATGATATTATTCATAGAACCTAAGAACTTCATAGAAGGTCATTTGAAGAAAGTGTCTCATAATCCTTAAGATGCTGTATCAATGTGAGTATTGGGATTGTAAGGCTGAAAAGTATTGAAGGATATTTATTTGAACTCTTGAGCTTATATCTATCTATCTATCTATCTATCTATCTATCTATCTATCTATCTAATATATGTATACACATACACACACACATGTTAAGCCTTTTAATGTTATTGAAATCATAGAAATGAATGAATGCATGAATTGAAAAGCATTTGAGGAATTATGATATGCTAGACTCTGTGCTAAATGATGGGTATACAAATACCCAAGTGAGAAAATAGAAAAGATTGAGGTGAATCTGATTGGATCTGGGGCTGCCTAAATAGAGTAGACTTGCCAATCAGGACAATGGGCTCCTAGGGCAGGAGGTCCAAACTCAGTAGTTTAAACTTGTCCAAGGGATGGTCTCGGGAGTTCTGGTTTAGAGGGTGCAGCACTGACAAGGTGAATGGCAAAAACATGGCCTACAGCTAGAATGGACCACAGAGGTCACCTGGTCTAGCTCTTGGAAACTGAGGCCCAGAAAGATTAAAGGATTGACTGGCTGGTTTATAATTAATATATAACAGCTAAAACTTGAAGCTAAGCTAACAGCAAATCCCTGTTCACAAATTTCTTATTATCGAATTGCTATATAAAAAGCTAGTCCTTTTTTTTATTCATCTTATAACTGATCTTTCGACTGCAAAGGATAGCTTCTTCTTTTTTTTTTTAGCCCTATTTCCAATACTCGTATGCTAACTTTTACTACTCCTAGCTATGGAGCTATAGGAAATGGGCTTTGACAGTCTAATGTCAGTGAGACAATGGCGTATTTCTGACCTTCTGGGATCTGCCACCTGCTCGGACAGGAATGACAGGTCTCTAGACTTGGTCTTATTTTGTTAGCATATTTTGTGAGAGACCACCCAGCACTCAAGAATGATATGAAAAGCAATTCATTGTGTGAAACCAGCACTTCTGACTAGAAGGGAAAAGGGTCTGCGAATGAAAACTCCAACTTTGTTCTTGACAATTTCATCTGAGAGAGGATGGTGGAGGAAGTAGATGGAATAATTCACATACCACCTGTTTATGCCACAGTAACTGGATAACTGTATCTAGCTTGAACAAAATTGTAGTTTTCCTGAGCTTATGTTGTTGTATGACTCAGACATGGCATAAAGCAGAAACTTCTTGTCTTCCTTATTGATAAGCAGTTGATATACAGTATAATTATTTTATCTTATGCCTTGAATTTCTCTGTTACTGACACATAGGAGGAGATTTTATATCTGCTGTCTAATTGTAGCTTTATGACACCCTAGTGAGGCCACAGGATTATAGATTTAAAGACTTTCCAGGGCATGTGGCCAAAACCTATCACTTTTCACATAAGAGCATCTGAAGTCCAGAGAAGTTGTGACTTTGCCCAGCTTCAGGTAGTAAGGGATAGAGTTGGGATTTGAATTCAGATCTCCTTTCTTTATAGCCAGCTCTCTTTATACTGTTTGTTGTCATTATTACTCAGATTTTAGAGGTGAATCAGAGAGAGGTGATTGATTTAGCCAGAATAAATAACTTGAAGTTTGAGATTTACATTCCAGTGCTGAGTATACCAAACTAAACTGTTTATATTTCATTTTCTTTACCAGTGGTTCTGGTCTTGAATGTGGAAGGATAAATTGAGACTATTTTCTAGGAACAAAAAAAATGATATGTATTTGTGGCAAGAATATTACCCAGGGAATCAGGAAACTAACTCTCAATTCCAGGCTAGCTTTGCCATTGTCTAGCAGAATTAATTTTAGCAATTTACATACCTTTGCTGGGCCTCAGCTTTGCCCATCTAAAATGGGATTAACTCCTGTTTCACTTATATAAAGGATTTTATGAGGACATAATTTGATCATAGATAGAAAAGCACTTTGGCATGTTAAAATTAAGATACAAACTTTCAGGCTCCATGTTCAGAGCCAAGCATAGGGTAGGGGCAGAGGTGACTAGAAATCAGTTTACAAGGAAAAAACCTGTGAGTCCTAGTGGATTGAAAACATAGGGTCTCTTATGGCTTTCAATGAAGCTAATCAGATCTTGATGGTATTAAAAGAAGAATACCATTTATAGTGATAGAGTTGACCTTTGAGTCAGGAAGACCTGGGCTCAAAGTCTATATAGGATGCTTTTTGTCTGTGTGATCCTGGCAAGTTACTTAACCTCAAAACTCTCATATTTTAAGTTGTGGAAGGATTGCTGATCTACATTGAGAGAGGGAGTTTCCTTATCAGGAATCCCCCACATCATTGAAATCCCAGGTCCAGTGACACTTTTGGTCTTGTATAATACTTAGGTGCCCCCTTCCCTCCAAAGCCAGGAGGAAAGTAACAATTTTTGTCATAGAACTACTCTATTTCAGAGGAGAAAAAATGAAGGAAGAAAAGTTTAAAATATCTTTCTGCAAAGGTGCTAGGGAAAGCCCTACACAGGCTAACTGCTAGAAGAATGCTCACCTGGAGAAGAGGTAATGAATACCTTCTGTTGAAGGAGAACAAAACCGTGGATAGCAGCAAAGCAGATGTGTATAATGCAATCTGAGAGAGGACTAGGAGGGAGAGAAGGTATCAAGACCCATAATACCTGCTTGTGGAGCTGTAGCACAGCAGTGAAGTCCAGTGAGGGAGCAATGCCTAGAGGAGACCTATAAGCAGAACAGATGCTCAGACAAAGCAACTTCAGAGGAATATGCTACCTTAGAGGAACAGACCCTCACCTCTTACCTTGATGTGGTGGCCCAACCTAGGACAGAATATATTATACAGGTCCCTTTGGATGTATGAAAAGTTCTCTTGATTCTATGAGCTTAAATGTGAATCCTTTTTGGTATCTTTTAATTTATAAATATGTCTATTTTGAGATTTGAGCCTTGTGAATGTGATTGCTTTTAAGGGGAGTTGATGACTTCCTTTGGGGAGGAGCACTAATGCCACATGTGAGTGGCATGGTAATTTGTATTACCATGGTAATTTGTATAAGTATGAGGGAGGGAAATGTAGAGGTTCCCTTTATGTGGGTTTCCAGTTTGGGGTAAACACCAGAGAAAAAATTCTTAGAGCTTTCCCCAAATGGAACAGACTGCCCCCTAGAAGTAATGAGTTCCTTTTCAGTAGGTGTCACCAAAAAGAGGCTGGAAAACCACTTCTTGGAAATTTTATAGATGGGATTAAATAAGCAGTAGGCTAAATTATTTCTGAAATCTCTTCAGTGTTTGGATTTGTGATTCTCTTTTTGAAACAGAAATGAATCTGATATAACCATATTACTCCCAATGATCTTAGCTAAGTTTTTTACCACTGATGGAATAAAGATCTCATGAAGTATGACTTATTTCTAGAAATGTTATTTTTTGAATTGTTACCAGAATATTTCCTAATTCCCTAAAATCTTCAATGAATTTACTTATAATTACCCTAGTTATATAGTTAATTTTAATATTGTATAGTTTCTGCATTTTAAAATCTGTTTACCTTAATTAATACTTTAATTCATTTTTATTCATTTACAAGTACTTATTGAGAATCTAATTGTGCAAGTCACTGCAAGGCATTTATTAACCACTCTGCCAGGTTTACAGATTTTTTAAAAAATTATTGAAGTTCCAGGCTTTCTCACTACTAAATGGAAAGTCTCTTTTTGTTTGTTTGTTTGTTTGTTTTATCAGTTTTATCAAAGAGCAGAACGATTTGTCCATTCATTCACTAGGATTTATTAGAGCGCTTATAATAATGAATTGTTATTCATAAAATTTTTGGATAGCAAGTTACCCAATGAAGTCTCAGTGCCTCGGTAAGATGAATTTTCTTTATAGGGATGAGCATTTCACACACAGAGACACTATCCTTACCCTGACTGATAATCAGTTTGGGCTAAATGCCTGGGGTGTGAGTTGGAATAGATTCCCTAACACTCTACCATCCTTGCCTGGGCACCACGTAGGTAATGGGAGTCAAAGCTTGTTTTCTCATCAGTAGAATCAGCCACTCAGGGAGAAGGCCTGGTGACTAATATGTTACAGTTTTTCACTTTCTCACTTTTCCAGGTCATAACTGAACTCTAAGATCGCAGTTATCCCTTCTTATAAGACTCTAAATAAGAGAAGAGCTTTAGTGAGAATGAAGGGACTCATGACCTCTAAAAGGTAACTGGGAGGGGAGAAAAGAGTGAACAGAATAGGTAGGCATAGGAAATGTAAGGACTGAGCAGGAGGCCTGACAGGGTCTACATTTGATTGTTGCTAAAGAGTTCTCTAAACAGATGGGGCTTTTCCACTGCTCATCGCCACCCCCATCCCAACTTAACCACAACCCAACAACGATAACAAAACCTAGAGACGATTGGCTCTATTTTCCAAATAAATAATAAAACAAAAACTAGCTCAAATTACTTCATAATTATTTATTGAATACCTAGAGTATGTCCAGCACTGGGCTCAAGCATTGATCAGTTAATCGACATGTACTAAGTGTACTATAGGCTAATCACTGATAGATATACATACAAAAAGAAAAAAGTGAACATCCCTGTGCTTAAGGATCTGACAATCCACTTGGGAAGATAGCATATGCAAAGGTAGGTAGATATATAATAAACACAAGATCATTTCATCTTATTTTGTATTTAATAATTAAAGAAGTACAAGACAGGATCTCTGTTCACAAGGAAACTACAATCAAATCTACAGTCAGTAGGATCTAAAATTGGTTCTTTAGATGAATCTAAATAAAATTAATTCTTTTGTACTTTTGGCTATAGACTTATTACTACCCATGTACCTAAAATTGGGTTAAGTATACCAAAAAACAGAGGGGTGATTTTATTCTTTCTCATGAAGAATTACAATTTAGGGAAGTCCTGATAATATAATTGTATAATATTCAGGTTGAATGTAATTCTTCTTTCTGTATGTATCCTTAGGGACTTTGTGTCTTGGTAGGCAACAACAGACTCATTGTGTTTTTTTCATCCCTCCTTTTATTATTTATTGTATGGGAAAGAAATACTAGTACCTTCTTTCTGTAGCTTGTTTTGATAGTGGATTGACTGCATGTGAGAAGTAGAGCAAAGTTCAGTCACAATTGCCTGGAAGAATGGAAGCTTCTTAAGGGCAGGGACTTTTGTCTTTATAACTCTGCATTTAACACATAATAAACGTGAGTGAAATTGATTAGACACATTCATTTTTGCTACTCTGGGATTCATTTTGATCCAACTATGGATATACACAGAGTGTTTTGACTTTTGGGACATCCTATGTTAATAACTCACCTTTCAATTTTCAAACCAGAGTTACTTTGTGACCTTGAGCAAGACATTTGATTTCCCTGTGTCAGTTTCTTCTGTAAAATGAGGTTAGATTAGATGAAGTTAAATGTTCTTTCCATCTTTACATTTTGATTATGAGTCCAAGGGGGGCAACTGTGGGTAATACTTGGCACATAGTAGATGCTTAACTTATGCTTATTGATTGATGTGAGCTGTGGCCAATTTTCCTATAGCCCCTGATTTGGAGGACAGAAGAGTTAGGCTATTATCAATTTTCTCCTTCTCAACACCACTGTACCCTCATCTTCCTCATGCTAGAGCTTGCAGGTTCTAGAGCGGATGATGAGAGGATCCTGGAGTGGCCAGTCAAGGTTCAGGAGCATGTATAACAACTTTCTTGTGAACCATTTAATAAGAAAGCCTAAGGATTGAATTCATAACATGTTTTGGAGTTCTGAATCCTGTTTGCCTCTGATGGCCTGCTAATACCCTTTGGAAAGCTGAAAATGTTTAATGGTCTCTATTTAATGAATATCAAAAAGTGTTTTCTAGTGCTAAATTATTGACAGTCCTTCACTGGAGTTGTTGAATTTCTCTTTTCCCCCTCTCTCTGCCTCTCTATTTTCCTTCCTTCCTTCCTTCCTTCCTTCCTTCCTTCCTTCCTTCCTTCCTTCCTTCCTTCCTTCCTTCCTTCCTTCCTTCCTTCCTTCCTTCCTTCCTTCCTTCCTTCCTTCCTTCCTTCTTTCCCTGGCACATGGAAGAAGCTTTTAAAAAATACTTCTCATACCTCTCTCTCTCTCTCTCTCTCTCTCTCTCTCTCTCTCTCTCTCTCTCTCTCTCTTTCTCTCTCTCTCTCTCTCTCTCTCACACACACACACACACACACACACACACACACACACACACAATGCAAACAATGCATCAGGGAGATTTTCTAAACAATGCTGGAGGCTGCTGTTGTAAAGAAGACATTTCTGTCAGGTCACTGCTACTTTAATTAGACAGTGTTGCCTCCAACACCTCACCCCAGTGGTTGTACTTCTCAAACAGCAGGTTTCACCAGTGACACCAGAAGACTGGCCGCAGTTTTGATGCAGCAGGGGGAAAAAGAGAGAGCACATTTAATAGACTTGCACAGAAGCCATTACCTTAATGAGGATTTTTCATGGTCTGCTCCTTTTAACCCTGGAGCTTGCAAGTGGAAGGGAGGTGGAAGCTCTGACGTTTGAAAATCTGTAATACACCTTTGGGGTTGAGCTCATGACTCCCTATCTAACCTTGAGATATACCGTTGGTTCAGAATCCTGAACTAGGCGACTGTTCCACTAAGTTTCACTCGCTATCCAGTGTGCCATCATAGAAATAGACACGATCTAATGTCATTTGCATTTAAACAAGTTTATGAGGTTTTTTTTTCTTCTTCCCATGCCAAAAAAAATTTAGCTTATTTTGCTAGAAAATTTCTGGGCAGGGAATTATTTTATATGTGTGAGAGTTGGGGCAGGTAGGGGGGATGTATTGTTTGTTACTCTTGATTAATTCCTATCTGTATGTAAATTTTGTATTGGGGGGTGGGAATCACATGTTTCTTTTTGAGGTAGCCATTATGCTATTCTAGCATCTGGGTCTGAAAGTTCCCTAGACAGCCATGGTTGAATAGGAAAGAGGGAGGGAGTCCTGGGGCTAGAAAAGCAGGGTCACACCTCACTCCCCAATGAACTTCCTGTAGCCAATCCCAGAGTAAGGTTAATGGGATCCAGAGGGAGCCATGTGTATGCCTGCTGGCTAGGCTGGGAGCATGGCTCTGCTTGGTGTGGGGTCTTAGAGTTGAAAATAATGGGGCCGGCCCCTGCCCCTGCCCCTCAATGGTTGTTTGCCTCTTTAGTAAGGCCCAAGAGAATATGTAAGAGAGATCAGAATAGCTTACAAATGTAATGATCAATTAGTGTGTACACATAAAAAGGAAAGCTTCACTTTCTCCTTTCTTTTGGAGGCACCAGAAAACATCCATTGAATGAGAAGCTACAGATAGTGTAAGTATGAAAAGGGATTTTGAGACCAGTTTAGTGAGGGGCGGGAAATGAGTCTGTGCACAATGCCACGACCAGACCACACAGATTCTGACTGTCCCTTCTGAAAACCACACAGATGCCTCTCCCTGGGTAGAGACTGTCCCCAAGGGCAGCCTCATCGACCATGTTCTTTATTTTCCATTTCACCACATGGAGTGGCCTGTTCAGGGAGTCCCATTCAGCAGTTGGTCCTTGACTGATAGGTCCTCACCCTGTTCCTTTCTTCCCCTGTTCCTCTTGCCTCAAGCCACCTTTCCCCTCTCCCCACCCCCACCCCCTTTGCTTTCCACCTCCAGCTCAGCCTATTCAGTGAATGCATATGTTAAAAAAAAAGCTTGGAAAGTGGCAATTCAGGTCATTCATTTACTCCCAGGTTCTCAACCTTTGTTATGTCATGGACCGTTTTGGCAATTTAATGTGGTCAATGGATCACTTCTCAGAGTAATGTTATTAAGCTCATAAAATGAAACACATCAAATTACAGAGGAAACCATTTATATTTAAAATGCATATGTCTAAATGTCAAAAACAAGAATGAGCTCGTGGAACTCTGGGTAAAACACTCTTAAAATTTTAATCTGGAATCTCATCATGTCACTCTTGGGCTCAGAACCCATCAATGGTTCTCTTCTTCCTGAATAAGGTCCCAATTTTCTTAGTCCAGGTGCATCCCAATTCTGCTGCTTTCCCATGTGTCCAGGCTTATCTTATACCAGTCACCACACATACAGTGCTGTAGTGATGAGAGGGATGCTGATGACAGCCAGCATTTATAAAGTGCTTTAAGATTTGCGAAGTATTTTATATATAGCCATCCCTCTATATGTTTAGTGGTTATTTTCCCCCCTCATATCTTTGCTCATTCCCCATGCCTGAAATTCCTCTGTTCCTCATTCTCTGCTTTTGGAAATCTTAGATGTATCCTCCAGGGTCAGTAGGGTGTAAACTTGTTTTCAAGGAAGCACAAAAATAACAGTATTTATACAGTGTTTTAAGGTTTGCAATGTGTTTGACAGGTTATCTTATTTGTTCCTCACAAATTTGTTTCCGCTGTGAAACAGAGGCTGTTACCCCCATTTTACCAGTGAGGTACCTGAGTCTGAGAGAGGTTAAGTGAATTGCTTTGCTTTGGGACACACCCCTAATAAGTATATGAGGCAGCGAAATAATGTGGATAAGTGTAAATCATATATCAACAAGAAATGATAGAATCACAAATCTAAGTGGTAGGGGACAAATCTTATGTGTCATTAAGTCCAACCTCTTATTTTACAGATGAGGAAATTGAGGCAAACAGGGTGAAGTGACTTCTCCAGGTCACACAACTAATTAGTGTCTGAGGCAGTATTTAAACTTCAAGTCTTCTCTATTCTGGAGTGGGCTAGGGGACACAGTGGATGGACTGCCTGGCCTGGAATCACAAAGGCTCATCTTCCTGAATTCAAATGTGGCCTCAGACATTTCCTACCTGCATGACCCTGAGCAAGTCACTTCACCCTGTTTGCCTTAGTTTCCTCATCTGTAAAATGAGCTGGAGAAAGAAATGGCAAACCACTCCAATATCTTTGCCAAGAAAACCCCAAATGGGGTCATGAAGAGTCAGACATGACTGAACAACAAAAACTTCCCTACTCTAAATCTATTGTGCCACCTAGCTATTAACACAAGCACTCAGATGAGCTGCAGGCAGGTAGTGGTACTAATATGATGGATAAAGGGGCAGATAGCTTAGCAAGGGAAGCCATTAGGCAAATGGGACAGATTTTGATGACTTCATATTCTGGAGAGTTTTGATTTGGGGATACAATAGCTCTTACTCACAGCCAACTGCCAAATAGAGCAAGGTAACTTCTCTTTGGGGGGCTACTGTGGTGTAGGTAGATGACAGAGGCAGGATTCATGCTTGAATATACATGTAAGTATTCTAATGTTATATGAATTTACCAGCAGGGTGTATCTTGGGACTTTCAGTGAAATTTTGCATGCTTTCATTACGTGATGCAAGAGAAAACTGAGGAGGAGAACAGAGTTTCTACTTGGAAGACTAAGGTTAAGTGAAACCTGCCTCTGCCATGTGTGTTTTGCTGGGGTATCTTTGCTGATGCCATCATGACCATAGGGTAATACAATATGGTCCAATACAATATGGTCAACATTTATGGGGCAGCTAGGTGGAGCAATGGATAGAGCTTTGACCTTGGAATCCGGAAGACCTGAGTTCAAATCCAGACTCAGATACTTGACACTAACTAGCTGGGTGACCTTGGGCAAATCACTTAACCCCATTGCCTAGCCAAAAAAAACCCAAACCAAAACAAAACAAAATCAACATTTATTAAGTGCCCATGATTGTCCTTAAGGAAAAAAAAAACTGTCATGGCTTCACCTCCTTATGTCCAGGTCTTCTCTGAGAACAAAGGACAAACAGCCATTATGTGCCAAGCACTGTACTAAACATGGGGGATACAAAAAAGGGAAAGGATAATCTCTGCCCTCAAGGAGCTTTAGTCTAATGACAGAAGAAAATACACAGAAGGAAGCTGGAAAGAGGAAAGTGAGGGAGAAGAAGGTATCTAGCACAGGAGCATGATGATGGTGCAGTAGCTTCCAAGATGTTCCCTGGTGGGAAATCAAGAGTTGGCCATGCCTTTGAGCCCTCTTTAAAGGGAGGCCTTGGTAATAGTCCTTTGCTTTTCTAGCCTTCCCATCAGAGGAGCAGAAACAACTGAGGGTACTAAGGAGGTGTGAGTAACAAAGCTGGATCAGACTCTGGCAATGTTGAGTTTCCTGGTGATGAGCTTGCTCCGAGAGGTAAGCGTGGGGAGGCATGATGACGGTAGAGCCCAAACCAAGCAGTGCAGATGGTGGAGTCATAATGCATATTGCATTCAGAAGGGCCTTTGGGAGTCATTTTACAGATGGGAAAAGAGAGACCCAGAGTGGTTAAGGCAAGAGCTCATAGCTAGCAGGTGTCTGAGGTAGGATTCAAACTCGGATCTTTTTGATTCCAAGGCTAGTGCTATATTAGCTTTAATATGCTGATTCTCATCAGTCACTTAGCCCCTTTGGGCTATGGAAGGAAGAGGTTGGATTAGCTGACCTCTAAGGTTCCTTTCAGCTCTAAATCATATATCTAGGGATTGGCAAAGTGGGTCCTTTCTCTTATTTTCTCTGATGGTCCACCTGTCCCCAGGTACCCTGGACTTTTGTGCTAACTCCTAGTTTCCCAGGGGTCCTACTCTGATTCCTCTTCCAGATATAACTCACTTGCTCACCCCAGCAAATCTTTATCATCAGAGGATTTCCTTTCAGAATTCCTCATCACACACCTCTATCTTGTCTCTCATTCTCTCAGGACATTTCTAGATTACTAACTAATCAGAAACATGGGCCTAAGGCCTGTTCTGCCACTTACAAACTGTGTGACCTTGGGTAAGTTGCTTATCCTTGTATAGGTTGTACTTAGGGCCTAGAATGCATATACCCTCTTCACTAATGCCCGCTTATCTTTCCCATGTTCATTTAAAACTCAACTCAAATGCTACCCTCTCCTGAAGGCTTTACCTGATTCCCTCAGCTACTGGAATGACCTTATATTTATTTGTTGTGTCCTTATTTGTACACATGATGTTTCTTCTAATAGAATGTGAACCCTCCGAGGTCAGGGGACTGTTAAAGGTTTGTTATTGTATCCCTAGCATCTGACATACCATGTGTCTGGCTCATGGTAGGCACTTAACAAATACTTATTGATGATTGACCTTTCTGAACTGTTTTTTCATCTGCAAACTGATGATGATGTTGATGATAATTTTAATAGAAATATGAAGTACCTCCCAAGAATATCATAAAAATTAAGTAAGATAATGTATTATCTTATAGGGATAAAGAAAGATAATACATGGGGCAGAAGGTGGTGCGATGGATAGAGCACTGGGTTTGGGATCAGGGAGACTCATCTTCCTGAATTCAAATCTGCCCTAGGCAAATGTGATCCTAGGCAGGTCAGTTAACCTTGTTTACCTCAGTTTCCTCATCTGCAAAATGAGCTGGAAAAAGAAATGGCAAACCACTCCAGTATTCTTTGCCCAGAAAACTTGAAATTGTCATGTACAGTCAGGCATAACTGAAACAACTGAACAACAAGAAGATAATATACGTACAGTTCCTTTGTCACAATGAAGTTATAACATCACTAATCTTGAATATACATTCATATTAGACTGTTTGATGGCAGGCAGTGACATAATGTATCCCAGGAGTGTTTACACTTTAAAAAAGGGGGTTTAGGAGCCAATGCCTTGAACCAAAGAAATGAATCTTTAATGGTAGGAATTTTGATTACTCTAGAATGGTAGTGGCATTGGAGAATAAGGAGGGATTTTACCCTCAAATAATAATAATGGCTAATGTATAGCATTTTATGCTTTGCAAAGTATTTTACATATATTATTTTATTTGATCCACACAGTAACCTTCTGAGGTGGGTATTAGTTATATGTCTATTAAAAGATGAGGAATCTGAGATTCATAGACATTAAGTGACTAGCCCAGCATCACACAACTGGTGCATGTTAGTCAAGATTTAAGCTCGTCCGTCTGACTTTAAGTCTAGAATTCTTTTGACTATATAGCACATGCCAGGTAGCCTGGTTAGGCACCCAGACACTTGTCTGTACTTTTAGAGGTTGTGTGTGTGTGTGTGTGTGTGTGTGTGTGTGTGTGTGTGTGAGAGAGAGAGAGAGAGAGAGAGAGAGGAGAGAGAGAGAGAGAGAGACAGAATGAAGAATCCTGGGTTCTAACCCTAATATCTCTAGCTATGTGACATTGGTCATGCTTGCACACATCTCTGGAACTCTTTCTTTCTCTGCAACTCTATGAGATTTTACTAGATGGTCTTGAAGGCCCTTTTCAGCACTCACATTTTGTGATTCCATGATTTTAGGAAGATTTTTGTTGTCATTTTTGTTTTGTTTTGTTTTGCCTTCATGGTCTCAGAGACACGTCTGGGCAGAGAGAATGTTTTCAGTTGGTACTAGCATGACAGAATATGCATGTGGACAAGGAAGGGTAGCTGTGAATTAATTGTGTGTTTTTTCTCTGTGAAGATACACTTATAAGTTCATGTTGTATTTACCATCCCTGTCTAATACAAGCAGCATTATTTCACAGGCAGAGACATTGTTCTCTTGCGTATTAAATTTTTTAAAATACATTTCATTTCTCCTGACAAGCTATTAAAATTCAGCATTTAAATGTCATTCTTTGGCATGTAATTTGCTGTCATGAAAACAACTATGGATTTATTTCTTGGCAAGAATCTCCTGAAGTATTGAGCTATATGTCAAAAGTAGGGGCGGGGAGAAGAATAAGAAAAAAGAAGTGCCATAATTCCTTTAAGGGGAATGAAAAGAAATACCCCCTAAACAATATGGAATAGAACACAGAAAATCAATATTGACTTCAGCAATTGTTAAGGATACATGACAGCCATCAGGTGATTTGATTGTTTGGTAGGGAAGTGTAACATGTTTATTCTGAATGAGTTCAATGATGATGTTTCTGCAGCTCACTCAAGGCTTAGTTTTGCTCTGTGTGTGTGTGTGTGTGTGTGTGTGTGTGTGTGTGTGTGTGTGTTACATTTTGAGCCACCCCTCCCCACCTGTCCTCTCTGTTTACAGCTGGCCTCCCTGTAGACACCATTGCTTTTTTCTCTAACTTTGTAAATATTATAAGTAGGTATTATCTCTAGGACTCTTCTGAAGAATCCTAGACATTTCCTGTAGCCAGGATCTAGTTAATGTTTCTTGCTCTCTGAGGTAACTCATGTTGAATTGCCAGGAAAAGAGCAAAATTATTTAGGCCTAAAACTTAGGTTACACTCCTTTCTTTATAGAGGTGGCAGACTGTGGCCATGGAATATTGCATCTGACTTAGGTTATGAATTAGTTAGAGTTACTCAATTGCTCTCCCACTTTCCCTTTCTTTTTTGTTATTTGTTACCAGTAACAGTCCTTGGCCTGGGTGGTGAGCAGGGGAAGATTACATTAGGAGTTAAGGTGATATAAAAACAAAAGTTATCTATAATTTTTCATGAAAATGCTGTAGTGCAATTTGGGGGAATGTTATCAAGCCCTAAGTTCTTTTCTCCCCTATCAACCCCTGAAAACCCAGAAAATATCACCTCAGAAAAAAAACCTAGAACAGTTGAAATAGAAGAAAGTCGGGGAGCAGCAGTGCAGCAGACCAGCAAACGGGTCTCCTGGTGCCTCAGCAAAAATAAGAGAGGCAGGAACTACAAGGGGCCCCAGGCAGATAAGTACCCTTCAGCATTCATCTGAAAGGAGGGGAAGAAAGCAACCTAAAGGCTTCCTAAAGCACCGACCTTGCTGGTTCCAGCCCAACACCAGGTGAGCTGTCAGAGCCCTGCAGCCTCCAATTCTGAAGAAATCCTGGAGCCCAGGTGGTAGAGCAGGCAAACACCAACACTTGGACCTCCGAGTGCCTCAGTGAGGGCGGGGGGGGGGGGGTAACTGGTGGAAACCAGCTCAGAAAACCACCAGGTGCCTTGGCATTCTACCTTAAAGGAATCTCCCAGTGCATTAGTAGAAAAGAGGGAGACAACACTGCAGGGGGCCCCAGGCAGATAAACACCCTGCAGTACCCATCTAAAAGGAGCTGAAGAAAGCTAAAGGAGAGGAAAAGTAGGCAACCTAGAATTGCCTGAAAGTTCCAGCCTTGCTGATTCCAGCCCAACACGAGGTAAGCTGCAGAAACCTACAGCCTCCAATTGCCAACATAAGAGCCCCAGCACACAAAGCCAGTGACCAAGACCTAGGCTCCAACACAAGAAGCTTGGGTCAGTGCCCCCTGTTCCCCAGCAGGAGAGCTCAATCTCTTTAAAGGCCAGGGAATAAAGAAAACATGAGTAAAAAGAAACGTACCATAGATTCATATTATGAGAAGAGTGAAGATCAAGACAGAAATTCTGAAGAGGACAACATTGTCAACAAACCCACATCTGCAACAACAAAAGGGAATATGAACTGGTCTGAAGCCCAGAAAGCCTTCTTAGAAGAGCTCAAGAAGGATTTTAATAGTCAAGTGAGAGAAATAGAAGAGTCCTTCAAAAATACAATTGGCCAATTGGAAAAAAAATACACTGAAGAAAACAAGCCGCTAAAAAACACGATTGGCCAATTGAAGAAGGAAGGACAACAACTAACAGAAGAAAACAATCTGTTAAAAACTAGACTTGGACAAATGGAAACTAATGTCTCTATGAGAGAGCAAGAATCAGTCAAACAGAAACAAAAAAATGGAAAAATAGATGAAAACATAAAATACCTCATCGGTAAAACAACCGATCTGGAAAATCAATCCAGGAGAGACAATTTGAAAATTATTGGACTACCTGAAAATCATGATGGAAAAAAGAGCCTGGACAGTATCTTTTAGGAAATCATAAAGGAAAACTGCCTAGAAGTCCTAGAACCAGAAGGGAAAATAACCATAGAAAGAATCCATGGATCACCACCTGAAAGAGATCCCAAATGGACAATGCCAAGGAATATAATAGCAAAATTCCAAAATTACCAGATGAAAGAGAAGGTGCTGCAAGCAGCCAGAAAGAAACAATTTAAATATCATGGAACCCCAGTCAGGATTACACAGGACCTTGCAGCTTCTACATTAAAAGACCACAGGGCATGGAATATGATATTCCATAAGGCAAAGGAGCTTGGAATGCAGCCAAGGATCAATTACCCAGCAAAATGAGCATCATTTTTCAAGGGAGGAGATGGATATTCAATGAAATAGGAGACTTCCAAACATTCCTGATAAAAAGACCAGAGCTCAACAAAAAATTTGATCTTCAAGTACAGGACTCAAGAAGGACATAAAAAGGTAAGTGGGACAGAAAGATACAATATGCTGTTAATAAGGGGGGGGGGGCTGTTTAAACCCCTATAAGGGAATGTGAGACTTGCAACTCTTGAGAACTGTATTGTTATTATACCATGTTAAAGGAGTATACATAAAGAGGGTGAATATTAGTTGACTTTGATATAATGATAAAAAAATCTAATCAAGTGGGTTAAATGGATCCAAATAAGTGGATCAATCTGATCTTAGAAAATGTACTGAGAAAGGAGGAGGCAGACAAGAGTAAATTACATTACAGGAAAAGACACAGACACTTCCTTTCTAACACCCACCTGACATCCTCTAAGTGCATTCTGGGAACACAGTTAAGCACAACCGTAGAGTGCTTAGGACTGATGGTGCTTGGCATTTTCTGCTTTTGTGGTTTACTGATTATTAGTAGAAGAGAAGGATGTGGGTTTCAGCTTCATTAGCTTGTTACCAGCATTGGTTTTACATTGCTTCATATAATATTTCCTTAAAATCTTCATATTGGCTTTTCCTTGGAGCACAATAATAGTCGAAGTCAGTCACAGATTGTGGTTTGTTTAGCTATTTCCTAGTCATCAGATATATGCTTTGCTTCCCATGTTAGACCCTTCAAAACACTTTCACATTGATTATATCATTTGAGCCTCACATAGTCTCCATGAAGTAGGTAGAGAAGTCATTACAGACTGGGACGCTAAGGCATGGAAAGCATTTCAGTTACTTGCCCTTCTTTCCACTTACACAATCACCACCCTAATTTAGGCCCTAATCATTTCTTCCTTTGACTATGGAAACAGTTTCCTAATTGGTCTCTATGCCTCTAGGCTGTTTCCTCTCCAATCCATCTTCCATATAGCTGCCAAAGTGATATTCTTAAAAGCACAATGCTGACTATACCACTCCACTACTTGAGAAGCTCCAGTGAGTTCCTCTTGCCTCCAGGATGAAAAACAAACTCATCTGTTTTGATTTTAAAGGTTTTAACAATCTGACTTCTGCCTTTCTTTCCAGGCTTATTTTATAGTACTCTCATTTACATGCTACTTTTTAGCCAAATTTCCCACTCCTTGTACATGTGTTACTGTATCTTAAAGAGGGAAGACAAGCTTGGTGATCTGACAGGTAACTGTCATGCTTAAGAGAAAGTATTAAAGGCACAGAAAGTACTAAGAGAACTTCCTGAGAGACTGAGTGAACTGTCATCTTTGAAAGGTGCTGAAGAGACATTGTCAGGGAGCTATTTAATTTTTATCCAGTGGAGAAGATAATATTGTAGGTAAGATAACCTGAAGAAAATTCTAGAAAGATTTTGACTGCCATTTTACAGGAGCTGAACGGTAGGAATGAATGGTTCCAATGTTTCTGGAGAAGTCAACAGTTTCAGTTGATAATTAGAGGTGACTTGGGCTGTCATGTTTCTCATAACTGTTACATTATTGAAACATTTCAATATATGTTTGTATTGTATATAATGCTTGCAATGACCCTTGGCCAGGGTAGAGTGCTCTTCCACCAAAGGGCAATGCTCATAGCTCAAGTGTTTTTAGCCTTGGTAGCAACCTCATGCCTTTTGCCCTGAAGGTGATGTTTGGAAAAAAAAAAACTGCTCATAGGAGAAGATGACTACCACCAGGGACATTTCCATTTTGGTTTTATATCTCTAGTGCCTATCTGAGTACCTGGCATATGGTAGGTATTTAATAAGTGCTTGTTGAATATATTAATAAATGAATGGTCCATAATGACAGACCTAGAATCAAGGTTTTCTGACTTCTAATTTATATTCTTTCCACTCTCATTTATCACACTTCCTCCCTTAGTGGGGTGATTAGAGGACGGGGAGGGCATGTTGAATATAGTCATGGAAATAAGAAGGATGATTTACATTCTTATAACAAGACAGAATCTTAGTTGGGTATGAGTAGGCAGAGCTTGTAAATTGATTATTTCTATCAGTCTACAATTTAGGGCAAAGTAATGCAAATGGCTTAGAGATACTGCTCTTGACGTGCCTTTATGTAATCTCTTTGTATTACCTATTTATGAAAAGAAATTTTGTAAAGTAAATGTCCCTTTTTAATTGCCCTGTGTTATAATTTCAGAGGTGTGTTCCCAATGGAGAAAGGATGGTTCAAAGCCACATAAAATTTTGCTTGCTGCTGAAATATACCAGCTGGCAGATAGGTAGAAAAAAAATCATCTCGTCAGACATTAACAAAATTATTATTTATCTTTGTATAGTTTTTTTTTAAATATCTCCTTCAGTGCCTACCTACTCACAGTAGACTTTTTGTTATAAAATTTTGTTGACTGGATGAGTGAGCAAATGAATGAATGAATAATAATAATAATAATAGATAAAATCGACATAGTGCTTATTATGTGCCAAGCACTGTGCTAAGTGCTTTATAATTATGACCTCATTTGATTCCTCACCACAACCTTAGGAGGTAGGTGCTATTATTATCCCCCCCTTTTTTTTTACCAATGAGGAAACTGAGGCAAACAGAGATTAAGTGACTTTCCCAGGGTAACACAGCTTGGAGGTCTCTGAGGCAGGCTTCAAACTCAGGTCTTTCTGAATCCTGGACTGGCACTGTTTCTTCTTTGCTACCAGATTGGGCTTACTTCCTCTTGAAAAGCCTCCCTTGGCAGTCTCCTGGCATGAGCACTTCTTAAAGCTATTTATGTTTTTAAATTCCTTAAGGAGATGTGTTTTGAGATGCAGTAGGTATAGACCTGGTTGTTTGGTGAGCCTACCTGAGTTTGAATCCTGGCTCTATTACTTGTTGTGGGATGTTGGGCAGGTACCTTCACCTTTCTGGGCCCCAGTTTCTTAAAAATGAGAGGGTTGTACTAAATGATCTTTAATCCCTTTCAATATTTCCCCGTATATACACCTAAAGGCAGCCAGATAGTGCAGTGGATAAAGAACTGGATGTGGAGTCAGAAAACCTGAGTTAAAATTTTGTCTTGGCCACTTACTCTCTGTGTGATCCTGGATAAATCACCTAATCTCTCTCAGCCTGATGTATAAAATGGGAATAATAATTAATATACCTTATAGGATTGCTGTAGGGATCAAATGACATAATGTATGTAAAACACTTTGCAAACCTTGAACACTTTAAATGTTATTTTATTATTATAATTATTATGATTATAATTTCAGCTCTGATTCTTTTAACCTATGACTTTGACTTTTTAAGGAGGGAAAACCTGAATTAATTGAGAGAAGGGTATGTAATTCCTTCAGTTGAAATAAGAGTGAGTACAAAGGCAGGAATGTAGGATAAAATATGTCACATGAAGTGAGGTGGGGGAAGTAGCTAGCAGATTTGCTTGGCTGGAATGGCATCTATCATAGAATGATGAGAAATGAAGTTGGTGAAGTTGGGGATCAGAGACCAGAAGAAGCAAAGTTAATCCAAGGGCTTCGAAGGTTAGGTAAATAAGTATCAGTCTGATATGGTTGATGATAAGGGGTTACTGTAGATTCTTGAGCAAGGGAATAATGTGATAAAAAACAATATTTTAGGAAGTTTTTTTTTACCTGATGTGTGTAGACTAGACTAGTGCTGTGAGAAACTCAAAAGGGGAGTATTGGAGAGGAGTCACTTTTAACAATCTAGGTATAAGGCATAGAATGGCAGACATCAGCAAAAATCATTGCCTCAGAGAGTTAGAACTCCAAAAAGTTTTCAAGTAATTATATGCCACCTTAACTTTTAAAACTAATTAACCTCTAAATAGGGGGATACTGGCAATCCTCCTTCAGTAGAAGAGTTCTGATCCTGAGTTTCAATCCTAGCTCTGTCGCTTACTACCTGTGTGATCTTGGACAAATTAGAACTTTTCTGGGTTTTAATTTCCTTATCTGCAAAACAACATGGTTGGCTTCTGAGGTCTTGTTCTGCTCTTTTTTAAAATATGTTTTTTTGTTATTATAAGGTTAGACATAGAAAAGAGCATTATTATATATAAAGATAGAGTTGTATGTGAAATTGATAATTTCCAATTTTTTCCCTGCTTGCTTAAAAATCATATAATAATTCTAGATATAATTTTCAAATCTGTCCTGCTTTTTTGTACTTCTTTTCTGAATTTTATTCTGTTCCCTTTTGTGCATTAAAATATTTCAATAGCCCTCTTTTAAAAAATAAAAATTATATGTAAAAATAATTTTAAACTTTTTTTAAAATTCTGAGCTACAAATTCTCTCACTACCTTCCTGACTTCCACCGTCCCTGAAATAACAAGCAGTTAGATTTACACGTGCATTCGTGCAAAATGTATTTCCATATTACCCATATTGCAAAAGAAAAACCAAAGCAGTAACAACAAAAACAAGAAAAATAAAGTTAAAATGAAAATATGCTTCAGTTTGTATTCAGACTCCACTGGTTCTTTCTCTGGATATGGATAGCAGTTTTTATCATAAGTTCTTCAGAATTGTTTGGGATCACTGTATTGCTGCAAATAGCTGTCATTCAAAGTTGATCATTGTACAGTATTATGGTTACTGTTTACAGTGTTACTCCTTCTACTCACTTCACTTTGCTTTAGTTTATGTAAGTCTTTGTAAGTATTTCTGAAAGCATCCAGCTCATCATTTCTTGAAGCTCAGTAATATACTATCAAAATAATATACCACAACTTGTTCAGCTATTCTCGAATTGATGGGCATCCCCTCAATTTCCAGCTATTTGCCACTACCAAAAGAGCTGCTATAATTATTTTTTACACATAGGTTCTTTTCCTTTTTGTTTTTGATCTCTTTGGGATATAGACCTGTTAGTGCTATTATTGGGTCAAAAGGTATGCACAATTCTGTAGCCCTTTGGGCATAGTTTTAAATTGTTTTCCAGAATGGTTGGATCAGTTCACAACCCCACCAGTAGTCCCTTAGTGTCCATTTTTCCACATCTCCTCCAACATTTGTAATTTTATTTTTCTGTCATATTGGCCAGTCTGATAGGTGTGAGGTGGTACCTCAGAGTTGTTTTAATGTGCATTTCTCTAATCAACAATGATTTAAAGCATTTTTCATGTGACTATAGATAACTTCGATTTCTTCTTCTGAAAACTGTTCAATTGGGTAATGACTCATATGCTTATAAATTTGACTCAGTTCTCTATCTGTTGGAAAAATTAGATTTACCAGAGAAACTTGTTAAAAAAAAAATTTACCCCCAGTTTTCTGCTTTCTTTCTAATCTTGGCTACATTGGTTTTGTTTGTATAAAATCTTTCTAATTTGATATAATCAAAATTATCCATTTTATTTCCTGTAATGCTCTCTATCTCTCGCTTGGTCATAATGTCTTCCTTTAGCTTCAATCTGACAGGTAAAATATTCCATGGTCCCCTAATTTGCTTGTGGTATCACCTTTTTTATGTAAATCATATACCCATTTTCATCTTATGTTGGTATATGGTGTGAGATGTCAGTCTGTCTGTGATTTCTAGCAAACTACTTTTCAGCTTTCAATTTTTGTCAAATAGTGATTTCTTATCATAAAATCTTGGATCTTAGGGTTTGTGACATACTAGATTACTATGGCCATTTACTACTGTGTATTGTGTACCTAATCTACTCCACTGATCCACCCCTCTATTTCACAGCCAACATGAGATCGCTTTGATGATTGCCACTTTGTAATACAGTTTGAGATCTGGTACTGCTAGACCACCTTTCCTCCTCTCTCACCTTTTTTTCATTGATTTCCTTGATATTCTTAGCCTTTTGTTCTTCTAGATGAATTTTACTATTTTTTCTTTACAAAATAATTTTTTTGTAGTTTGATTGGTATCACACTGAATAAGTTATTTATTAATTTAGGTAGAATTATTATTTTCATTATGTTGGCTCAGCCTATGCATGAGCAATTGATATTTCTCCACTTGTCTAGATCTGACTTTATTTGCATGAAAGTATTTTGTAATTGTGTTCATATAGTTCCTGGGTTTGTCTTGTCAAGTAGACTCCCAAGCATTTTACATTGTCTACACTTATTTTAAAAAGGAATTTCTCTATCTCTTGCTGCTGAATTTTGTTGATAATATATAGAGATGCTAATGATATACGTGGGTTTATTTTATATTGTGCAACTCCGCTGAAGTTGTTAATTATTTCAACAACTTTTTTTGTTGATTCTCTAGAATTCTCTAAGTATACCATCATATCATCTGCAATGAGTGATAGTTTTGTTTCCTCATTGCCTATCCAAATTCCTTCAGTTTCTTTCTTATCTCTTATTGCTATAGCTTCCATTTCTAGTACAATATTGGATAACAGTGATGATAATGGATATCCTTGCTTCACCCTAGATCTTACTGGGAAGACCTCTAGCTTATCCTTATTAAAGATAATGTTTGTAATGGTTCTAGGTAGTTACTACTTGTCAATTTAAGGAAAGCTCAATTTATTCCCATGCTTTCTAGTGTTTTAAATAGGAATGAGTGTTATATTTTCCTTTTTTTTCTTTTTCTTTTTGCTTTTTGGTGAGGCAATCAGAGTTAAGTGACTTGCCCAGGGTCACACAGCTAGTAAGTGTTAAGTGTCTGAAGCCAGATTTGAACTCAGGACCTCCTGATCCCAAGGCTGGAGCTCTATCTACTGTGCCACCTAGCTGCCCCCTATATTTTCTTAAAAGCTTTTTCTGCAACTAAGAGATAATACTGATTTTGTTGATTTTGCTATCGATATGGTTGGTTATGCTGATAGTTTTCCTAATATTCCCCTCCCCACTTTTTTGCATGACTATTGCTAAATGGTTTGTTCCTTTTACAATTTCCCTCTCCAATTAAAAACAGAAAGAAAATAAACTCTTGTACCAAATAATAACAGTCAAGCAAAATAATTGTGTCTGAAAATATAGATCTTTTTCCTGCATTTAAGGTCCCAAACATCTGCCAAGATGGGTAAAATGTTCCATTATAGGTTCTCTGGATACATAGTTGGTCATTGCATCGATCAAAGTTCTTAAGTATTTTAAAGTTGTTTTTCTTTACAATGTTGCTGTGCTTATATAATCTATTCTGGTTCTTCTCATTTCACTCTATATCAGTTCTTAACACCCACAATTTTTGAAATTATCATTTCTTACTGCACAATAATATCTGATTACATTCATATATGACAATTTGTTCAGCAATTCCCCAGGTGATGGGTACTCTTGATGATTCTAGTTCTTTGCTTTTTTCCCCCCTTTTTATCCCCATTCTGGATCAGGAATTTTGTTTTGCTTCCAGCTATTCACTCTCCAGTATTATCTTCGCTTTTTATCCACACCCTCCAGCATACCCCTGCCTGTTTTCTTGCTGAGTTTATCTTTCTGTGCTAAACTGTGTATGTGTTCAATTCTCCTTTGTCCATTTCAGATAAAAGAGATGTTTCTCTATTGTTCACTCCATCCATACCTTCTTTTATGGTTGTATGCTCTTCTTTTCACTCACCCCGATTGTGAGAAATAAAGTTTTCCTCCTTTCAAAAGGAGGCGAGGAACTGGTGTGTTCCTTTATTTTCCTTTCATTTTCCTTTTTATCAAAACTCTCAGAATAGAACCAACCCTCTTCAGTTCCCTTGTTTTTCTTAAGCTTCCTCAATATATTTAAAAGATGATAAGATTCAAAACCAACACTTGTTTCTTCTGCCCAGTATTGGAATATAAGTCTTGCATTATTGTAGAACCTGTCAAGTTATTCAAATTGACATTTCTATGTTTCTCTCCATTCTGGTGTTAATATTTCAAAATTCCTACTCAGTTCTGGTCTTTTCATCAGAAATATTTAAAAGTCCACTATTCCATTAAAGTCATATTTTACCTCCTTATGGGGTAAGTTATTCTTGGTTGGGTAAGCCTCTATCTTTTGCCTTTCTGAATAAAGTTTCCTAAAAGCTCCTATTTATAGTAAAAATTACAAGATCTTATGTTTTCTTGACTGTGGATCCTTGGTATTTGTATTCCTACATTCTGGATACTTGCACAATTTTTATCATGAAAAGTCTGACATTATGGCATTATTGAGATTTTTACATTTTTTTTCCAGGAAATAATCAGTACATTCTTTCTATCTTTATTTCACCCTCTGGTTCTAATATGTCTGAGCAGTTTTAATCTGTGAGATCTTAAAATATAATGTACAGATTTTTTAAAAAATCTTAGTTTTCAGAGAGTCAAATTATTGTTAAATTCTCTCTCCTTGATCTGTTTTCCACATCAGTTGTTTTTGATATTATAGATTCTTCATTGTTTTGACTTTGTTCTAATATTTCTTGATGTCTCATGGGATTAATGCTATTTGGTTTATCTATTTTAGTTTTCAGAGAATTCATTACTTAGGCAAGGTTTATCATTTTCTCTCTTCCAAAATATTCTTCCAGTTCTTTCCTTGAAAGCTCTTATTTCATGTTTTATCTGATTCTTAATTTCTTCTAGGCATTCATGCAGTTCTTGTGGGAAAGCCATCCTCCCTTTTTCAGTTCTTATGGATCTCCATACTTGCTTCTTTTGGGGGGATATCTGTATCTACAAGAATTTTTATACTGGTTAGAGTTTTATTTGATTGATACAACTCTTCAGTTGAAGAGAATGAATGCTTAGGTGCTTTTGCTGACATTGATCTCCTGGAGTTATTCCCCTACCTCCACTCCAGATATTTGAGGTTTAGAGTAGTGGATCTCTCATCAGAGCTTCTTGAGATTTCAAATGCTCTAGACACCTGGGAAGTCCAAGTTTGAGTTCTGCTAGGCTGTACTGGTCTCTGCTGCTTCCAGAAGACTTCTAAGATGTCTACCATGGGGCTTTCTGAGGATATGAAAGAGATCTCTACCTTTGCTGCCTCCAAACACTTATAGGCTTCATTTACGTTTGTCTTATATCTGGCTAAACCGAGAGGCTGAGCTTGTTTAGCCTATATTAGTACTGCCTTTGCTAGAAATTTACTTTCCTATTGCCTCATGGCTTCTGGTTGGTTTTTTTTGCAGTTCAGGTATGGAAGAAGCTACTTACTATAATATCTTGTTGGATTTCGTGATCATTATTCAATCTACTGTGCATTTCCAGTTTTTGCTGGAAACTGAGTTTCTTCCCACATTCAAGCAGCTTTCTTGTCCAGAGATTCTATCCCTTTTCAAGTGTATGATCCTATGATGCTGAAATTTCACAAAATCTATGCTTACCATAGTTATAAATGTATTCCAGTTTGGGAAGGCTTGAGAGGAGGGAAACCTAGTCTTAATACTGGGCAGTTTTTTTTTAGTGACCAGAGGAATTTTTTTCAGCATTGTTTCTTCTCCCTTTCCCTTTTCTCTATACTATCAAGCTAGTTTTCTTTCTTTCTTTCCTTCTTTCCTTCTTTTTCCTTCCTTCTTTCTTTCTTCCTTTCTCCTTCCTTCCTTCCTTCTTTTCTTCCTTCCTTCCTTCCTTCCTTCCTTCCTTCCTTCCTTCCTTCCTTCCTTCCTTCCTTCCTTCCTTCCTTTCTTCCTTCCTTCTTTTCTTCCTTCCTTCCTTTCTTTCTTACTTAGCACTTTTAGAAACATTATTTCATCTGATATTGAGAAGCTCTCAGTGACTTGTCATCAGAAAAGAAGAATGGCAGGCCCCTAAAAAGAGGCCCATGCTGAAAGCCAATGGTGATTTAAAAAAAAATCAAACAACTAGTTCCACTGAACTTTAAAGTTATGGCCTTGTAAACTGGTTGGAGGGAGACAGGGAATAGCTAGGAAAACAGAAGGAGGAAAATGGAGAAAAATCCAAAAAATAGATTTCAAGTATTCCTCTGTTTCACTAATATGCAAGTCATTTGATGGTTTTGAAATAAATAACTAGCAATATTCTCAGCCAAAGCCAGGAATTCAAGACATAAGGGTAGGCAGAGTAGATAGCTACTAAGAAGTAATGCTCAGTGGGACACAAAGAGATCTTTAAATATGACTTAAAAATAAATATGCACAATTTCATGCTGTAAAATCCTGCTATCCTTGGCACATAAGAATTAATTTTACATTGTTGTGATATATTTGTTCTAGAGAAGACTCAGAGCTTTTGAAGGGGAGGAGCAACTGGAGAAGGTCAATTTTCTTATCTTGTCTAGGATGCACAAAAATGTCTCATTCCAGTTCTGTTGTCAGCACTTTAAGCATACTTGGGGAAGGTGTGTCCCTGTATGGATTCTGTTTTCTCTTTGAACTGTGCCTCCCAAAAGCCTGTTTGCCTCTCAAACCCCATATAGCACCCCACTTCTCCTGCTCCCAAAGTGATTCCTATCTTCTATCTTTTAAAAAAAAAACTCTTGACCCATGTTGAATAAAGGCTTTTTTCCCCCCAAAGCCCAAACACAGACTTCTGGGGGTGGGATGGAGAAAGCGGTTAGTCCGAAGACAACATGAAGGAACATATCTCCAATTCTATGTAATTTCTGATCTCATCATTGGTAAACAAACATATTTTTAATTGTTATTGCCTCAGAATTATGTCTAATGTTTTCAAATACATTGGATTCGTGAGCAATATCCATTATTTTTTATCTCCCAGTTATCAAAAAAACCATATTCTTCACATGTATGAACTGAAGAAGTCTTACTGAGCCACTATTTATTTACCTAGTGGAGCAGACATAGGGTGATAAATGGGTTAATTAATGAGAACAACTTTGTAGCATATACCCAAGGATGAGTAGTGGGAAGAACACTGAATTCTGGGTTTAAACCCTGTTTCTGTTACTACTACCTGTATAACCTTGGAAAAGTGACTTTACCTCTCTTTGACTCAGTTTCCACATCTAAAAAATTAGGGGTTGGGTCAAAAACAGTAAGCTAGTAACTTCATCAAGACTTCAAGCAAAGGTTTTTTCCAAGCTTGAAATGATATTAAAATTATTACATTCCTTTATATCTGGCTTCTAGTTTCCAAATCCTTTGTGATACTTAAAGTCAAATGGTTCACTAACTGCATAATGATAGGTCAGTACACTTGCCCAGATTTGCTAGAAGATCCTCTTCAGAGGTTCCCCCCTTCCCTTTCTCTTTTTCTTTCAGAGTCAAAAGCATTTCTCGCTCTCAAGGAAGGATATCTTTGTTGTTTTGGATTCTAGAAGAGAGACCAAACTCCATTGTGGGTTATACTTACATATCTTTGATAGCTCTTTGGAGTCTGCTACTTTTTATCCAGAAATATTAACTATACCAATCTTTAGTGACATTGATGATGATCACAGTAAATAGGTTTAAGGCTGGGGACATGGTCTAGGATGACCAAAAATGACCAGAAAAGTACCAAATTCATTTAAAGCGGCCCCAAACACTCTTATTTGTCTACAGCATGTTAATGAGCCAAGATGGACTGCATTTTGAGAGACAATGCATTCTGCAACAAGGTAAAAAAAGATTTGCTTCTACTGAAGCCTTCCCCAAGTGGGCAAATGAGCCTTTGACCAAATGGATGTTTATAGGTATGGTCACTTATTTGGCCAGAAGTCTGAATTCTTTCTAGAAATGGGACAGAAATGGGGTAAGGTGTGGAGAAGTAAAAGAAGGGGATTAGCATCAAAAACTCTCCTTCAATTTAAGAATGTGTTAGCATTAGTGGTCACTGGAGAGCCATGATGCTTATACTATACTCATCAGTGTTTACCAAGGGATGAAAAAAAAAATCTCTGAAGTCAAGAAGGCTATGGATATCTGTGATGACTACTCCTTTTTAAGTCATATCAGGGAAAACTCCTGATGTGTAGCCCCTTTTTTAGATCATTTAAGAAAATAGGCACACTGTTATACTAGTGGCATTCTGGGAATGTCACACTGAGATGAAATCATTCGTGCCTTGGAGTCATGTCAGTTTTTTTTTTATATATTATAGCTGCTGCTGTTGTTGTTTTTTTTTACCCTGAGGATGCTTCTTTTTTTCCTTTTAAACTTGTTGAAGGCATAAGAAAACAAGGGGAGGAGGAAAATAGAATAAGACAGTACAAGCATAAACCAAAGCTTGGAGGCTTCCACTGACTTTTCTTTAAGATTGAGGCAACCTGTCACTACTGCTATTCTTCCTCCTCTTGGTTCATTGTGTTGTGGTTGTACTATTGTGAGTACATCGTGTGTTTGCATGATCATTCATAGGAAGGCTCTTGTGATCACTTGAATGTCTTGCCATCTTCCTATACTTTGAGAGATGGGGCAAACAGATATTTTTTTTAAGTTTTTTTTTTCCAACTTGAAATAAATCAAGTTGCTCCTTGAGGCTGGTACATAAGTGGAATGACTAAAGAGACAGGAAACAGAATGGATAGTGCTGCTTAGCATGAGTATTTTTTTTAAAGGACTCACCCTAGACACTGTAAAGGGTTGAATCGTTGAGCTAGTTCATGGCTCCGAAGCTAGCTCTCCAGCTCAGTGATTTTCAAAGTGTCCTTGACTTTGTTTCTGTCTGTGCATCAGAAATGGTGCTCTTTAGCAGAACAATGAACAATTCCTTACATGAAACTGAGATTGTTGCAGGGACAGGCTTCTAATCGTTGGTTGTTCAGTTGAGTCTGACTCTTCATGGTCCTGTGGACCATATTGTACATGGGGTTTTCTTGGCAAAGATCCTAGAGTGGTTTTCCATTTACCTCTCCAGTTTATTAAGGCAAACAAGGTTGGGTGACTTGCCCAGAGTCACGCAGCTAGTACGTATCTGAGGTTGGGTTTGAACTCTGGTCTTCCTGATTCCAGGTCCAGCAGACTATCCACTGAGACATCTAATAGTATTTACTGTGTCATACACATTAACTTGAGTTCAAATCTGGTCTCAGACACTTACTAGCTCTGTGACCCTGGGCAAGTCACTTAACCCTGTTTGCCTCAGTTTCCTCATCTGTAAAATGAACTGGAGAAGAAAATGGCAAACTACTCCAGTATCTTTGCTCAGAAAACCCCAAATTGGATCATAAAGAGAGGTGACTGAAACAACTGAGCAACAACAGAAAGATAATATACATATAGTATCTTTATCACAATGAAGTTATAACATCACTAATCTTGAACATACATTCATATTAGACTGTTTGATGGCAGGCAGTGACATAATGTATCCCAGGAGTATTTACACTTTAAAAAAGGGAGTTTGGGAGACAATGCCTTGACCCAAAGAAATGAATCTCTAATGGTAGGAATTTTTATTACTCTAGAATAGTAGTGGCATTGGAGGATAAGGGGGAGTGGTTAAAGGAAATGGCAAACCACTCCAGTATCTTTGCCAAGAAACCCCAAATGGGGTTACAAAGTGTCAGACATGGCAGAAAATGACTAAACAACGACAAAAAACAGTAACACACTAACCCTTTGGGTAGAAGGAAATTATCCTTTGCCTGAAAAGCATGATATTGTCTGTGTTGGTATGAGTTATATGTGCCTTAAGCCAATCCAGTACACATACATATATACAAATATACACACACATATATATATATATATCTATATATATATCTCTCTCTCTATATATAGATATATGTATATATCTATATATAGATAGATATCTATATATATATAGATATCTATCTATATATAGATATATACATATATCACAGTTACATCTATGAATCTCATTGGATCCACAGAACCACTTTGTGAGGGAAGTAACACAAGGATTAATGCCACTTACAAATAAGAAAGTTGAGGATTTTATGGTGACCGGCCCAAAGTCTCACAGTTATCAAGTGGAAGAATACTCACTCAACCAGGGTCTTCATACTCTATGACTTGGGTTCTGCCAATTAAACTGCACTGCCTCTCAGCAGTCCTTTAAATTAAAAAAAAATAACTAGGAACTTCCAGGGGCATTGAAGCCGATTCAATTTTCAAAAGCCTTTTCAGAACACTGTGTATCGCATGAAGCAAGGTTCTTTGGTACCACATCTCTGATTCAAGGCAGCTACAGCCAGTATGGTAGTTTGAATGCCTGTAAAAGGAAGAGTAGCCATTTTAATGATGAGAAAAGATGAATTGCCAAGCCTTTATTAAAGGGACTCTCTTTACTTTTGATATCCTCCTAAAGAGGGTAGTGGGTGTCATCTCCATAGCTGACCAAGGATTTGGAGGTAGGATGAGATAAGAAGTTGGCTTAAGACTTGGGAAAGAAAAATTCTCTCCTTGTAGGTTGTATTCCAGTCAACTCCGTGAATAGATGCATGAAGCTATTTTTCTGATGTTCTTCCCTAGGTCGTAGCTCTTTAGGGATCACTCACTCAGGGCTATCCTTAGTCAGTATGGGCCCTGAAGCAAATCACACTGTGTGCGTCTCCTCTTTGGCCCAGTGTTTTCACACAGTTTCAGACTAAAATGAAGGTCAAGGGAAGAAAGGGACAAATGTGCAGAGTGAAGTATTCACATGAAAGAAGGGGATCCACTCATCAACTGTGCCTTGGTTTTGGTGAGAAGGTGAGTGGTACTATGGCTTAACTACATGTGTGGCCTGTTGTTGTTATTGTTCTTGTTTTGGCACCAGCTGGTACATCAGCTTCGAAATAATTTCTTAAACATTTTATTGATGTTTTAAAAAAATGACTGTCACGTCCCATCAGTTCCTTCCCCCATCCATTTCTTTAAGTAAAGACAAACAGGTAAAACAGCCATGTTTGACAACATATAAAGCATTCTGCATCCTTACTCTACCCCTGTGTAATAAGAGGAATGAAATAGCTTTCTTGACCAGTCTTCTGCATCAAGATTGGTTATTGCATTAATCTGAATTCGAATTGCTTTGAGTAGTTATTCTTACATTATTTTGGTCACTGAATACATTTTTTTTCTTGTTCTACTTTCTTCATTGTGTAGCAGTTAATTGAGGTCTTCTGTGTTTCTTTGAATTCTTCCTATGCTTTGTTTTCTGTGGCAGACTAATATTCCATTAATTCATGTGCTTCAGTTTATTCAGTCATTCCCTCTTTCAGAACTATCTTCTTTTGGTCCAGTGCTGGTTGCATCCTTGTGCCAGTTGCTACCCCCTTGCCAGCATGGTGGAGCCTGCCAAAGCTCTAGGCCTGGGAAAACCAGGCAGAACAGAACACTGTGCCCCTACCCTAGGGATGACCCACCTTTTGCTTTGGCTTCTTTCCTTTCTTGCTTTTTCACTGTTCATCAGCATCTCCAACTGAGGGTTTGGAGATGAAAAGGAACTGTCAAGAAGATGTTGCTACTATATTAGTTAGAAGTTCTGGAGGCAGGTTTTTAATCAGCAAGAATGTCAAAGCACATGATTATCTATCTGTTGTTATCATTATCTCTACTCTCACAATCTTTTCACTAAGACAGTAGACAAGAGATAGCCATAATTTGAAAGGAAAGTATTTCCTTTCGGTAGCATCGTAGGACAAGTTAAGTTTTTCCATATTTGTTTTATTCCTCAGCTATCTAAAAGTTATTAAGCCAAAGCCATGTGTCTTCTCCAGAAAATAAAGGAACTCAGCCAATAAGAACTTGTCTACTTCTTACTCACTGAAAGCTCTGAGAGGCAGAGAGATTGAAAAAAAAGAAATAAAAGGAAAAAGAAACCTTAGAAAACTTTAACGAGTCATTGATGCTTGAAGAAAAAATATTCTCCAATTTTTATTTATTAATTTACATACTTTTGTTTATAAATTTATTTATACATTAAGGGGAAAAACCAAATAAACCTTGAGCAAAGCCAAAGGAAGAAAGAAACATAGGTGGGGAAGATTTGGAAATTTCCTTCACAGCAAAACAGGAAGAAGAACTAAAGGTAAACTAAACAAAATGTAAGAATCAAGTCAGAGTGTGGGTATTCTCATTTTTTAAAATCCTTCAGCACATAATCACTTCTTTGTATGACTTTACTTCCAGGAAGCAATGGGCACACATATTTGATAGATGTCTCTACAGGTGATTCTTGCTCATAATTAATATTTTTTGGGCCCCTTGACATAATTCTTCACCCAAATAACTGTCCTTCAGTGAGTTAACAGATGACATTGATCTTGCCTTTATAAACAACCCACCCCAAAACAGATCCACCCTACAGGATTAATCAGGGCTTCACTAAATATTATTTGTGGGGCTCTCTTAAATCAATAAAAAAAGATCAATCAGACCCCAGTCTAAGCCACATTAATTCTTAGGTCTTATGGTAGAATGGTACATATTCAGAATGAATCTACTTAGAAAATAAAAATATAGCTGCATATTGCCTCCAAAACCTTTCCTCTTACTGATCTAGGTTGAGGTTAAGCATTTAGAGTTATTGTTGTTGTTGTTGGCTTAGGACATGAGCAGAGCCATCCTTAAGAATTTTTCACCCAGAGGAAGAATTGTTGTGTGGGAGGACAAAGACACTGACAAAACATGGTGTGCGGTGGTAAAGAAGATAATTCAACTGTGGGTGTTGTCATGCTAGGAGAGGAAGTAACCTAGAGAGCTTTCCCCTTATGAAGGTCAGAGGAGGTCATGCTGTTCCTACAGAAGGGAACTTTGGACTTGTCTCTTTGTGGTTATATTGCCCTCATAAAAGCTGGTGGTTGCAAGGTGCAGCAACACTTGGCAAGATGGAGTATGTCCTACCTATTTAGAAGGGAGAACTTCCTGTTAGATGTTGACTCCCTGGTACAAAACCCCATTTCTCCCTGAGCTAGTTATATATCTGAATTATGTGTCATTACTGATCTGGAAATCAATCAGTCAACCAGTATTACTAAATATCGACTGGATACCAGGCACTCTACAAGGCACTAGAAAGTGTTAGTTTTTACCATCAATAGACTCTTGTCTTAACACACCTGTAGAGGGAGTATTCCTAGAGTTTATGAAAAAAAAATGACAACAACAAAAAGTGGTTCTCAAAAACTTGGCAGTCAGACCTCATTGCTGATCACCAAAGGGACTGTGACGTCATTTCTTTTATTCTCTATACAGTCTGGGCTCCTCAGGCCAACAAGAAGGTATGCTGGGACATTGCTTTGGTAACTTACATCCAAAAGAGCTTTTTAGGAATTGCTCCTAAATGTGAAGAATGACAAGCCACTTGATGTAGCTAAACCAAGTCCAAGAGTGTTGTTGTACAAATGATAAATTTTTAAAAAAGCACAGTCCACAAATTGTTGTGCTTTGGTGTTAGGCTTTGTTTTGGTATATTCAGCTGCAATCTGTTGCTTAATCCGCAAAATCTTCCCACGTTCAAAGTCCAGCTATTTCTAGGAGTTTAGTTTTGGAGGACAATCTTTGAACCCAACTATAAGCTGAAGGAATGCTACCACTAATGGCTTCTTCAATTCCAGAACAAAAATGTAGAATGTAAGACGAAAGAACAATGAGTGTGTGTGTGTGTGTGTGTGTGTGTGTGTGTGTGTGTGTGTATTTAACCATACACTCTGAGCTTTTAAAGGAGCAGAGAGCAGCCCTAAGAGATCACCATCAATTAGGGAACATGTTTACAATTTCTCTCCCACTTGGGACAGAGTCTCTTTCTGTATTTGGAAAACTTACCCGCTCTAGCAAAGGACCTTTCCTGATTTCTGAAGCAAATAGGACAAGACAGCTAGCAGTTTGAAACAATGAAGCTCAGCTAGGAGGTGCCTTTTTGGATGGGAAAGCCTCATCACCATTGAAAGACTTGGGGGGAACATGGTGGCATAGCACCCAGTGAAGTTCATACAGTGAACCTCTCTTTAGGATCATAGACTTAGAGGCATAAGGGCCCTTAGGGATCATCTGGGCTTTAGAGATGATCTTATCTACCCATTACAATTTAACAGATGAGGAAACTGAGGTCCAGAGACATTAATCACTTCTTCAAGGTGGCACAGTTATTAAGAAACTTGTTTTCTAGTCTGTACATCTCTGTGGCCAAGCTAGGCAGTCAGGGGTTAGTCAGGAGTCCTAGCACCAAGCTCAGAGTTTCTAAATGAACCAATCTGACAGCACAGTCCTTGAAAATTACCTTTGGGATTGATGAAATCTGGTGAGGATTGCCAACCACTCAAGTTCCAGGGCTGACATTAGCAATTATTCCATCTCTTCCCACCGATCATCTGCAGTTTTCTTCCATCTCTGTTGTCTGTTTCCTTTTTAATAACTTCTTGGCTGCCAATGTTCCAATCAATATTGGGCGGGGGCTGGTGGGGGGTAGAGGGAAAGAGGAGAGATGTAAGAAAGCTCCCAGTGACAGGAGATTATTTAGACAATAGAGATGTTCCAAGCTCTTTTTTTGCTGGAAGAGTTCTTTGTGCTCACATATTTGGGTTTTATTCCAAGCTGTGGGTCTAGCTAGGGGTGAGAAACTTCTGACAGGTTCATTGAACCACCCTATGAGAGAGAAGAAAGGTTGAGTTCTCACTGAATTTTTGGTCGTGACAATATCCAGCATTTTCAGGCTTAGCAAGAATTGAGCTTGAAACCTTCTGGGAAAGAAAACACCACTTCTTCTAAGTCTGGATCACAAGAAACTCAGTGAACAGATCCTTAGGGTGTGAGGCTATGCACAGATAGTATTCTCTAGTCCATAGTTCTTTAGGAATGTCTCTCTCAGGGCCATTCCTAGAGAGTTCAGGACCCGAGGCAGGCCAGTACATGCCTGATGTAGCCAAGATCTTTTCTTTTTGTGAGTGTTGATGGGGGAAAAGAGCAAGGCTCCATGGATATATTCTATTTTTCTTTTGATGCTTGGCCCCTTAACAATCACCATTAAAATATCATAGGCTTGCCATGTGTGTTCCTTAAGATGGGGAATTCCCGTTTATAGAATTCCTTTTTCCTCAGTTGTTTTCCCAAATCATGAGTTATGTTTGAGTTCAGATTTGATGGGTTTGAGTGACGGATTACGGATTTGAGATTTGAAAATTGGAAAAGAGTTAAACATAGTATCTTTCTTTTGAGAAGAGAAACTCAGAGCACTAGGTTCTGTTTGGTGTGCTGAATTGATTCAGAACCTTTGGACACTTTCTGTGTAGGGGCCGCGGCGAACCAGCAAGGAAGAATTTTTCTGTGGTAGATTTCATTCCAGTAGGTATTTCCCTTTGATGGAGTCATAGATCATAAATCTAGAACTAGAAGAGACCCCAGAAGCAAGCTAAACACATCCCCTTCATTTTAAAGAAGAGAAAACCAGCGACCTGAGCATGTTAGTTGACTAGCCCAGGGTCACACCACTACTTAGCAGAGGCAGATTTGGAACCCTGGTTCTCTGACTTCACAGCCATTGAATGATCTTTCCACTATACCACACTCATTATTCCCATTGGGGCTGTCATAATACCATAGATTTAAAGGTAGAAAGAACCTCATAAGTCTTTTAGTCCATCTCCCTCATTTAGCCCCATGAGATTAAATGATTTGCGTGAAGTCATACAGGTAGTTAGTATGAGAAGCAGGATTTGAATACAGGACAGTTGATTACAGATTGAGTGCTCTTGCTGCTGTATCTTAGTTGTTATTATCACTAGGGCTTTCTTCCATTATAAGTTCAAACTATCTCACTGCTAAGGATATGGAGTTCATAGAATTGTTTTTAGGGTAATGAGATGGGGAAGGGATGAGAAATGGGGGAGGGAAAGAAGGAAGGAGACTGTGTTTGGGAGAGAAGTCTTGATGCCTGTGACTCTGCATGCTGGAGCTTTCTCTTCAACTATTGCAAGAGTATCCATGCTTCTAGCAGTAAGGAGTATCTTCAGTCAGTATGGAAGGAGGGAGAAAGATGCTAGCTTGAAAAATAGTGGCTATAACTGGCAATTTTTGGAAAACATAGCATGATTTTTTTTTAAAAATCTATTTCTTATTGTGCTAGAGACATATATTATTATTTCAATGGATGAATAATTTAGGTGCTGACTCCTTATATTAACACTGATCAAAACACTTCTGTACCTTCTTTTCTACTACAACTATTGACTGCATTTCCCCACAAATCCTTAGAAAGGGTCTGCCTAGTAGAAGAGACCTTCTTCTAATTTTTAAAATATTTTGTGAATATATGTGAAACTCAGATGTGTGTCCATTATCTCTTGTTCTGTTTATATGATGGACTCACTTTTAAAAAAT